>NC_143401.1:75546123-75871123 GCF_052110815.1 Crocodylus siamensis
AAGTGATACTTCTTACAGTTTCTAAAATACATGATCACTTCTTCACACAAAGTCCTTCACCCAACACAGATAAACTCTTTATTCCTTCTCATTATGATGCAGTTAATTGCAGGCTTAAAAATTAACATGTTGCCTAAGTACCAGCAATCTTGATCCTGTTGCATTTACTTTGTACAAATAGAATGCATCAACACCAGTAATGCACATATTCAGAACTTTAAATGGGAAATATCCAAAGCTTAAAGGCATTTGTTGGCATAACTGGCTGAAAATATTACATTAAAAATGGGAAGCATAATTGATCAAGGGCATCCTATTAGATGTTCCAAGTCTACAATTCTAAAAGTGTTTAAAAAAAAAGTCAAACTGAGAACAGTGTGAAAAAAATAAAATCTTTATATAAAAGAATGGAAGAAAGAGGAAGTTCATATCAACATATGTTAGATATTTAGTTGACTGGAAAAGGATGCTAAAGGAATTAATGCTATCAATGGCCAATGGGGTTAAAATGGCAAGAACAATATTTTTTGTAATAATAGGAACAAAAAATTCAGGCATAGATCTACTGCTTGATGAAGAGAGTGAATTTTTAGGCAGTAGTACAGAAAAGTTAGAAATGTTGAGGCATGTATTTTGGTATACGTGGAATAAAGGAGAAGGACACATACATCAAATATATAGCTGGAAGACAAAGAATACAATCTACAACAAGGCAGCACCAGTGCAAATTAGTTTTCAAACAGACAGGCCCAGATAACTTAAATCTAAGTCTTAAATGAACAAACTAAACAGATCTCCAAATCAGTTATGTTAAATTTTAAGAAATCTTGGAAAACAGGAAGCTCCCAAGGCTGCTAAAATAATTCTAACATTTAAAGTAGTACAGGAAAGGAAAAATCTTGTTATCCTGTTTTCATAGGATCATAGAGAAGTAGGGCCAGAAGGGACTGCCTGAGGCCATTCAGTTCAGCCCTCCACTCAAAGCAACATCATGCCCATCCAAGCCATTCTATATAATCCATAATCTGAAGTCTACATAAGACTACTGTCAACCCTGAAATAAACATACCCAACACCTTAACCTGCCACAGGTAAAACAGGGCAAATATGACAGACAGTATGCTACTTCAATGAAATGTTGTTGATTTATGCTCAAGAGATCCTAGATAGAGGGCCACACCCCCCACTACAGAGGAAGGCAAAAATCCCCACAGTCCATACCAATCTGATCATAAGGTAAAATTCCTTCTTGATCCCAACTATGGCAATCAGTCTAACCCTATGTGGAAGGGCAAGACCCTCTAGTCAAGAACCTCTGGCTTTGGTCCCAGCAGGAACATTGACATACCCCAAAGTTCATAGCCCTGGCTGTAGCAAACACCCAGTGTCTCTGAGGAAGGCTTAAAAACACCCTAACATATAGCAGAAAGGAGGAAGAAGGGGCAACCAGCAAACCCCAAAAAATGAGAAATACCTTTAGTAGAACATAGGCATAACTAGGACTAAAACCTACCCAATCAGTTGTAATCAAACCTCTTCATGAAGAACTCCAGTGATAGAGTCCACAGTTTCCCTAGACAGTCTATTCCACCACATCACTAATCTCAGTAAAGAAGTTTTTTTCCAGATATCCAATCTAAACGTACTTTGCTGCAACTTCAAGACACTGGTCTGCAACCTCCTCTACAGCAAAAGAAAAAATGGTGCTTTCTCTCTTCTTTATGGCAGCCCTTCAAGCATTTGAAGACTGTTATCATGTCCCCTCTTAAGCATCTTTTCTACATGCTGAACATGGCTAGCTCCTTCAGTCTCTCTTCATCCTGGCCAAAGTAACTGAATAGTCAATTTAAGGACTCTATCATCACCAAAAACAAAAACAAAATAAAGAGGTTAATTTCCTCATTGATGTGGCTAGGACAGTCAATATATACCTTGGATGCATTACATTTTCAAGGCAAAACATAAAATATTTTTTTCCAGTGGCTGTGTGGAAGGGACAGAAGTAGGAAAAGTGGCCTCAAACTGCAGCAGAGGACATTTGGGTTGAAGGACAGGAAGAATTTTATGATTGGGAGGATGGCCAAGCATTGGAACAGGCAACCTCAAGAAATTATAGAATCCCCATACCTGGAAATTTTAAAGAGCAGGCTAGAGAGACACCTGGTTGGGATAGTTTACTTTGGGGTGGTCATATTTTGAGGAGGGAGCCTCATGAGGTCCCTTCCAGCCCTAGTTTCCTGTAATAACCATGTATAGGCAAAGACATGCGTTTCAATGCCTGGAAAGTGAGCCAAATTAAGCCAGCAGTGCAAGGGGAGTTAGCAGAGGAGAAGAAAACTCTTTCCTATTAACCCAATCGACATATCTAAAACATTGGGGCCTACAAGTGGAAGAGGCAAAATCATGACTGTTAGTGTCCAAATAGTCTAAATGACAGGTTTTAACCCAGATCCTGAAGAAAATTCTGTAGCCTATGTACAAAATAGGTTAGAGATGATCATCCCTTCCAGCCTTCAAATTAACGAATCTCTTGGATTATCACCATCAAAATCCATTCAATTGCTTCTTCAAATGGAACTGCGGTAAACGGTCTCCCAAAACGAAATCTTAGGCTCAGAAGAAACATTAGTTTTAATTTTGCCTCACAGACAAAACATCACGAGAGACCATCAACTCTCCAAGCCTTATATGCAGATGGACGTGAAGCACAAACATAGGAAAGAACAAGTGATTTATGTCAAAGCAACTTCAGCATTATCTTGACTATCTCTTCATCCACTGCTTCCATAAGATTGTCTAAGCCACAAATGAGCTTTCACATTTGCCTAAGGGATATGGACATCATTTGCTCCATGCAAACAAATAATGCTGCAGCCAAATCTGCAATATTTCATCATCTGTCTTCTAGAACTGGACAAGTACTTGTCTGTCTCTGATAACCTTTCTTCTAGTTTCTTCGCTTAGTAGGGATCAAAAAAAGAGATCAAGGGTACCACTGCCTCAGTTAGCTGCTTACCCACCAGTTTTGCAGTGAACTACCATGATTTATGGTTGAATCATATACTCCTCCCTGCAATATGTGCCAATAGCAGCAAACTCCCCAACACTCCTACAAAAGCAGCCTTGCAAACTTGCTCACCCAATGATGACACCACAGGCCAGTATTTCTGGGCCCAGCATGTGATATCTCACCTAATATCTATAGGCTAACGTCTAACCATTATTTTGGGGTGGCACTGCTTTCTTTTCGACATTTAACATACAGTAGTTATAAGATGTGGACAATGATCTTCCAAGAGGTCAAACTTTCAGGGCCCTGTAACTGATAATGAATCCATAGTTTCATATTAGGGCTGTGTGAAGCTTCGGTAGCCGATTTAATTTGGACGAGATTTGGTGGATGAATCAAACCCATTAATCTCTCCGAACTGAATCAGAAGCCTCCGAATCAATTCGAAGAGATTCAGAGATTTGGCCATAGACTGTACAGGCAAGCACCAGGCAGTGCTGGTGGGAGGAGCTGGGGGAGCAGCCAGACAAGCCCCGGCTTGAGCCAGCAGCATCAGGAGAGGCCACGGCTTGTCCAGCTGCTCCCCCCGCTGCCCGCCTGTCTGAGGAGAATGAGTGGGGAGTTGGGGAAAATGAGTGAGGAGCTGAGGGACTGAACCGGGACTGTGGCTTCCCCCCAGCTCCTAGTTTGATTCCCCAGCTCCCAATCATTCCCCTGAGCCCCTGTGACTGCCGGCTCAAGTCACAGCTCGTCTGGCTGTCTCTGTCCCCTTGCTGGGGTGAGCCGGCAGTGCTGGCAGCCCTGGGAAAAGCCATGGGGGCTGGGGGGAATGAAACAGGAACTGGGGAATTGAATGAGGAGCTGGGGGGAATGATCAGGGGTTGGGGGAATGAACAGGGCCTACCCCCAGGTCCAGGTTCGATCACCCCTTCTCCTGGAGCTGCCAGAAGTACCTGCCTTGCCCCAGCAAGGTGACAGCTGGGGGAGCAGCCAGATGAATTGCGGCTTCAGCTGGTATCCCAGGGAGAAGCCACGTGGGCTGGGGAGAATAATTGGGGGGCGGGGAAACAAACAGGGGTTTCCCCCCAGCTCCCAGTTTGATTCCCCAGGTCCTGGTTCATTTCTCCAGTTTCTGATTCGATCCTCTAGCTCCCTGATCATTCCCCCAAGCTCCCAATCCCCATGGCTTCTCCCGGGGCTGCCAGCACTGCCTGCCTCGTCCCAGTGTGGGGGCACCCAGGGGAGCAGCTGAATGAGCCACGGCTTCTCTCAGGGCTGCTGACACAAGCCACAGCTTGTCTGGCTGCTCCTATCAGCACTGCCTGCCTGTATAGTCTATGGCCGAATAAAATTCGGCACCAAATATCTTTGGATTTGGCCAAATCGAACTGGTACAGTGATCTGAATCACCAAATTGAATCAGTGTCCCTCCGAATCACTGAAGCTGAAGTGAATACTTTCCACAGGCCTATTTCATATGCCACATACAACTGCAGCTCCAACATCTGCAGTGAGACTATTGTAGGTATAGGCCAGTGCTTCCTAAACTTTTGATACTTGGATCATAATTTTCTGGTATTAAAATTGGCAGCACACTTCACTCTTACATGCAAAATGGGGGTGGGAGGGTGTGGAGGTGTGTTTTTCCAAAATATATAATTTATTCCATTCCCCTGGCAGACGAAATCATACAAGTGCTGAGATGTGCTGTTAAAAAACAAAACCAAACCTCTGTGACTTTTCTGAATTTCACAGCCCCCTAGTTGAAAATCACTGAGATGGATCCAACTTCAGAAAAGATACTGAAGGGGGTGCTAAGGTTAAAAAAAAAAAATTTGAGAATCACTGATTTAGCTGGTGCCATTTAAAGTTGGCAGGAGCAGGAACTCATCCTGTTGTGTCCATTGTCTGCCCAATCTTCACCCCTGGTCTGTACCTCAGGAAACAAGAGCAACCGCTGCTGCTGAGATTGCTCTATCAGGATCTCACATGCTGATGACTAACCCCAGGGCTTGGCCTGCTGGCCGTGGGAGCATGGGAAGAGTAGATGGGGCAAGCTGGCTCCAAAGCACAGATGGCAGGGGTGGGGGGAGGAAGGGAGAAAGGGCAGGGGCAAGGAGTAGGGGAGGGCTGGGTAAGGCAGCAGCAACAGTAGTGCTGCTGGAGTAGCTGGGGCAGATTTAGGGTGCCAGATGGAGGAGGAGAGCATTTACTTCCTCACACGAGAGGGATCCATGGCACGCCCTTTGGGAATCACTGCTATAAGCATTTACTGAAACTCCAAACCAGATTTAGGCAAGTTATGGTCTTCAGCAGCTAACAAAATTCTTTTTCAAACAGCCCCTCTGCAAAAATCCCTCCATATGTCCATATGCCAGTGAAAAGTGACAAGTATTTAGGTAGTACTACACTCTGCAGGGTGCTTCTTACACAAAGCACCACTGTATTACAAAACATAGTTCTGTTTAAGATTTTTATCATCTTTGGCTGCTTGTCAATGTCCATTTTATCTCTGTCTCTGGAGGTGGCCTTTCAGGAGAGAAAGAAAAATGGGTTTTTTTTGTAGTCTCCCTTTCATCTCATGTTCCTTCATGCATTTGAATGAATCTTTCATGGATTTTAATAAATTATAATTAAGGGTTATGCCAGGGTAGGAGAAGATGCACAAGGTCCCTCTGGTTGTATAGGGACAGGCACATGTATTCCAGACAGAATCATAAACACACTGTTTTCTCTTTAGAGACTGAGGGGTATACCAGCTGACAGAGGAAAGGACTTCAGAATGGATTCCAGTACAGGAAACAACCAATCGACAGCCAGGTCATGAGGCGCTACAGGGAGTTGGGAGCGGGGCTTAGGGGTCTGGGAGCTCAGGTGGTGTTTTCCTCGATCCTCCCAGTCTCGGGCTATGGGCTCAGGAGGGAGAGGAGGATCCACGCAGTGAACCAAAGACTGCGGCGCTGGTGTTATCGGGAAGGCTTTGGCTTCCATGACCACAGCCCGCTCTTTGGAGTGAGAGGCAGCGAGCTGCTGGGAAGAGATGGCCTCCACCTCTCTCCCCTGGGGAGGAGGCTCTTCTCAGCCAGGCTGGCTGACCTGCTCCGCCAGGCTTTAAACTAAGCCTGCTGGGGGATGGGGGGACTACTGCCACTGCTGGCCCACTGAGCAACCCTTGCAAAGCCAGCAGACAAAGGCACTTAAGGGAGCCCACCCCTGCCCCAGCCCTGGCACAATCTGTGGGCAAGGCAAGAGCCCCCAAGGGCACACTTGCCTGCCTGTACACTCATGCCAGGAGCCTGGGCAACAAGCAGGACGAGCTCGTCCTCCTGCTCAGTGCAAAGAAATATGACGTCATTGGGATAACGAAAACCTGGTGGGACTCCACCCATGACTGGACCATGGGTATAGAGGGCTATACCCTATACAGGAGGGATCGTGTTGACAAAAGGGGTGGGGGTGTAGCTCTCTATGTGAAGGAAAGCTACATGTCCCTGCAAGCTGATGTTGGTGACCGGCATGGACAGCTAGAGACCCTCTGGGTAAAAATTCGTGGGGAATTCGGCACAGGGGACACAACGGTGGGAGTCTACTACAGACCTCCCACTCAAAGTCCCGAGCTTGACCAGGAGTTCACCCAGGAACTGACTGAGGCCGCTTGCTCCAGGACCTGGGTTGTCATGGCTGACTTCCATTACCCAGACATCTCGTGGGAAGATCACTCAGCTAAATCTGAGCGGGCGCAAAGCTTTCTCTCGTGCGTGGATGACCTCTACCTGACCCAAGAAGTCTATGGGCCAACGAGAGGCAAAGCGCTGCTTGACCTGGTACTGGCTACGGGGGACGACCTAATCGGCGACCTAGTGATTGATGGGAAGTTGGGTGACAGCGACCACGAGCTGATCACCTTCACCATCCGCTGTAAAGCTGGCAAGTCAGTCAGCAACACAGAAGTCCTTGACTTCAGAAAAGCCGACTTTGACAAGCTCAAGAGGCTAGTCGGTCAGGCCCTCAGGGACCGTGACCCCAGGGAGATGGGAGTTCAAGAAGAGTGGTTGCTTCTCAAGGAAGCGATACTCAGTGCACAAGCTAAATCTATTCCAACATGGAGGAAAGGCAGCAAGAAGGCACAGCAGCCCCCCTGGCTCTCCAGAGAACTAGCGGACCTACTGTGGCTAAAAACGAAAGCCTACAAAGGATGGAGGACGGGATTCACCTCCAAGGAGGATTACTCCGCGCTGGTCCGGTCCTGCAGGGACGAAACCAGGAAAGCCAAGGCTGCAACTGAACTCCAACTAGCTTCAGGCATCAAGGACAACAAAAAGTCCTTTTTCAGATATGTGGGGAGCCGGAGGAAAAGCAAGGGCAATGTTGGACCCCTGCTAAACCAGATGGGGCAACTGACAACTGACGCCCAGGAAAAAGCCAACCTATTAAATAGGTACTTTGCGTCAGTCTTTCATCAGTTCACACGGGATGCCCATGCCTGCTATGGGGCAGGGAAATCTGGGCGAGGGGAATCCCCTACCCTCCATCAATGCTGACCTCGTGAAGGAACACCTGGAGAAGCTGGATACCTTCAAGTCAGCTGGCCCTGACAACCTGCACCCCAGGGTACTCAAGGAGCTGGCGAGCGTCACAGCCCAGCCCCTGGCACAGATCTTTGAAAACTCCTGGCGCTCTGGTGTAGTGCCAGAAGACTGCAAGAAGGCCAATGTGGTGCCGATCTTCAAGAAAGGGAGGAGAGTGGATCCGGCTAACTACAGGCCCATTAGCCTGACTTCTATCCTGGGGAAGATCTTAGAAAAGTTTATTAAGGAGGCCATCCTTGAGGGACTGGCCCAGGCTAACATTCTAAGGGACAGCCAGCACGGGTTTGTTGCGGGTAGGTCTTGTTTGACCAATCTCATTTCCTTCTATGACCAGGTGACCTATCACCTGGACAAGGGAGAAGAGATTGATGTCATATATCTTGACTTCAAAAAAGCTTTTGATCTGGTATCCCATGATCACCTCTTGGCCAAACTGGCCGGTTGTGGCTTTGGCTCCACCACTATCCGCTGGCTGGGAAACTGGCTTCGTGGTTGGACCCAGAGGGTTGTGATTGATGGCAGTTACTCATCATGGTGCCCTGTGACCAGTGGGGTCCCTCAAGGCTCTGTCCTGGGACCCATACTGTTCAACATCTTCATTAACGATGTGGACACTGGAGTTAGGAGTGGCCTGGCCAAGTTCGCCGATGACACCAAACTTTGGGACAAAGCATCCACGCCAGAAGATAGGCGGGTGATCCAGGCTGACCTGGACAAGCTCAGCAAATGGGCAGATGAGAACCTCATGGTGTTTAACACCGATAAATGCAAGGTTCTCCACCTTGGGAGGAAAAGCCTGCAGCACCCTTACAGGCTCGGCAGTGCTACGTTGGTTAGCACTACAGAAGGAAGAGACTTGGGGGTCATCATTGACCACAAGATGAACATGAGCCTGCAATGCGATGCTGCGGCTAGTAAAGCAACCAAAATGTTGGCGTGCATCCATAGATGCTTCTCGAGCAAATCCCGGGACGTCATTCTCCCCTTGTACTCGGCCTTGGTGAGGCCGCAGCTGGAGTACTGCGTCCAGTTTTGGGCTCCACAATTCAAAAAGGACGTGGAGAAGCTTGAGAGAGTCCAGAGGAGAGCCACGCGCATGATCAGAGATCAGGAAAACAGATCTTACGATGACAGGCTGAGAGCCACGGGACTCTTTAGCCTGGAAAAGCGTAGGCTCAGGGGTGATCTGATGGCCACCTATAAGTTTATCAGGGGTGACCACCAGGATCTGGGGGAACGTCTGTTCACCAGAGCTCCCCAAGGGATGACGAGGTTGAACAGTCACAAACTCCTGCAAGACTGTTTCAGGCTGAACATAAGGAAGAATTTCTTTACTGTCCGAGCCCCCAAGGTCTGGAAGAGTCTGCCAGCGGAGGTGGTTCAAGCACTTACATTGAACACCTTCAAGAGTAAATTGGATGCTTATCTTGCTGGGATCCTATGACCCCAGCTGACTTCCTGCCCTTTGGGCAGGGGGCTGGACTCGATGATCTCCCGAGGTCCCTTCCAGCCCTAATGTGTATGAAAATCTATGAAATCTATGAAATCTACGATTTGTTGCAATCCAGTTTATGAAAAGTCTGTCCCAGACCACTTGCTGCTTTAAGTTAAACCAGACTCCCCCAGCATCCCAGCATGCTTTCTGGACAGGGCAGAGCTCTGCTCTCTGCTGCAGTGAGCTGGGCTGGCCCCTTCCTTCTGCTCTCTAGCCAGAGCAGGGGCAGATTGTGGCCAGATGCTGGCCTGCCATGGTCAGACCCTGACACAAATTCCTCCCTCCATCCCCTCTCCCCTCCAATCTCTTTTGGCAAATGCGGGGGACCATAGCTGGGGTTTGCTAGCCCCAGCTGCATCTCCATGGCTTGCCTGCACCCAGTCAGGGATGGAGTTAATTCTTTCCTCTGTCCCCTCTCTCCCCTGGAATGCCCGGGGGTTTGGCTGCAGTGGCTTACCTGCAGCCAGGCAGGGAGAGGATTAATTGCACCATGTGTCCCGGAGCGGGGGAAAAGCAAGCTAGTCTCCTGTGTCCAGATCCAAGCCCTGCACCTGTGGGCCCAGAGCTAAGACCTGCAGGACCAGACTGAGAGGTGGGAAGTGTTGGCAAAGACCTGACTATCATCACACATGATGGAGAAGTAGTTAAGGGAAGTTGCAGACAGCTTTACCAAAGAATGCAGAGAGCTACATTTACATTATAAAGCAGAACATGTAAAAGGTGGGAATACCTAAATAAACCTTTCTGAATGCCTGACTGTGAGGAGACACTCTGCCCTCCGGATTAGTAAAACTAATTCTTGTCTTCCTGGTTTACATTTTAAGTTAAATTAAATTGTGTATGCTGTTTTTTACTGGGCTGTATCTTAGCCTAGGCAAAGATTGTGGGTAGCTCCCAGTTGTATGTTCTGCAAATTGCTGTGTTCAGTACATGCTTACTTCAGAGAAAGGAATTTTTCCCCATCCCCATTCCTCAGTCTGGTAGCAGCTGCCTCCCGAGGCTGGTGGGTGGCATCCTGTGTGTTGTGTTAGCTTCGGCTGGTGCCTGACCACACCCACTCTGCTCCAGCAGTGTAGGGTGAGAGACTTGGAGGGCGTCTCTCTTCCCTCCCCTTTGGCAGTGTGGGCAGACATGCCCTAGTACCCCCTAACTTCTGGCTTGAGCCACTGTAGGCATGTGGCTGCATTTCCTGATTTAACAGAGAATATGTGTTCAGTTTAAGCTGCACAGCTTAGACTAACCTGCAAAGAATGAATCAATTCAGGCTCAGGCTTTTTGAATGTTTATACCTAGTCAATGAGAGGAAGCAGGCAGTGTTTTGCTGCTCCCTCTGCTCACATCTTGTGCCTGGGAGTTGAGTGCAGGTTGCAGCACAGCCCCTCGCTGGCTTCTTGCTGCCAAAAGCAGGCAGAGCTTTGCTGCACTACTCCCTCTGCTCCACTGCTGGGCACTGGGAGCTGGTACTTAATTCTCACACCAGATTTCCTCAAACCACAGGGAGCCAAGCACAGCAAGCAGCAAAGCCCCTACTTACTTCTCACACTGGGACACCAGAAGCAGGCAGGGACTTTGCCTGGCTGTTCCATTTCTACTGGGAACAGGATCAGACTGGGATCAGTCTTGGGAAGATACAAAGAGTAGGGGTGATAGGAAAGTTGCAGACTGAACATCTATACCTCCCCCACTCCTGCAGTCATTTCTAGCTGTGGAAATAATGCCAGAATTGAATATTTGTATGCCACCTGGGAGCTCTTTTTTGCTTTGTTTTTTTGAGTAATATCATTAAGTGGATCCATCGTTACTAGGGGGATAAAATGGTCTCTTTTGTACGAACAGGTACCCACAAGCATGGTCCTTGTGACAATCAGTGATTGAAACCAATTTAAAAAAACAAACAAACCCAACAAGCCCCTCTAGTATTTAATCATTCTTTTTGACACACTGCTTTTATATGTACACTATCTGAGAGCAAGATGATGGGAAATATACATACAATTTGAAATATATGTTTGGAGAAATCAGAAAATGATTTCCAAGTAGGCACACTGAAGAAAGTAGGAACATGAATGAGAGGAAGGCAGAACTCAAGTTCATGGTGATCTAGCATTTAAAGGTGGAGTTCTCTTTTTTGCCTTGTATGACTTTAACCATAAACAAGTTCCCTTAGAGGCCACAAATCCTTTCCTATAAAAAAAAGTAGGAAGTAAAGAAGTGAACTGTTGTTTTTTTTTTTAATTCTTACGTTCAATGCAGGTAGCTTTTTATGACTCTATGAATACTTAGGGCATAGTGTGTTCCTCTTTTATATTTGTAAAATTAAGACAAAAGGAAGCCAAAGTGATTTTCTGTAATGAATCTTGTGAATTGGCATGTGGATATAAGCTTATTTCATGCCTAAAAACCAGAAAATAAGCATCCTTAATCTATACTGAAATGTGAAGTTGGCTTTGAATGATGTTGCTCAAATAACTTCAGCAAATTGTATATCAAAACATTTTAAGTACACTTTCATAAAAACCAGTACACACTTGGTAGTATGCATTTTGAAGATCACATAAGAATCTGTAAAAACAGTTTTTGGAAGAAGGCTTCAATTTGGAGATTAGACTTATGGAATGATTACTAAGAAGTGTAAAGGAATGATTACTAAGATGATTAAAACTAAGATGTAGTTTTCTCAAACAGGCTTACCATACCCGTAAGTCACACCTCAGAAGCCCACTTGGGCATCTTTAGAACTAGATTTGGGATAGATAGTGTTTTTTAATGATTGATAATGGACTTCCTTTTAAAGTCAAGGTTTAGATCTGTGAAAACAAATTTACCTGACAAAAAATAAATGGGCCTGCAACCTACATTCTGCTTTGTTGCTAAAGAAGTGAGGATTATGTATCCTCATCTAACTACTAAAAGTAGAGTCTGGTTTGAGGCTCTGCTAAAATTAAGACTTTTAAATTCCTTATTTCCTAGACTGATGCATAAAGGCAGCACAGCAAGAACAACTAATTTTGGGGAAAGGGTGAAGAGATTAAGGTAACAGTTGAGTCTAATTTTCTATAGCATGCACTTTGTTACCTATTTTTTTTCTTTTTCAGTAAATCACTATATCCAAGTTATAAGGAAGGATAACAATATAAAGAGTTACTGCTACAGTCAAATAAAAATACACCAGAAGTTTCTCATTAGCAGTTAGCTGTAATGAAAATTAAACCTTTAAACAAGTTGGGGAGATGAACAATGTCCAAAATAGGATCATCAGCAAATATTATTTAATGCAACTGGGTCAAGTTGTACCCATTCATACCAGCCGAGGACAAGACAAAGCCATTTTTGCTGGCTATAACATGGGCTAGTGAGGAAAGGAAGGGAGAAGAGTGGGTAGGTTTCTGGGAAGTCTAGAATCTAAAAGATGCTGATCCTCTAAAAAAAAAAAAAAAAAAAAAGGGAACTTTATCCTTGGTTGAGGGGAAAAGGAAAAAGTTGCACAAATTCTAATAGGAGTTTCTAGACTTTTAGAACCAAGTTCATATTTAAACAAATCCTAAGACAAAACTGTGTGCATGAAAATATGGCAGACTGGTTATTATGCTACCTGCTTCTGTACACGGGTAATTTATAAACAAATTTTGAATTTATTTGACAAAACTGAGGTTTCCTTTAAACCTGTTAAAGTGGTATAAGGAATGATAAGGCCTCATACATATCAACTGTCAACAAAATCCTCAAAACAGATTGAGGCCTGTATTTCTTTTTATCCCAGGAACTATGATTTGAACCTAGGATTTTATCACAATGAAGTTTTGTATTAAACCTTCATCCCAGAGCCTGGCACACTGCAGAAGAACTAGTCTGTTGGATTTATTACAAGTTTACCAAGTGTTTTTCTACAGTAATTTTTTCTGTGAATAATAGTGCAGCTGTTTGGAGCAGCCTGTGAAACAGAGGCAAAGGGTCCTTGGCCTCCCTGTTTACAGCTATGCTGCCACTTCTCGTGCTGCCTGGGCAGTTCATAAGGGAATAGTCCAAAATGTACTAGTACATATTTTTAGTCTTCCTCAGAACTGTGTTGTTCACACTATTATAGTTAAAGCTGTGCCAAGGTCTACAAATGTAAACCTTTTTTTTCAAAAGTACGTAACTGTAAAAATTCACTTTGGACACAAACATTGCATACGGACTTTCGGTGTTGGAGAATTTGGTGCAATCCCCATTTTAAAAGGAACAACTTGACTATAATTAAATTTGCTTTAGGTATCCAACAGTTCTACTTGTACTTTGGTTTCACAATGATACAATGTGTTCCTAGTTTTAGACGGACATATTACAGTTGCAGGGAAAAATTCCCAAAACTGAATTTTGCTGGAGAATGGAGAATTTAGTCTCTGCTGGAATTAAACATTTTGTGTAGTTTTTCTCAGAATTTTCCTGTGCAAGATTCTCTGAAATTCCTGTTTCCACTGGATCCCATTTTAACCTGCTCTAGGAGATTGTTTGGAGGATTGACAATGAGGCTGTAGTTTGCTTTTCAGAATGCAGGGGACATTGCTTTATATTCTCTCTCATTCAGCCAATGCTGTTGAGTGTCTTATAAATGTCTGGGAGTGACAGATTGGGGCACCAATCCGAGCTGTCATGTATCTGGGTAAATTCAAATGATTATGCTACTAGAGATTCTGCTAGTAGTATAATTCATCAGAAAACAAAGCATGGATTAAATCTCCCCTTCACTGAAGGTACGTGCTTCACCTTTACAAAAAACTTGTTAATCTGGAAATATTTTCCAGTTTCCAGTAGACAGGGCATTAATTTAAAGTACACTACCTATTCCAGAGTAGCTCCACAGATGGGAAGATTTTTAAACAACTCTACAAGCAGAAGCCACCTGGACAATTTACATTCAACCTGTATCTGTCAAGGAAGTTTTGGCAATTTCTTCTGTGGCATTTCATACTACTTCATGATATCTTTACCAATCATTTTAAAATCAGATGACTGGAACAGGTCTTCCACTTGCACTTATCTTGAAAGTGAGACCTGCTCCATGACATGCACTGGCTGCCTGAGTAGAATTCAGTTCTTGATTTTCATCTGTAATGACTTGGGAGCTTCCTACTTAGGATACTACCTCAGCTATATAGTCTCTTACATTTAGTAGAAGAAGAAATCCTCTGGCAGTACATTCTCTCTGACGGCCATTAACTTTGGAAATCTCCCCTCCCATATAGTTCAAACTACATTAAAATAAGAGAGTTGAGAAAAGCCTAAATCCTTTACCCATGCTTTTGTAAGCACTCCCTTATTTTTGGCTAACTTTTTTTCTTCCTAGTTTTCAAAGGGTTTTTATTATTGTTTATACTTATAGTGATTTAATTTCCAACATTTTATTATAATAAAAATATTATTCTCAAAACAGAATAATTATGGACTCCACACTATTGCTGGATTTATCTCACAGAACACTTATTTACAGGTCTGAATAATCTTTTTTGCTCAAGCTGTTCTAGAAGTAGAGACTCAAGGGGCTGTTAGCGGTCGACAGATCTGACTTAAAGGTCTAGGAGGTAAAAGAGTTTCACATTCCCTTGGGAAGGTAAAGCTTTAATTCCATGTCCCATTGAAATAAAAGGTATGACAAAAGGAAAGCTGTGGGGATGAACCCATATACCAGGTCAAAGGACGCTGTCATTAGTCTTAGAAAATTGAAGGATTTGTTGGTGTGCAGGCATTTTTGTAGTTGTATTCACCCATATATATGAATACATCTGTCTCCTGGTTGATAAGAATTAAAACAAACAAACAAACAAACAAACAAACAAACAAACATCTCAAGTATGTCCAACATGTCACAGGGACTGAATTAACTGAAAGAAGCTCTTGACACTGAATACTAGACCTTTCATGTTGCAAACTGAGCTTGTGTAAATAACACTACCATTCCTTTTCCAGGTAGAGAATTATTTTTAATATTAATTTAGCATTCCTCCAGAAGGCTACAAAAATGTCTAGGCCTAAGATATGAAGTTAAAAAATATAAAGGAAGAGTCATTTGGCATTAATTGAAAAAAACAATCAAGAACACTTTGGGCCACTGAGATCAATGATAAAATTAGGCATTTTGGAGACCCATATCAGAATAATGATAGAATTGGTACAAAATATTTAGCCTTTTAGCTTCTATAGGAGAATACTGTTTCCAGTTATTTTTAGTCAATAAAAAAGGAGAAAATACCCAAGTGTGTCTGACAATGAGAAAATGGAAGTATTGGAGGATTTTGAAATGTTAAGACAGAAAGCTTCTTATTTCATTCAATTTGAGAGGTGAAGAGGGAACTATGCCACAGTTTGGAGGCAAGAATAAAAATTCCATGAAATAGTCTCATGAGACAATTGATAGCACTCATCCATAGTTGGTGACACACTGACTCTTTCATGAAAAAGGCAATTTTGCTTCCCAGAGAAATATCCTGGCACTAGGGATTCAAGAGGACAAGGCTCTCGCTGCAATTTCTGACTTTCTAACCTGTATTAATGTCTGCGGTTATCAAATTCAGAACTTCTAACCATGACTTTGTTACAAAGAGGATTCTCCAAAAAGACAAAAGTTGAGGATTGGCCTTTTCTTCTGCAATATTAGATTTATGTTAACAAAATCTTTCAGAGTTTTACACAACACTTTTCTAAATAGAAATTTATTTTCATACCAATAATCATTTAATATGAATAATTATGAAGTCCTGCTGCTGAGCAGATGAGCCTACTAATCCAGAATGAAGTTACACTAGAAATTTCAGAATTATGCCAAGAGATTTGGATTTTAAAAATATTCTAAAACAACATTAACTAACAGTTATCTATTACCTGATAATTGTGGTAAGAGATGCTACTTTTTATAAAATGATTTTTGCCAGTCAAAAATAAGTCCTTGATTGGAGGGATGGGGTGAGGGGAAAGGATATTTAGGTCAGATTCTTATAGGAATTTCCAAATTAATTTTCAGACAGATTTGTTAGGACTGTTTGGATACCAGAGTAGCTTTCAATACAAATGAAAGATTTAGTTATATTTTGCACCTGTTGCTTTGCTGAAATCTTTCTTCCAAAAATATTATTTTAGTATAAAATGGTTGGACTGAATCATTGTCACAATGAATAGTGTCAAACAAGCAGTAAATAATCTCGAAAGAGACTGAAGAGAAACTTGGAAAGAACTAATTTGAAAAAAGTTGGAACACCTGTGGTGTCTTAAAAAAAATTTGCTAAATTCCTCAGGTTTGCTTCTGAAGGGATGGCACACCTCTTCTTGTAGAATAAGTAGAGAGAACATGTTGATCACTACTTTGTGTGGTTTCATTTTCTTCTTTCTTCAGAATATAGTAGAAATAAAGCAGAAATATAGGAGACCAAGGTTTTGTTAATGATTTAAGTTCTTTGTTCCCTATAGAAAAATGACCATTTGAGAAAATTTTGCAGATAATAGGTATTAATCTACTTTTTTCTAATTTGGCAAACGAAACACAAATTATGTTCCAGACAAGAATGCTCTCACAAATTGTTCCTGTCATGTAAGAGAGATACTGTAGTAGTGATGGTCCAGAAGTTGTGCAAGAGGCAAGAATTTCTTAGGATTATATCTTTTATTTAACCAACTGTATAGTTGGGATAGAATTAGACAAGCTTTTGAATGTAAGATACTCATAAGGTAATTTAATCTGTATGCACTTCTATATGTGAACTCTTTAACAGAAATGAAAATAAAAGCTCCAGTATCTTTGCATATTACCCATTCATAACAAATGGCTATTTAATGTTTTCAGCAAACTGAAAACATATGAAGTATTCACGTGTATCTACAGAACAGGCATGATTAATTATACTTGAGATTTTTATTATGCATACAATATCATCTACCACCATGGGAATTGTGTAAAACTTGTCCAAAGGCGTGGCCCCAGCACATAACATCCTTTTCACTAGGTGTGCCAAATAAAGGATTTTGGATAAGAGACACTACAGGAAATATTTGACTTCATAAGCTTATAGAAAAAGTCCATGAATATTTCCTAAGCACTGTATTATTTCAGACACTTCCACAAGATAGTTATTTTGCCAGGTTTACTGTATTAATGTGATTACCTGTGACTAGTTTTAACCAAGAAAAGGAACACTTACAACTGGAAAAAAAACAACAACCCTAAACAAAACATCAAAACAGAATTTATCAAAACTATTATTCATGGGGAGAGGGTGAGAAGAGTCCTTCTTGACAATAAAAAAGATTTAATTTTGTATTGCAAAATCATAGCATTTAGCGTGCTAGTAAATTGCAGCCTGCCAGTCTACTTTAACTATCTCTATATGAAAATTAAATCTTGATATCAGGATGCCTTTGTGGAAGCTTATATAGGCTGAGCTTTTTCAAAATCAGGCTATCAAATGGGGAATATAAACTCTTCAGTTTATGATCTCTCTCATGGCTAGAAGCATAGAAAATTCAGTGTCTTGCCTAAATATTCAGTACTATGTTAAATATTACTAGTTTGGAAACTGAAAACATTCCTTTTTACTTTAAGAAAAGTTACCAAGAGTTTCTCTGTTCGGTATTCATTATTGACAATTGCTTTTGCTAAATTTAAAAATGTTTAACTAAAGTTATTAGTTTAATTAATTAATATAATTTTGATGCCTGATGATATTATGGCCCATATTTCCAAACAAAAATAAAGTTGAACGTACAAGATTCCTTTGATGATGTGAACATACAACTGCACATAGGTACGCATGTAAAACAGTTATTTCTATATCAAGTTGGTTCACACAGTATTTTTCTGTATATAAAATAAAATTGGAACCTGAGGGGTGGAAGAGGGGGAAATCAAACTATGCCTACTTCTGCTTGGTTAAACTAACTTTAATAAAGACTACAGTACCTAAACTTAGATAGCAAATTTACAGATTACATGCAAAGGACATGCTCGATTGTCTGATACTTGACCAACTCAATAGTTTGGAAATTAGAAAAAACTGAGTTCTATACAGGAGAGAGATTTTCCTCTCTTTGGAAATGCATGAGCTAGGAGTCCCAATGCTTCACTTTTTATGCAGGTCTAATAACTGAACATTGTAAAGTGAGCCATCAAATCAGAATAGGAATACCTTACACCTAGGGTTATCTTACGTCTGGGTTTTCCTGGACATGTCCTCTTTTTGGGTCTTCCCGTCTGCGTCCAAGCGGTCTTTTAAAATATCAACAAACGTCTGGGATTTTGCTCTGCCCAACATCAAAGTTTTTCCCAGCACTTCCCAGCTTGCCCTAGCAAAGAACTGCTTGCGGCTGGGAGGAGAGGGGAGAGGGGAGTTTGGAAGCAGGGGGCACCATGTGCATCTAAGTGTGCACATGCACATTGCTGGCATGCAGACAGGCAGGGTGGTAGAAGCAGTCCCGACAGCTGCATGCAGGTAAGTCTATGGGATGTGGGGTCTGGAGGACCAGGGCTTGGGGGACTGGTGTGCGTGCATGCATGTGTGGAGGGCAGGTGTCTGCACTTTCCTGACACTACAGCTGCAGCAAGGCAAGGGAAGCGGGGGAGGCACCTGTCCCTCCAGCAGGGAAATGGGGTGGGGGTGCACTACAGGGGCAGCAGGGAGCTGCGGCATGACCTGGCTGGCAGCACTAGGGCCAATGCCCTTGCTCACAGGGGCATGGCAGCTGGGAGACAGTGCAGGGCTGAAGAGAGCAGGGGGCTGTAGGTCAGAAGTGAGGGGCACCGGCAGGGCTGTAGGGGCTGTAGCTTGGGAGTGAGGGGCACTAGAGGGGGTGGGGGACTATGGGTTGGGAGCATAGGGCACAGGCAGTGCCAGGGGGCTGTGAGTTGGGAGTGAAGGGCACCAGCATGGCCTGGGGGGTGGGCTACTGTAGGTCAGGAGTGAGGGGCAGCAGGAAGGCTTGGGGAGCTGTGCCTTGAAAGTAAGGGGTAGGAGCACGGCACATCGCTGCCCCCACATAATCATATTACTGTCCCCCCCCAACAGGTGTCCTCTTTTTGAAACTAGAAATATGGTAACCCTACTTGCAAGAGTGCAGAGATATTATCAATATACTAAGACAGTGAAGGAACACTCCTATAGAGTCTATTCTTCCTGTCACTTCTGTGCGAAGTAGAGGCAACTATATTAGCATAAAACTGGAAAGAATAAGATCAGACCAAAAAAGGTGGCAGGTATAAGGGATTTTGCAACCAAGAAACGCGTCAGTATTTTAAACAAATGGTACGTATCAGATATGTAGTAAAACAAGAAAGCAAGTTTTCCTCATAGGACACATCACATAATTTTTTAGGTTTGGATCAGTAGTAATGCCTATATTATTAGTTTATGATGAATATGCAAAACCAGAACAGTTTCAAGATTCACTAGTGAAGTGCATCTATCAAATTCAATATTTTAAGTCAGACAATAAAAGTAACCTCCAGTTTCCAAAATCTGACATATCCAGGGTGTAGGTGTATTCTGAAGTGTGTTTAAGATAGTGGTAAGTATTTTTTTAAGTTCTCATTTAATTAAATGGCAAATTTACAAAATGGAGGGAGAAGTGGAAAGTGTTGATATATTTTGCACCTTTAAAACTTGGCGAATGAAGGCCTTATTTAATCTTTTGGAAAGGGCTGTCCAGCCTTATTTTCTATTAACCACTGCATTCAAGTTGAAATGTTAGCTGTTAAAATGGGAAGCTGAATCATTATGATTTCAGTGCCCAAACTGATTTTTTTTAACTAGCTTTTGGAAAACCATATTGTGATGGCCTTGCATATTTAATGTGAATTCTACTTTAGTTTAATTTTTACTGTTATACTATAGTTCTCAAAGTTACGATATGAAAAATAACGTTTGGTCTGCTTCGAAATAGGATCTATTTCTATTTGCATGGTAATAAGGTATTCTATTCAACAAGATGTTGAAGGAAGATGCTAATGAGTTTTAATGCTCAATGGTTAAAAGTAATCAATGGAATTGGGTAAGAACACCTTGTTACATGTAATATAGTATTTGTGTAAATGCTAGAATATGAAAAGAAACCAGCTACTGTAAAACATACAAAGAACCACCTGGGTTATTTGAAACATTAAAGTTCATTATACAAGGAAAAAACTGCTGCATTGTCTTATTCTAGATTCAGCTCCCATTGAAGTCATACAATATCAAAAAGCAAAAAGCCTTATAGCAACTCCAAGAGACCAGAATTTCCATGATTTACCCTGATCACCTCTTCATCACACTTTTCATAGAAAATGTCTTTGAAATATTCTGCTACCTATTATTTTGGAACACTCTCTAATTTTGCTTCCTGTTAAATAACATTTACGTTTACTTTAAGACAACTGTATACTTAGCCTTGGCTTACCACTGTTGTATCCTGGCAAAGGAATGCTGCTTTGTGTCAGGAAAGTATGAGGGAAGCCTGGAAATTCCTATACTCTCCAGCTGCTCTGGGCAGGCAATATAACTTAGATAAGACTTGAATAATGAGACTGCATTAGACTGCATTATAAGCAGGAGTTTGATTTCCTCTGAAAATGTTTGCTGTAAGAGGGCTACGGTCAGTGGGCAAAGGGAGTACCAGGACACCTGCATGCTGAGTAACATGTTAGATTATCTGAGCTAGGCCTGCTCACATACAATACCAGCATATCTGATCTTCTTCATAGGGTGAAACATATCACCCATTTTCCTGCCCATTGATACTGTGGGACAACATGCAATGTGTTCTCCTGGGACTTGAGGGGCCTGCTACTGTGCACCCCAGGAATTCCCACATAGGACTGACTGGGCCCCTCAAGCCCTAAAAGTACTTGCCCAGCTTTCTCTGTCTGAAAACATGTGCCTCTAGGAATCTCCAGGGCATGTCTGAGTGAGAAAACCCCAACTTTTTCTGCTTACAGAGGTACAAACAGATGTCCAGGGACATCCCTGCTTATGGAGACATGCCCAAAAGTTCCTGTAGGCACATCTCAGAGTGAAGAAAGCAGACAGATGCTCCCAATACTAGAGGGATTCATCCTTCATGGGAAATCCATAGGGAGCAGGATCAGGCCCCTAAAGCCCCTAGAGCACCTGCCCAGGGCACCTGGAGAGTGCAGAAATCTCAAGGCTGCTAACACTCTCTCACCACAAAGCAAATAGAAGTCCACCACAATAAAGCATTACAAATTAATAACACTTTTATTATGGTCACATTTTTGGGGCGTTTGTGGCATGATGAAGGGCATGGACATCTGTTTGCTTAGCTTCTGTGTTGCTGTAAAGATTTTTATGGTGGTACAAAGCTGACAAAGGGGGATGCTGGCTTCCACTGCAGATCTAGTTCTACTTTAGTGTGGTATGAAGTGCAAGCTAATGCAGGATCAGTGCTTTGGGTTCCAGAAGTGGCCTGTCCTCTGGATCTCTCTGCATGGTACTATCTTGTGCTGCAAAGAAAAACCCATTAAGGTTCTAATGATCCAGCAAATTAGTTAAGCACATGCTCAACTTCAGTGCCAGAATTAATAATGCTTAACTTAATTCTTAAGTGTTTTCTTGAATTGTGGCCTAAAAATGATCTAAAAACAATTAGTTAAGTACTATAGCCATGTGGCAAGAACAATTTAAAAGGAAGTGATTATTTTTAAAATGTTAAAGTAGTAATATCAAAGAACAGTGATTTCTGAGTGGTATTATATTTTTTTAAAGTGTTATATCTTTCTTGATATGTACAGTAAAAGAAAATTTAGAACTTAAAGGTAGCAAGTTTGTTCATATTAGTTCTAAAGGTACTCTTAAAGAGTTCTCCCTGATTTTGGTGCAAAGATGGTGAAAAAACATTTAAAGAAAAGGTTACACAGCACTAACAGCAACAGTATGTCAGTTTTACGACTCCCTCTCATCTTAAGCATTGCTATGGAGCTCACTTGCATGTTAGCCTTACAGCCTCTAAATCCTTGACATGCTCAGTCCCAGTTTATGGAATCAGTCAGTCGACCTGGATTGGGGTTTAGAGTGGGGAAAAGCCAAACGCAGCCCACAAAAGGAAAGAACAAGAATACCGAGCTCAGTATCACACAATATGTTTCAAAAGTCTCTAAATATGCATCTGCCTCTTCTGTTAAGGAAAAGGAGAGACACCATGTTAACAAGTTTAAAATATAAGAGGGCAGGCCTTAAGAAAAAAAAGACTTTATAGATATTTGACATTATTTATAGAGTTTTGAAATTAATTATGAAGTTTAGAGCAGAATTCTTCTGCAACAAGATCTGCATGTACTTCCAGACAAAGATGGACTATGGTAGAACTCAAACCTAAATACTGAATGAGCTTTAAGGGCACCCGAAACACTTCAGCAGCTTACTATAGTGATAATAGAGCAAATATGTTCAAGATTGTTAGCTACATTTCATTCAATGACAGAAAACAGTGTTACTTGAACCTTTTGCTATAAATCTTTTAATATCTCATGTGGTAGCTCTGCAGCACAGTACTTAAAATTTTCAGTTTTGCCACTTTGGCTGAAGTAGCAATATATGTTTTAAAAGGGGTCTAACCACCCAAACTTCTAATACATTTCTGAACTTCACAAATTTAACCGTCAATGTTAGCAATATAAACTTTATCCAGCCCCCATATAGAGGTGCTGAAGACTGAAATTAAAACTTATAATGACACAGCTGAAGTAGCTATAGTAGAACTAAAACTGACTGTCATCTAAATCCCAGTCTGCTGTTTGGTAACAATTTATAGAATATTCTGCCCCACACAGGAAAACCAGAATGCTGTTCTCATGGGGCCTCTAACCTTCCACCTAATGAGCTCTTAAATTATCCTTGTATATATATAAAAAAGTGCCTCATAGTCAAGCTAGCCAATTGTATTTGTGAGGAACTAATATTGTTCACAATATCTATAAAATGTCTGCAAAATTTTTTTGCTATGTTTTTCCTTTTAAAATATTACTAGTATTTTTATACAGTTCTTAGTCTCATGGAAAGTAACCAACTGACACCCATCCAAGACCTCTAATTATGGAAGAGATACTATAGCTGACCAAGATCTCTATACTCAAAACCACTTTGCCTGTGACTATATCCTGGATCTAGTTTACGTGGAAAGTCTTCAGGATTTTTTAAAAAAAGACCTACCATAGCAAAAGAAATGTCACTGCTGGATGGATGATGCATTTTGCTGCTTCAGACTATCCTGCCACAGCTAAGGAATCCCACTCGCCCATTCTTGTCCCTCAAGACAATTCCCCTCCAAGGTAAAATATTTTAAAAATTCTAATAATTCAGCAGTGCCCAACCTCACAGCACTATGCCTTAGCTTTTCTGAATTTATTGGCACCCCATTAAAAATATTTATTCATTACAGTGCATTATGTAAACTGGAAAAAGCATACATGAATAACTATATTATAATCAATGCTATACTTGAGCCTGGCAGTTGAGAATCACTGCTTCAGAAAGATACCATTATGGCTCCCATCACCCTGGTATCTGAACAGTCCAAATCTTTAAAGTATTTATCCCTAGAGTAACTAAGGCACAGATAAAGGATCAGACTGTATCTCATTTTGAAGGTGTCTAATGGCACTTAGGTATTTAAGTGTGAGGTCTGGAATTTGGATTTTAATACAAAATAAGATACCTTTTGGAAAAAGGGCTGTGTGTAAACATCTTATGTACTTATGTAACATCCATAAGAAAACCACAAGTTTCCCCAGCTTGGTTGGAAACTGCTTGTTTTCAGCATAAAATGAGAGAGGAGAAGAAAGGATAGATTGAAAAATAAAAATGAAGGGCACACCTATGAAATGTCGGGGGGGAGTGGGGGGCAGCTGAGGCTCTCCCTGGATTCATGCTGTGAAGGTCTGACTGGGCAGGATGGTGCAGCACAGCCAGGCCTGGTTGCAGATTATCTTCTGAAAGAAACTCCTGGATAGGAGTTTTGGGTAGGAGGGCCTCCCACCTATCCTAGGAAGAGGGAGAGAAGCGGCTAACCTCCGCACAACCCCCACCAAGCTCCTCCCATCCCCACCAAGCCACACTCTTGCTTTAAGCCTGGCCTGCACCCTATTACCATAAAGGAGAGACAGACACCTCCTCTGGGTCCTAAAGAAAGTTGGATCCTCTCCAGCCACTTTCAGGTCTAGTCCTGCATGATCACCTGGAAACAAAGGCACAGCAGAGCAGTTCAACCTGGAGAAGGGGCAGCATGGCACCCTGAAAAGATTTCACATCACATCACCCCAGGGTGTTGCAGGACCCCAGTTTCTGTAATAGTCCATTCCATGGCTTTTAAGTCAGCTTAAGAAAACACTTATTAAATGTTGGTTTATCCACAAACTATAACACTATTTTCAAGTTTGTTTTATAATATATAATATTATAACTTTGATGCTGTAATGTCTGAAGAAACCACTTGTCAGGTCGTATTAATCTGTGTCAAAAAAGCACTTGCCAATATGGATCCAAATTGCAACTGATATTTTAACCAGTTTTTAAAATAAAGATGGAAAGTCTGCTTTTAAAATAGACCTGAAAACTAAATATTTTAGGTTGAAATTACTAACACAGTAGAACACATTTTCTACATTAAAATTATTTTATTTTCACAAAAATGCTTGCCAGCCTGAAATGAAATCTAAACATTCAGCCATGATGACCTCTTGCTTGCCTGTATAGTCTGCATGGTGTCTCCTTTCACTCCATGGGTTAAATCAAGTAACATTCAAAAGCAAACATTCAAAAAACTGGCTGAAAATAGGAGCCCCACTTATTAAAAGGAAAATGTGGAAAAAGCAGAACTGGTTTTCTTTAACTTGTTTTACTACTGCCTATTCTGTTTTCCAAATTTTTCTGTAGGCATATTTACAAAAAATCCCACCAGAAATAATACATTAACCAATATTGTTCCATTATTGATATGCTTTTAAATATTGTAATTCACATCTCTACAACTCAGCTACCTTACCTGAGAAGGAAAAGTGAGAATAGTGGTTACCCACATTGATTAAGTCATTTCCCAGAGTATTTTGCAATCTATCAATAAAAGAGTCAAGTACTACAAGCCCATTCTTAAAGAATCACAAGATCAGAAGGGGCTTCAAAAATCATTTAGTCCATTTAAAATCAAATACCTGAATCAAAGAAACTCTGATTCATAGTGATTCAGATTGGCTGCTATAGCTAAGCAGTCAAGCTGTTAACAAATCTAGTAAAAATAGAATAGGTAAGAAAACAATTTCTTAGAAGTCTATACAGGCGATGTTACCATTACAAACAAAAAGGAGCTCTTTACAAAGCTACTGGTTGTAGTATGTTAGAAACATACAATTTTTAGGACAGAAAATGCTGTATGGTTATGCACTGAAGTATTTTCTGGGTGGCTGTATCCAAACTTTTCTCTTACAAAGGTAACCTTTGAGTGAGTTTGCTTCAGTTGTCTAAAGGTTGTGTGACCTTATATGACTGTTCCTTAAGTCTGCAAATCTGAAACACAACCACCAACAACCAGACAAGGAAAGGAGAGCATCTTAGAGTAGTCAAGCTGAGTAAAATAAAATGTGACTGGGTTGAATGATATTGTTCCTTTATTTTTTCCCATTGTATCCGCAGGCTAGAAAATGAAGATGATCAGTATAGTCATAGTATATGAAAACATCAAATGGTGATGTTTTAAAAATTGAACAATTTAGACCATTTAGGAATGTCATTCATAGAAATTGTACATTTGATTTGGACGTTACTAATTTACACAAATAACTGAGAACTCATCACAAAATATACTTGTTTATTTACATTAACCAAATGGTGTTCACCGGGTCGGGAACCAATGGAAATCAGTTACACTATGCATTCTGAGCTGCACCATGTGCTCGGGAAAGCCTGTCTCACCTTAAGCTCTTTCCATATGAGCTCCATTGCTGTATCACAGCAAGTCCCACGCCACTGGCTCCCCCAGAGCTGCAATGCCCCACCCCCGGTGGGGAGGGGAAGCTTGGAGCCCAGAGACCCTAGCTGCTTGGACCAATATGGGGGAGGAGCAGCTGGGTGGGAAACTGTGGCTGCAAGTTAACCCCTCACATGTGGACCTCCAGTTGGACAGCCTTGCCCTAAGTCAGGATCCCTATAAAGGAAATACAGACTTTTATTTTAAAAAGTAATACTTTGGAGTTTTTAAGGGGCTCTTAAAACCCAACTGAACTGTGCAGATACTTAAACACAAAGGTTTACATAACTTTTTTTGTACATACCTTTGGGCTTTGTAACTCTAGAGAAAAGCTTATTTTTCACCTCATAAATCTTCCACTGAAAACAGATTTCACTCTACTATATTTAGTAATTCAGGTAAAGGCATATTAGGAACCATTTTCTTTCTCTGCTCTCCAGTGGTTGCAGTTTGGCATGTCAGCAGATGAGGTCAAGCCACATGCAGGAAGGCTGCCTGCTGCCTGCCTTTTACACGAGCATCTATGGTATACTTGCTGGGAAGGGTAAGGGGAGGATGGGAGTCATTTTAACTTCCGTGGAGAAGCAGGGGGCTAGAGGAGCATTTATTTAGTGGTGTTTTAAGAATAAGCAATAAGAACTAACTGGACTAATAGTTACTATCTACAAACCTACAAGAGAGCAGACGGCAGGAAGCATTGCCTATAAAAGGGAAGTGTTGAACCAACTTAAGAGTCTATTTGCAATTCCTTATAACTTTGGCAAAATTTCTGCAAAAAACACCTTAAATACTACAAATAAACCTGATTAAAAACACTGTCCATCTTTAAACTGCTGCCACAAGCAGCATGTGCTCAATAATGAAAAATCAACTATGACTCTGATTAAATGTAGCCAACACTTACCATGATTATAAAACACATGGCCCATATAAGGCAAACATGCTGATGGGAACCTAACACAAGGATAGATTATGGCAGCCCACCTGTATAAGATATATGATAATGCCCACTGTCCTCAGTCTTCCCCAGCAACAGCACTTTTCCAAGTCATGGTGAGCCACTACATTGAATACTTTTAGACTTCCTCTTTAGTCTCAAAGCTGAGCTGTACTTGCCTTTCCCATTTCCAATGAGTCCTGTTTCTTAATCAATCTTAAATGTCTGGGAAACCTTAGCAAATGGAGACTCAAACAGCTCACCCAGAATGCCTCTGCCACTGCCTCTCTCAGCCTGTTGCATAAGATTAGTGTGGTTCTGCCCTGCATGAAGTGGATCAGGTTACCCAGCACCTCTGAATATAAATTTCTGAAGGATCTCAGGACTTGTGAGAACACCTGGTTCCAATCATGAGTGGAGGGATAACTAGCACATGGATCCTTTGTGGGGGATATCTAGAGTGCACACATGCACAACAGTGCTGAGTTGTGGGATCATCAAGGCTTGAAACACTTCTGACCCTGCTGGGGCCCAGATCAATGTACTATCAGGTAAATCATAAGCCTTTTGGTTTTGGACTAATATCATGCACAATTTGCATAAAACTGTTGCTTAAAAGTGTGTTTATGGTGTATCTGTGCTAAAACATGTAGCAGTTTAAAAAAAAAAGTAAATTGCATCAATTCTGGATGAACTGATTCCATGGGTACCTGTAGTAATGAAAAATAGCCTAGATGTAAATTAGTCTAAGTATGTTTATCCAAGTTTGTTTCCAAATTTGCCCTTCACTTCCACATGCTCAGGAAGAGCTGGTTCTGGCAGTAAGGAGGGGAGGAAGGGGGTATAAAAGGCAGGAGTTGATGGGGGGAAGAGAAAGGACAAGGGGGGCTACCTGACCCCCATATTTATTTCCTGCGCTGTAGCAGCAGTAGGTGGACAAATTCAAAAGAAACCTCCAATAATTAGATTCTGTACCAATATTATAACAAACATATACATTTCCCATATATAGAATCTAGATGGGGGTCATTTTTTATTCAGGATTGTCTTTTATTTGAGTAAATATGGCATATTGACACATGCTCAAGTGATCAACAGGATTGGAACCTTTAAATTCACCATGCAGACTTTACCATTTAAGCTAACTTAATAAATTACAGCAACAGCACATTGTCATTAGCGCTAGAGGTGAATGAAAGGGAGGGCAGTGGGACTATGTTAACAGATTTCTCAGATATTTGCTGACACTAATGGCAAAGACTAAGACTCAGGGATCTTGGTTCTATTTCTGGTGGTGAAGGGAGCATTGTTTTAGTGTAAACAAACTTTCATGGCCATTCCCCTGAGTGCTTGACTCCCCCAGTCCTTTCTCCAGTCTTATCCCTGACCTTTTGTCTTGTTCAGTCCTTGGACCCATTCCTGATGTTTCTCATTACTGTCCCAATATTCTTGCTAGAATTTGTTAACAACATGACCCCAATTTTCTAGGTGCCTGACTTGAATCCTTGAAGGAAAGAGATGCAAAAGAGGACATGGTTTCCAAATTAAGTTAATCAGATCTTTGCTCTGAACATGTGAAACACTACATGATACTAAGCAAGCAAAAAAATCCTGTGCAAAACTTTAAAAAAGTGGTTACTTTTTACCTTAATTTCTCAGTGCCTCAGTTTCCCACTTACAAAATATAAGGATACAAATACCACTCTCTTACAAGTGCTGTGAAAATAAATTTGATTAGTTTGCAAGGCATTCCAACAGCAATGAGTTCCATAAGAAGACCATGAAGAAATTAATTTCATCTTTAGAACAGGATTTGAATTGTGTACAGTAAAGAAGGTCTGGGGTGCCACACTGAGCAGGCAGGAAAAACTACTGATCTTTAATAGAGCACTGCCCATTCACTGCTATGCACTGAATAAGGCAAAGTACTGGGGGGGAGGGAGAAAATTGTGTTTAATTACATGGTCACATACTCTTATAATTAGGGATCTCCGTAAATCACAGCGGAAGTGCCCCCTGCAGTAACTCCTTTAATATTTTTAATTTTCCTGCTTGCCCCCACCACTGTTTCTGATTGGCAGAAGGGGCCCTGCCAGCTGGGTCATTTGCTGCTGATCGCTAGGGAACTGAAAACTGCAGCATATTTAAAACCTCTACTACTTGGGTGGGGCAGGGCAAGCAGCAAAATGAAAAACATTAAAGCTGCTGCTACAGAGGGCACTTCTGGAACAATTTACAGAGATCCCTACTTATAATGCATACATCATGTGTGTAAGTGGGGTTGGGGAGGGGAAGGATTAAGCTTGTGCATGCAACCTCCATTTCTCACATTTAATTTCTTACTGATTGATTTTATAATTTCCGATCCAAGAAGTTCTCCTTGAACTTCCAGCAAAGATGGTGAAGTTTGCAATCATCTTTAATTCCAGTCTAGGGCTTTTTCCTCAAGAAAAAGCTGTCTCCTAGCTCAGGTTCCATTGTGCTACAGGAACAAACTTTTAAACTATTACAGTATCTTTATTCTAGAGCTTTGAGCTTTCAGAATTTCATAGGTCCGAGATTGTGTTCTTTTGAGACAAGACAAGGACTCAAACTTGATTCAATATTATTTGGCAAACCAATGTATGCAGTGGAGTATGCACAGTACCTATATTCTGTTTTGTTAGGATTCTGTACCACACAGGAGTCTGAATATTTCATCAGTGCAATATGTCTGGATTAGTCCAGCTGAGGGATTGTGAAGGTATGAATAACTGAAGTCAAGACAAGTCAAGACTACCTGAAGGGGACAAAGGCTCCAACCTAGACAAGTGAAAACAGTAGAACAGATTGCAGTTCCTCTTTTCTGAAGAAAGCTCATTATGAGCTTAACTGAACAATTTCGGGTTCATAACTTCAAAGATTACATTGGCACTAAAAACTCTTAAAAACGCTTTTGTCTGTCTCATTCCCCCCAGCATCTTGCTCCTACCTCCAATCAGCACGTAGGACAAGGTCCTTAAAGTGTATGACTCCATATGATGTTGATTTCTTTTGGTGTGCACATACACTATGCAATCAACATTTCCCTGCGTGTTTTTTTTTTAAAATAGACCTCTCTGAAGATCCCAGCCCATCCTTGATGTTTTGCCATTTTCCACTGATGCCACAGCAGTTTCCACTTCTTTCAAAGTCAGCAATATGTCAAAAACATCAACTGGCCCCTATTGTGCAGTGCTCATCCATACACACATTCTATCAGGGCTGTGTAGCAACACTCACCACAGGCTCAATAATATTAGATTACAGATTACTTACAGAAGCTAGATATCTTCACATCAGCAGGACTTGATGGGACATAAAATTGAGGATACTGAAGGCATTAGCCTAAGTAATTTTGGAGCTACTGGCAATCCTCTTTAAAATATTGTGAAGGTCATGTGTGTCCCCCAAAGCATTGGAAAAGGGCCAATACAGTGTCCAACTTTCAGAAAGGGAAGAAGGAAGATCTGGGATATTATTGGCTAGCTAATCTGACCTTAATACCTGGACATTTCATAGAGCAGACCCTGAAGGAATCTATTTAAAAGCACTAAGATGGGTGGGCGATTATTTTGGGTAAAGGGCTGCTTACTGAGTTTTGGCAAGCCATCAAGGGTCACATGACAGGCAGCCCAGGGCAGAAAACTATTAATTTTCTAAATTTTTCAGGGGTCCCGCACGCTGGATAGAATGGCCTAGCAGGTTACACCCGGCTCGCGGGCCACATTTTGCTCACCCCTGCCCTAAGAGGAGAAACGGATGATCAAGAACAGCCAGCAGGAATTCACCCAAAGCAAGTCACGGCTGGCCCAACCTGATTTTCTTCTATGATAAGGTGATTGGCTCTGTGGCTGTGGGGAAAATCAGTGGATTTGATATTTCTTGATCTTAGCTAGACTTTTTATATACGTCGTCTCCCATGACATTCTTATGAATATGAAAATACAAACTAGATTAAAGTACTGTAAGGTGGATATATAATAACTATTTGGATCATAAAGACCAATGACTCAATGTCTAGTTGGGAAGAAGTTCCCCAGGAGTCTGTCCTGGGTCCAATATTGCTTAACATCTTCAGTAATGATTTCATAGTTTCCCTGCCGGTCCCACTTGGCCACTTTGTAGACAGCCACCAGGTCCTCTCTCAGCCTTCTCTTGTGGAGCCTGAACAGGCTCAGGTCCCATAGTGTCTGCTCATAGGGCCTACCTTGTTATCCCCTGATCATGCGAGTGGCCCTCCTCTGGACCCTCTCGATGCTGTCCACATATGCAGCACAGTATGCTGCTGGTTCTTACTCCCTAGTTCCAGTATCTTGCACTTGTCAGTACTGAAACCCATCCTATTCTCATCCGCCCACTCCTGTAACCTGTCCAGATCTAGTTGTAGTCTGTCCCTCTCTTCTAGTGTGCCCACTTCTCCCCACATCTTAGTATCATCTGCGAATTTGAACAAGGTGCTTTTCACCCCCTCGTCCAAGTCGCTGATGAAGATATTGAATAGTGTGGGTCCAAGGACCGAGCCCTGAGGAACACCACTGCCCACATCCCTCCAGGTCAAAAATGACCTGTCCGCCACCACTCTCTGGCTGTGGCTCTCCAGCCAATTTGCAACCTATCTGACTCTGTAGGCATCGACACCACAGTTGCCTAATTTTTAATGAGAATGGGGTGAGGAAAGTCAGTGTCGAAGGCCCTCCTAAAGTCCAGAAAGACTACGTGCACCGTGACACCTGCATCCAAGGATTTTGTGACCTGGTCATAGAAGGCAACCAGGTTGGTCTGACAGGACCTGCCTCTAATGAACCCACATTGATTCCCCTAAGCATAATCTCCCCTGCTGGTCCCTTGCAGATGTGCTCCTAGATTATTTTCTCAAAGAGCTTTCCCAGGATTGAGGTAGCAGGCTCATAGTTTCCTGGGTCATCCTTCCTCCTTTTTTTGAAAATAGGGACCACCGTGGCCCTTTTCCAGTCCTCTGGCACCTCACCAAAGCACACGAGTGCTCATAAAGCTCTGCCAGGGGTCCCATAACGACCTCTGCTAACTCCCTCAGCACTCCGGGGTGGAGATCGTCAGGACCTGGTGATTTGAACATGTCTAGTCCCACCATACTAGACTACTGAACAGTCCCACCAAACTCTTGAATTTCATCCATTTGATTTCATACCATGTTTCTTGTTTGTTCAGGCCATTCTAGATCCTAGATCTACCCTTCACAGCGCCTGCAACTCCACCAAACTTTGCGTCATCTGCACATTTGCTAAACAAACACTCAGTTCCTTCATCCAAATACAAACTGACAAGTGCAAGGTATTGCACCTAGGTAAAAAGAACTAGAAAAGGATCTTGGTGTCATTATTGATTCCAAAATGAACATGGGCCACCAATGTGGGGACGCGGTCAGGAAGGCTAACCACACCTTGTCATGCAACCACAGATGCATCACGAGCAGGCCCAAGGAGGTGATCCTCCCCTTCTATGCGACACTGGTCAGGCCTCAGTTGGGAGTATGGTGTCCAGGTCTGGGCACTGCACTTCAGGAGGGATGTGGCCAGCATCCAGAGGGTCCAAAGGAGAGCCACTCAGCATGATCGGGGGCAGGAGGGAAGCCTACGAGGAGAGGCTACAGGACCTGAACCTGTTCAGCCTCCACAAGAGAAGGCTAAGAGGGGATCTGGTGACCATCTATAAACTGGCCAAGGGGGACCAGCAGGCAATGGAAGAGTCCCTGTTCCCCCAAGCACTACTGGGAGTAACAAGGAATAACAGCCATAAGTTGACTGAGAGTAGATTCAGGCTAGATATCAGGACAGGCAGCTAGGATCTGGAACCAACTTCCAAGGGAAATGGTGCTCATTCCTACCCTGGGAATCTTCAAAAGGAGGCTAGATAATCACCTAGCCAGGGTTGTTTGACCCCTGCATTCTTTCCTGCCCATGGTAGGGGGTCTGACTTGATGGTCTGCTCAGGTCCTTTCCGACCCTACCAACTATGAAACTATGAAATAATTGTCTTGCACTTGGGACAGAATTATTGTATGCACAAATGCAGGCTAGAGAATGACTGGCTAGTCTGCAGTACTGCAGGGAAGGGTTATAGTGCAACATAAAATTAAGATGAAGAAATAGTGTGCTCATGTAAAAAACAAAACAAAACACCTCAACCACATACTGGATACTGTATCAACAGAAAGGTCTCTTGCAAATCAAGGGAAGTGATTCTTCTGCTCTATCTGAAACTCATCTCAGGTTTGCGTCTAATTTTGACTCCAACACTTCAGGAAAGAAGATGACAGATTGTAAAGAGTTCAGTGGAGAGTGACAAAAATGATTACAAGCTTGGTAAGCATAACTTATAAAAAAGGCTGAACAGGCTAGGGTTATTTAGTCTGGAGAAGACTGAGGAGGGACTTGATAACAGTTTTCAGATACCTGAAGGATGATTACAGAGACGGTGGATACAGCTGTGGCTGTACAGGACAGAAGTAGAACCAATGGTCTCAAGCTGCAGCAAGGGGAAGTTTAGTTTGGAGATTAGGAGGAACTTTCTGCCTATAAGGGTAGTCAAGCATTGGAGAAGGCTACCTTGAGAGAATCTCCATAGGATCCCCATTCCCGGAAATTTTCAAGAGAATATGCTTTAACTGGGATGGTTTAGTTGAAGATGATCCTGCACTGATGAAGAGGATAGACTAGAAGGGACCTCATGAGGTAACTATAGCCCCATTTTCCCATGATCTTATGAATATTTAATTCAGTGTTGCGTAGCTTGTTACAGTGCTGCACCTATTGTTTGAACCAACATCAAAGGTTGGTTTTCAGATGGTTTTGAATCCTACATGGAACTGCCACAAATGCCACCTGTTGGCATCTGATGGAGTGCCAAGACAGTGATTTTTGCACATCGTTCCAAGCTTCCTTGCATATCATAAATAGCTCAGTCTCTTTGTATAGTCACAGTGTAATTAAGGATAAGTTAAGCAGGTTTTGGTGGGATTTTCCCTTTATTTCAAGCAAAGGCAGGTACCAGGAACCCTCCTATTTGCACCTGAGCAACTGACAGTACTTATAGCTGTACTGATTGTTGTTATGGCAAAAAAAAAAAAAAAAAAATATATATATATATATATACACATACACACACACACACACAAATTTAACTGTATTAACTTAAAACTATGGAAGGTGATAAAGCCTCCATCAGGCTACAAAATCATGTTTCAAAAATAAAGAGTGATGAGGTCTTAAACTAGCAAGAGTATAATACTGCAAAAGAAGCTTTTTCATTAGTTAAAACTGACGACTTTGAAAACAATGATGTAAAATATAAAACAAATTCTACACCTCTAAAGTAACAGTAAAATACTTTAAGAGTATAATGGTATGAAAAGTATATAAGCTGCCAATCAACTTTCCTCCTTCCCCATTTTTAGGCCAGATACCTGTGACTGCACTACCTGGATATCGTTTTAAAATATAAAATGATTAGGTAATACATTATATAATACCAGAGTAGCCTCAGCACATTCACTTGCATTTATTGATTTTGGGAGTTCATATTTTGTTAAACCTTTTTTTAAATAGGGTTGTAACTTTGTCCCCTTGATGTGGGGACCAACAAAAGAGGTGCGAGTATGAGAGAAGGAGAGAGAGAGCAAGAAGAAATAATTTATTACAAGATTCAGTCCTGCATATGTGTGTGAGACCACAAAATTAATGAGGGTCTTTGCAGTAATTATTTGTGGACTTCACACACAACCAGAAAAGATTATAAACGCTGTTGACCTAGAAGTAGAAATAAAGAATTCTGTATTCAGTACTGAAGAACAATTTATAAGTGAATGAAGTCTAACATGTAATGTGACTGCTTTCTGTTGACAGATGGCAGAAAAGTGTCTTCTCCATTTCCTCTCATTAAAATAATTATGGCAATGTATGTTAGTCTCCCTTCAAGTCTGGCATTTTCACAGCACATACAGGGTGCCATCATTTTAAGAATAAGGTTAAATAATAATGAAAAAATATTTTTGATATGCACAGGGCATTTGATATTAAGCTTACCTGCTTCCAGAAATAATAGCAGTGAGGAGTTTGTCAAGTGATGGTAACTGAAATCATTCAAGTTCCTATTTTAACAGGAGGTTAATTAGAGCTCTCTACTAAATTGACATACATGTAACAAAACCAGGTCAAGCCACGGTATACTGATGAGCCTCTGTGTTATGTAACACATCCAGAACTAGGTTTGTTTCTAGTTTTCCATCTTTGCTGTCAATTGCTAACTATGAAACTGCAAATCAGATGTAGTCCATTGTGAAACTTTTCCACAGCTGTCAAGTAGTACAGCTTGTGAAGCTCTGAAGAATGAATTTAGCTTACTAGAAACAATGAAAAAAAATTCTGCATTCAGCTATACTTCCTGTATGACCAATACACCTGTGCATGTTGCTTGTGCAAAACATCTAAGGAGTTTATAGGACACAGTGGGGAAAAACAACAACATTCATTCAGGTATCCTTGGCACTGCTAATTAGTCATGTAGTTACAGAGGTGACAAGTAAATTACCATCCTGGAGCAGAAGTTAATACAATAAGTCAATTTCCTCCCCATAATGTGTAACATTAACACTGCATGATGTCATGTCTGAACAAAAATTATCTGGTGTCAGCACCATATATTCCACTGTTTTTCACTGCTGTTCTCCCCAATATGATTCACTTTCATTATTTATGAGACTTGTCTCACTAACCCTCAAGAACAGTTCCAAATAATGATAGGAATCTGTCAGTGTAGAATTGTATTTCTCAAAACAATAACCACAGTTCCTGGAAATGTCAATATGTCAATTGAGGGTAACACATCTCTCAATAAACCAATATTTTGTAAAAACAAAACAAAAAACTCAAAAAAATTCATGCACTGAAGAAGAAAATTTAACTCCACTGAGCTCCTTTATAATAATCCTGGCTGGTAAGGTTCAGCCTTCCTTCCAGGTGGTGGAGACAGAAACAAGTTTGTTCGCATTACTCTGAATGATCTTTCCATACCATGTTATTGAATATTCATGTAGTAACTTTGCTATATATCTAACAGAACCTATATAAAAGAAAAAAAATCTTCAGAAGGAGCTTATCATATTTACCCAAATCCAAGAAAACCCTGATTAGAAGGACCCCTCCAATAATTAGATTTTATGCATGGAAAATTTATAAATTTGTTATAACTTTCCACATATAGAATCTAATTATTGGAGAATCATCTTAAATTTGTCCTCATCACCACTGTAGGGAGGAAGCAGTGGTTGGGGGAGGGGTAAGTGGTGTGGAGGTGGAGGGCACAGGCATCTTGCTCCCTACTGTCTGCCCTCCTTTTGCCTACCCTCGCCACAGTCTCTGTCCCCTGCCTGCCCCCTGGCAGCCTCAGGCCCCTGCCCTCCTCCCTCATTCCCTTACCATGCCACTACTGCCTCCTCCCACAGACTCTGCCCTGACCTGTCCCATCCCATCCCCTTCCCTACCCCCTCGACCTGACCAGCCATTTACCCTTGCCCTGGTGCCAGCAGACTCCATCTACACTGTAGCCACTGTAACCTTGTAGCAGCGATGCAAGCCCTGCTAGGGGGCCAGTCTAGGGCCATGCTCCATCCCCCAGGTTGCAGGAGAGATAAAACTTGCAGGCAGGGAGCACAGGTAAGTGGTTGGGGGAGGCAGAGGAACAACTGGGGACAAAGCTGCAGGGAGGAAGGAGCACAGGAGGAAGATGGTGAGGGCACCTGAGGCTGTGAGGGCACATAAGCGGTGCTGGGGGGGAAGGGGCAGATGTGGGTCAGAGGCTGATGAGGAGAGAGGCAGGAGGTGCAGAGAAGGTTAAGGTAAGGTAACAGCTGTGGTTTCAGCTCCAAACCTGCCTGCACCCTTGCTACGGCATACGCAATTCCAAAACAAGAGGCCTTTCCCTCTCCCCCATGTTAAATGGGGATGAAAGCTTCATCTTAGAACTGAGTAAATACAGTATATTACAGTACAGATCAAACCACAAGTTAAATTGATGCTCAAAGAGAGGGGTCTCTCCAAAGCTCTTCTGCAGCCTATTCTAATATCTATCAAAAGTATATCTATCAATCTAATGCCTATCCTGCTCTCCCCAAGACAAAGTGTAAAGTGTTTGTTGTGAGAGACTCCATCCTGAGGGGGACAGAGGCAGTAATCTGCCGCCCCAACCCCTTACCCCAGGAAGTCTGCTGCTTCCCACTGCCCATATACGGGACACTGCGGAGAGGATCCCTAAGCTCTTCCAGCCCACAGACCACTAACCCATACTCCTTATTCATGCAGGCACCAATGACACAGCTTGGAGTGCTCCCAGCCGGGTCATGCGGCGCTACAGGGATTTGGGAGTGGGGCTAAAGGGTCCGGGGGCACAGTTGGTGTTCTCATCAATCCTCCCAGTCTCAGGCTATGGGCTGAGAAGGATCCATGTATTTAACCAAAGACTGCGGTGCTAGTGTCATAGGAAAGGTTTTGGCTTCCGTGACCACAGCCCGCTCTTTGGCGAGAGAGGCAGCGAGCTGCTGGGAAGAGATGGCCTCCACCTCTCTCCCCTGGGGAGGAGGCTCTTCTCAGCCAGACTGGCTGACCTGCTCCACCAGGATTTACACTAAGCCCGCTGGGGGACAGGGGGACTACCGCCGATGCTGGCCCGCTGAGCAACCCTTGCAAAGCCAGCAGGCCAAGGCACTTCTGTCCCAGCCCTGGTACAATCTGTGGGCAAGGCAAGACCCCCAAGGGGACACTTGCCTGCTTGTATACAAATGCCAGGAGCTTGGGGAATAAGCAGGAGGAGCTTGTCCTCCTGCTTAATGCAAATAATTATGATGTCACAGAGATAACAGAGACCTGGTGGGACTCCACCCATGACTGGACCACAGGTATTGATGGCTATACCCTGTACAGGAGAGATCATGTACATAAAAGGGATGGAAATGTAGCTCTCTATGTTGAGGCAAGCTACATGTCCCTGCAAGCTGATGTTGGTGACCAGTGTGGACGGCTGGAGACCCTCTGGATTAAAATCCATGGGGAACACAGCACAGGGGACACAACGGTGGGAATCTACTACAGAGCTCCCACCCAAAGTCCTAAGCTTGACCAGGAGTTCACCCAGGAACTTGCTGAGGCCGCATGCTCCAGGACCATGGCTGTCATGGGTGACTTCAATTACCCAGACATCTTGTGGGAGGATCACTCAGCAAAATCTGAGCAGTCGCAAAGCTTCCTCTTGTGCGTGGATGATCTCTACCTGACTCAAGAAGTCTATGGGCCAATGAGAGGTAAAGCGCTGCTCGACCTGGTACTGGCTACTGGGGATGAAATAATTGGTGACCTAGTGATCGATGGGAAGCTGGGTGACAGCAGCCACAAGCTGATCACTTTCACCATCCGCCATAAAGTTGGCAAGTCAGTCAGCAACACGGAAGTCCCTGACTTCAGGAAAGCCGACTTTGACAAGCTCAGGAGGCTTGTCAATCAGGCCCTAAGGGACCACGACCCCAGGGGTAGAGGAGTTCAGGAAGAGTGGTTGCTCCTCAAGGGACCGATCCTCAACGCACAAGCTAATGCTATTCCATCTTGGAGGAAAGGCAGCAAGAGGGCACAGCTGCCCCCCTGGCTCTCCAGGGATCTAGCAGACCTCCTGAGGCTAAAAGGAAAGGCCTACAAAGGATGGAGGATGGGATTCACCTCCAAGGAGGATTATTCTGCACTGGTCTGGTCCTTCAGAGAGCAAACCAGGAAAGCCAAGGCTGCAACTGAAATCCAACTAGCTTTGAGCATCAAGGACAACAAAAAATCCTTTTTCAGATATGTGAGGGGCTGGAAGAAAGCAAGGGAACATTGGACCCCTGCTGAACCAGATGGGACAACTGACGTCTAGGAAAAGGCCAACCTATTAAATGGGTACTTTGCATAGGTCTTTCATCAGTCTCATGGAACACCCATGCCCGCCACAGGACAGGGCGGTCTGGGTGAGGGAGATCTCCTGTCCTCTATTAACGCTGACATTATGAAGGAACACCTTGAGAAGCTGGATAACTTCAAGTCAGCCGGCCTTGACAATCTACACCCCAGGTTACTCAAGGAGCTGGAGAGCATCATAGCCCAGCCCCTGGCACAGATCTTTGAAAACTCCTGGCGCTCTGATGTAGTGCCTGAAGACTGGAAGAAGGCCAATGTGCTGCCTATCTTCAAGAAAGGGAGGAAAGTGGATCCGGCTAACTATATGCTCATCAGCCTGACTTGTATCCCAGGGAAGATCTTAGAAAAGTTTGTTAAAGAGGTCATCCTCAATGGACTAGCCAATGCCAACATCCTGAGGGATAGCCAGCATGGGTTTGTTGCAGGTAGGTTTTGCTTGACCAATCTCATTTCCTTCTACAACCAGGTGACCTATCACCTAGACAAGGGAGAAGAGATTGATGTCATAAATCCTGGCTTCAAAAAAGCCTTTGATCTGGTATCCCATGATCACCTCTTGGTGAAACTGGACAATTGTGGCCTTGGGTCCACCACGATCCGCTGGCTGGGAAATTGGCTCCATGGTCGGACCCTGAGGGTAGTAATTGACGGAAGTCAATCATCATGGTGTACTGTGACCACTGGGGTCCCCGCAAGGCTCTGTCCTTGGACCCACATTGTTCAACATCTTCATTAATAATGTGGACATTGGAGTCAGAAGTGGAATGGCCAAGTTCGCCGATGACACCGAACTTTGGGGCAAAGCACGCACACCAGAAGACAGGCGGGTAATCCAGGCTGATCTGGACAGGCTCAGCAAATGGACGGACGAGAACCTCATGGTGTTTAACACCGATAAATGCAAGGTTCTCCACCTTGGGAAGAAAAATCTGCAGCATCCTCATAGGCTTGGCAGTGTTACACTGGCTAGCAACATGGAAGAAAGAGACTTGGGGGTTATCATTGACCACAAGATGAACATGAGCCTGCAACGCGATGCTGCGGCTAGTAAAGTGACCAAAACGCTGGCTTGCATCCATAGATGCTTCTCAAGCAAATCCCGGGACGTCATTCTTCCCTTGTACTCAGCCTTGGTGAGGCCACAGCTGGATTACTGCATCCAGTTTTGGGCTCCACAATTCAAAAAGGATGTGGAGAAGCTTGAGAGAATCCAAAGAAAAGCCACACGCATGATCAGAGGTCAGGAAACAGACCTTATGACGACAGGCTGAGACCCATAGGGCTCTTTAGCCTGGAAAAGCGCAAGCTCAGGGGTGATCTGATAGCCACCTATAAGTTTATCGGGGTGACCAGTATCTGGGGGAACGGTCATAAGTTACTGCAAGACCGTTTCAGGCTGGACATAAGGAAGAATTTCCTTACTGTCCGAGCCCCCAAGGTCTGGAACAGTCTGCCATCGGAGGTGGTTGAAGCACCTACATTGAACACCTTCAAGAGCAAACTGGATGCTTATCCTATGACCCCAGCTGACTTCCTGCCCTTTGGGTGGGGGGCTGGACTTTGGTCATCTTCCAAGGTCCCTTCCAGCCCTAATGTCTATAAAATCTATGAAAAGTCAAAATCCATTACTACAAGTAGTAGGAAGCAAGGAAGGTAACGTTTCTTTTCTTTTTTTAAAATTTTTATGGAAATCAAATGTGGGAATATTATAGGCAGGCAAGGTTCTTTGAGTAGACTTAGTAGTTGGAAGAAAGTTCTTAGCAAGCTTTCGGGCACATGCAACCCTGTTCAGGCATAAGGAGTCTCTGCTGGTCTGAGACTCCAAGGAATCTCAGACCTTGGAGTCTCAGACCAGCAGAGACTCTCTATGTCTCAAGAAGGGTGTCTGTGCCCAAAACCTTGCCAAGAACTTTTTTCCAACTGCTCAGTTGATCTAATAATAAAACATATCACATCTACTCAAACAACGTTGCCTACCTATGCCCTTAGACCAACATGGCTACAATAAAAACCCAGGAATTATAGCCTACTTTTCATGGGGGCAAAAAAACTCAACACAAAGTTCTTAAAATTTCGTCCCCAAACCCAAGCAAGTCATAAGACAGAATAGACTAGACCCTTGCCAGTGGCCCTGGCAGGAAAACCATTTCGCACTGCAGTCCTGGATACTGCTGAGTACACACAAAGCCCAGTGAATAACATACTGTACTAGAAATGTTGGTAAACTGCTGCAGTACATATTTTTTGGAAAAGGCACTACAAAACACATACATGCTTATTAAAGAAATGTACTCTCAAACTTCTCTAGACAATTTTTGAAAACATGTTTCAAAGATACAGATAATACTGGTATGTAAGTGTAACATTTTCAAAAGATCTTAAGTGATTTAGGAGCCTCAGTTCTATTTTTATATGTGCATATGTCACTTCTAGAGGGGGGTTTTAGTTCATTTCAAAAACAATTTCCACCTAAATCAACAAGAGCTAAGAAAAAGTCATCATTCATTAATTCATATAACTGTAACTCTAACTTGTTGAACTAAGCATTTCTGAAAACACTACAAATGCAACTACAGTCAAGCTATTCACAAAGTTCTGAGTGGTTAGGCATGTACCTAAATGAAGTATCTGAATGCTATAAAGCATTAGTAATAAGAGGAGAAAAGCTATTTCAATCTCTAAGTAGCAAGAAAGTAAAAACAGGAAAAAGTATACTGCATGGAATGCCAGTCATATTTCTTATGTTGGTTTTCCTCTTTGGCCACAGGTTAAAATTAAAAAGTTGTATGACTATTTCTTCATAGTAGTATGAAGAAAAAAGTTTGGCTTTTTTTTGGTTTTTTTTTTTAGGATGTGTCAAATTGTTTTAATAAAGTGAAAAAGTTCAAAGCAATAGTATTTTCAAACTTCACTTAATTCCTTAGAAAATCCCAAGAGACATTTGCTATTTCTGAAATGTTAACATGTCAAGCAAGCCTCTAAAGCAACCACTCAATACTAGCCAACATTGAAATAGACAGCTTAAAGCATAAGCTTCAGTATATCTAGATCATTTATTTGGGGAAGATAATATACAGCTTGTATTTGAATATATATTCTTACCTCAAGAACTGGAAGCTTACAATAAGAATTACTGATTTATGGTTCCGTGTTATGAATTTGGTAAAAAGGAAAATAATTTGGTAAAAAGGTGTTCTGCTGGGAAGGGTTACCGTATTTACTCAAATATAAGATGAGATCCCCCCTGCAATCAGCATGGGGGGAAAATGTTACTCATATTCAAGTACAAGGAAACCTTATTAAATCACTGTCCATCATTAAACTGCTGCCACTAGTAATGGGAACCAATCGTGAAGTTGATTAAATACAATCAACACTAAGAATAATTATAAAAACACATGGCCCACATAGGGCAAACATGCTGATGGGAATTTACCACAAGGATAGATTAGGGTAGTCCATCTGAATAAGCTATGTGGTAGTGGCCATTGTGTTCACTCTCCCTCAGTGCTGGCACTTTTTCAAGCCATGGTGAGCCACCACACTGAATTTACACTGCCTCTTCACTCTCACAGCTGAACTATGCCAGCCTTTCCCATTGCCAATAAGTCCTGTTTCTTCAACAGCCTTAAATGTCTGGTAAACATCACCAAATGGGGCCCCAAAGAGTTCACTCAAGAATCCCTCTGTCACCCTCTCTCTCAGTGTGTTACATAGGATTAGTGTGCCCCACCCTCCAGGAAGTAGAGACAGACCAGACTGCCCTGCACCTGAACTGCAAATACATTTTTGGAAGATCCAAGGACTCATGATCAGGCATGGCTGGCTTGAAACACTGTTGACTGCTGAGGCCCACCACAGTGAACTATATGGCAAATCAGGAGCCTTTTAGCTTTGGACTATTATTATGTATAGTTTGTACTATATCTAAGTAGTTGCCAAAGTGCTGATAAAAAGTGAGCTAAAACTTGCAGCAGTTTCAGAAAAGGCAAACTGCATCAATTTTGGATGAACAGAATCTATGGGTACCTGTAATAATTTGACTATATGTAAATTACTTCAAGGCCAATGTTTCCAAATCTGCCACTCTTTTCAGCACTAGGCTATACTAACAATTAGATCGGATAAAAAACAACAAAAAGTTATCAAAATACTGAAGGACTAATTTAGGATAAAACATATAATGCACACTATTAAAGCAGAGGAAAAACAGTCTACAAATATTTCATAATTGTAAACTTTATATAGAAGTATCATTTACGCAGGTAAAAATTGATTTACTTGTAAATAAAGAAATGACATTACAATATTGTAAAAACCTCTGAACAATGACATGCAGTAAGCTGTAGCAGTCTCTGAAGATAAAAAGTATAAAAACCAGCTACTTGGGATACATAAAAAATTTGACTGGACAAAACATGCAAAAGTGTTGCTTGCACAACCACGAAGGAGATGAACTAAGCTGTTTTTCTCCATCTTAACTTCCATGACTCTCCGATGAAGAGAGAAAACCTCATGATTAACTTCACTAGATCAATCTTACCAAAAGGGATGACAACGAAATACCTATTCTAGGGCTCTGCTTTACAAGTAGTAAAAGGTGGTCTTTGGTGTCAAAGACCAAAAGGTAATAGAAAAAGTAATAGGGTTAGAAATACTAAGTTGCTGTAAGTGATAAGAGACAGACAACATTATCTGAGAGACAAAATAACCAGAAATTTAAGACTTTTAGTTGCTATGAAGAACATGTAATTCTTTAATAAGAGCCACTACTGTGAATTCTGTATTCATCTTTAAAAACAGAAACCAGGGCCTCTGACAGATGTTCATTTCAAGGCACAATGGGGTCTGTTCTACAATACCAACAATCTCACTTCCTGCCATACCAACACATGCATGGCAGGAGGTACAACTGCAGAATTGGGGATCATAGTCCAATTGCACCATATTTCCAGTAAAGGGGCCCCACTGCAGTGGTGAGATAAAAGCTGGGAATAAGGTGACTGTCTACTGGCTCTGTGGACCAAGTCCCCGTGTGATTCCTGCCAATAACCAGCTGATTGGGACTGCTCCATGGTCCTGATCTGCTGCTGTTGGTTGGCAGGGACTACACTGGGATTCAAGCCCTGGGTGGTCCCTGCCAGCTGATGATCTGCTGATCAGGAGTACCCCAGGGCTTCAGTGCCAGAACAGTCCTGATCTGCCACCAGCTGGCAGGGACCACACAAAGATTCAAACCCAGTGTGGTCTCTTGCCAATCAGCTGATCATCAAGAGGATTGGGACTGTACTGGGATTGTTCACTACAGTCCTGACTGTGCCAATAATCAGCTGATTGTCAGCTGGCATGGACTGCACCAGGGTTTACAACTGGCTCTGATGTGCTCCACGCTGTCCCTTTTGCTGCAAAGCATGATGGAAGCCAGCCACAAAGTTATTACATATGTTCTGTGGTTGGTTTCTTGTTATATTGTGCCATAAATCCCCTGAACATATAGCCTGTTTGTATTTTAAGATGTGATTAACAGGTTAATCGTGTCTTAAGTGTATAATATCCTGGGGCCAAAGGGTAATATTGAAAAATGGACATAGTTAAACTAGTTTTAAAAAAGTGAAGGACAAATAGTTGAGAAACTCATTAAAGACAAATATAGAACACCTTGGAGCATAGAAAGATGGAAAGAAACTATACACACACACACAAACATATATATAGTATTAATATAATGAAATCCTTCCTTTCCTACTTGCTGACAACACAAAATACTGAGGAATGGGGGGGAGGAAGTGGCGGGGGGAGCTATAGGGAAGCTGATTTAGCATTTCTACAGGATTTTCATAAATTTCCAAAAGTGGACTATAGGGAAAGTTAACATCATCCTTAGTTGTCTTCTCTCTGGCTTTTCTTGTTCACTTTCTAACACCTTACTGTCAAAATAACTTCCTCTTTTTTGTACTCAAATAAATAATTCCCTCACATTTGATCCCTTCCCTGGAGTCCTGACTTTCCATATGACCAGCTCAACTTCACCCTCAAGGTTTTCAAAGTTCCATTACTGCCTACACCTCTGTTTTAAATCTCTTCCACCTTCATGTGTTCTTCATTCCAAGAAACTGTTTCCTCATTTGTGTAAATACACAACTATAGTACTTTCTCACAGGTTTCCCACGACTAAAACCAAATCCCTTTCTGTGCATCCTCTTGTCCTCAAAAGCCCACCTCTAAATTTGCTTAGCTTACCTACAACACAAATTCAGAACCAAATCTCTTTTATCAGCTTCAGGGCTCTGTGATGCCACTCCATAGTGGTTCTTATGTCACACATTGTATCATTTGTACTGAAGAAGGGCTATGTTTGTTTGTGCAGTGAATCCTATTTATGTTTTCTTTTTCCGCATACACCCATGTTTTTAAAAAACTTCTATAATGACCCATAAAATGTTTATACTAACTTAAGATACTCGTTACTGGACATCCTTGTGTTATCACAATGAAAACTGTCCTAACCAAATCAGGGACCTCGTATATGTCATTCAGTGGAGCAAAGCCTTAAATCAATTCAATTTTAGCAAGAATTGCATGAGAATGAGGCAAAGGTGTTGAAAAAAATGGATAGTCTAAGAATGATGTTGTAGTCATGATGGTCTAGAAATTATGCAAGAGGCGAGGATTTCTTAGGGTGATAGCTGTTATTGAACCAATTACATTGTTGGGAGTTAGACAAGCTTTGAAATGCAAGACCTTATGATGAATGTTTTGCATTCAAAAGTCAGACTAACTCTAACCCAGCTATGCGGTTGGTCAAGTAAAATATGCTACCCTAGAGAAATCCTTGCTTCTGAAAAAATTATAACTTGCAAATAAATGTATTTGCAGTTTTTCCCCCTAAAGTACAGGGACTGTGTTTAATATATTTTAAAACCTCATGAAAATCAATACTGTAGCTTAAAAAAAAGTTTGTTCTCATATGTCACTTATAGAATTTACATACTTATGCATGTAGAGAACATGTATTAAAGATCATATTTGATACACTTATCAGTCTGTTACACTTATCGTCAGACTGTTGTAACTTAAAGCTATGGAGAGGTCAATGACATTCTAATGCAAAAGGATACAGCATGTCATCACTTGGGTACAATCAATTAAATGCATTGTATTGTTAAATGAAAGATCTGAACAAGGTCTGCTGTCACGGTTTTTACGTATATTAAAACCTTCATTTGAATACTTTTCTTATTCACATGCACAAAAGCTGTATAAGATATTCATAGGTGACTTAGATGATTGATACCAATTTCTCTTCATAATATGACCAGCAAATAAAAAACACAGTGGTTCTAATATAAAGAAACAACATGTGACAAGGTTTCCTAAAACATTTCTATTTTGGACCTCACAAGCTAAATTGCTTTTGCTGGCCCCTTCCACCTCTCAGCATGGTTGACAGACAAATTGATCGAAACATTGGAAAATAATATGCTTGCAAAATTTCTCTGGGTGAGTTTTCAGTCTTTTGAATTTTTCATACAAGAACAAAATGAAAGATTGCCTCCTTGATTTTTCCTCCATTATGCGTCCCGATCTTATGTACTACAGGAACATACAATACTTCAAACAGCAGCAATACATTGTAAACAAAATGTATAACATTTTTCATAGAACACCCAAGCTCTGTGAAGTTAAAAGACTGGGTAGCAGGAATCTTTGCCCTGCAGATTATGTTGTTCAATTATAATGAATTCATACATTTGAGGTTGCCTTAGGGCCTCTCATTAGACTTAGGGGTGTTTATTACAGGAAATATTGCTTGTATCATTTAAGAAGCAAGAAGGCTAGATGATTTGATTAGAAATGTTGACAGTTGAGGTGTGTAAAAAATGTGTCATTCACCTACATTTTTCCAACTTTAATATTGGGATCCTTCATTTTTTATGAATTCTTTAACCCTTTCCACTTCAAAGACATGTATACCCATATGAAACTTTTCACAGGATTTATAGCACATTCAGCTATTGGTGTTACAAATTCTTCATTTTGAACTGCTATTCTGAAACTAAACCAACTACTCTCCTTACCTGAAAACTGCAACAAAATGCAAATGCCATCTTTCAATTTTACACATGAAACAAACAGCAAAGCAGATCCATACCATACATATACACAGATACATGGGTGTGTGTGTGTGTGTGTACATATGTGCATGCATATATTTTTATTTATATGGAGAGTGGGGGGGAGGGGGAGAGAGCGAGTGAACATAACTGGTTCTACTTTTTGTACTTTAGATACTGAAAACTTTCAGGCTCTTACAGAATTTTTAAATTAACCTTATGTTGCAGAAAAGTTAGGCTACTTGAATATTTAAATTTACCTGGAAATTCTTATTAACCAAATTATTTTCCTCAATACTGCCCAGTCAAGAACTGGTAAAGAGCCAATATCTTGACCCAAAATAAACAAATCATAAGATATGATATTAAGCTTTCAGCATTGCAGATTAGGTGGGAAGTCAGCTAGATATGAAAAAGAGTCAAACTAAAAAAAAAAGAGTGAAACTTATTTTTCTTTAGTTTAACTGAAAAATAATTTTCACTAGTTTCACTACAAGATTTCATCAAATAAAAATATCTCTCTACAATCATAAAATAAAACAAAACAAGATTTGGTTTGCAAAAAACACAAAACAATTTTCAAATATGGTACACATGCTCTGTGACCCTCTGAAAAAATAACTGAATTAAATGTTATTTTTGCCTAAGTATTGTTGGCAATAGATCTGCAGACACTTAATAGTCTAAATACATTAGAGAAAGCTAGTTTTAAATGCCAAACAGACAGAATATAATAAAAGGAGAATTCAAAGTTAAGAACAATAGCCTTTAATTCACACGCCTACTTAAGGAGCGAACATATCCACAACAATGTAGTGTTAATTTCTTACTGGTCTCTATCCATCACATCCTTGAGGCTATTTAAAGCATGATTTTCCTTCTTGATATCTGGATATAAAATTACAATTAAAAAAAAGCATATAATTTATCAAGATGACTGATACAATGTGTGTTAAATTTGGTGCCTTTCTTACCTGCTTACTGTTGGGGTAATGCTTTCTTACCTGCTTACTGTTGGGGTAATGCTTTCTTACTTGCTTACTGTTGGGAAAGTAATGCTTAGTAAACCTCTGCAGAGGAAAATTCAGACCCAATTGTTCTGTGAAGCTGATCGTACAAGCAGAGATGTATTAAGATTTTCTCATGTCCCATTGCTCTGACATGTTTCTCTATAAGAAAGAAGGGCTCATCTACATTTCCAGTCCAACCAAAGTTCAATTAAGGGAGAACAGGCAGGAAGTGGGGGGGGAACCATACACAATGGATTTGAATTTCTTTTTTATGCCTTTAATTATGCAAATATTGACAGAAAAATATTCTCTCAAACCACCCCCCTTAAAGTAATGATGATTGGGGAGGGGGAGACAACTACATGGAAAATAAAGGTATTGTTTTCTAAAAGATTTTAGCAAACACATCAGAGAGTACTTGGCAGTGCCAGGTAAATTTCCATTCTGCTACAGTGCGTTACCAAAAAAACCCAAAAGGACCTGAACTGTATTTGCATTTGCAGCTTATAACCTTTGTCTTTCAAATAAATTTATATGCCAAAAAATAAAATCAATTCTAATCAGACTCATGTGCATGAAATTCAGTCTGACATGAATTTGGCAGCCTTATTACTATATGAAACCCATATTAATAAAAAATGTTTATATGACTGTAACCATGTTACACTTAAATAACTAAGTATGTAGTCATACAATTATTTCCACCACCTTCATGCTAATTGTCCTAGTTTGTTATCAACAAAATAAGATTTATTGAAGGTTTAACAAGACGTCTGAGCAAGCCTCAGTTTTTAATTATTTATACAAACAGTATTAGAATAGTTGCAGACTATTATAGCACACTTTTGAAGTATTTAGTATTCATATCCTTAAGAATGACTGCTGCCATGATTTCCTCTAAAATCCCAATCTGTGTACCTTATATTACATTACTAAATGAACTACTCTAACAAACATGAATGCCAAGGAAAAGGAAAGAATAACAGAAATGTACACTAAATGCTAGGTCTTTGTTTGGCAATATAATTTTGCCCATCCTGTCATGACAATACAAAAATGGCAGACCGGGCAAGATATGAAAGCCACACAACTGTAAAATTATAGAACTGCAAGACCCTGTTAATAGCACCACACCAAATCCCTCCAATACTTTTAAATTCCATTGCAATTAATAGCAGCTTCATTTTAGAAGTCACATGCTTTTTACATAGCATCAAAATGTATTAAATTGTGAATCTGGCACTTCGAAAGTAGTTAATCTGCATTAAAAGATTATGTATTTGTATTAAAATAGTTTACCACTTAAGTTTCTTTGTTTTTTGTTTTCTTTTTAACTGCAAAACTGCTTACTATCTTAGAATATCTATAGAACTAACAGTAGCATTCTTAAGTTAGGAGTGACAAATACTAGAAAACCTCTACAATTTGGCTTCCATATCTCTGAATTGGTATTTCAGTGACAGATGTTTGTTGCGGCAAAAACCTCTGTCAGAACAAAATTAGGTGATCTATCATTTTAAGATATGGTCTTCATATACTGTTTACTCGAAGATATCACTTGCCTCAAGCCAATTTTGACCAAGAACATTTTGTGATATGGAAGTGATTTGTATATCATCATTTTTGTGATAAATGTAGCTCTTGAACACAAAATAACCTACCATTCCACAGTATTACAGTTAAAACTCCTTCACCAGTAAATCTGTACTACTGCTTTTATTACTACAAAGATACTGTATCTAGACTTCAATGTATTTTCTTTTTTTTATTTGCTGAATAAGGTTGCCCATTTGCTTGGTTTTAAACCAGGGGACCTGTTTTTTACCCCATGATTCAGGAACATTTCAAGGTTTCAGTTTCAGGGCCCCCTGCAGGAATGTGTTAATTGTGCAATATCCTCAACTATGTACATTCACTTCATAGTCCCATTAGCTGGCTCAAAGTGAAGATACCACGCCCCGTAAACGCAGTCTAAAACAATTGCTCCAAAAGCCATGAATGGAACCAATCATCTGAATGAGGTATTAACTCCAAAATCTAATACTCAGACCAGGACTATTCAGCTTCCAAGTGGTCAAAGGCTGTACACGCAGCAGGCCACGCTGGTGAAACCTGCAAACCAGGCAAGCTGCAAGGACCCCATGCTGCTATACCATGCATCCCTCCTCTCCTCTACCACTGCTCCACTGAGCACCTGCCCAGCTCTTCCCTAGTGCACTGTATGTACCCAGATCACCTTCGCTCCCCACGCTACCCATCCCCTGGGGCAGGAAGCAGCAACTAGGAGGGAGGGGGAGTATGAAGCACCCAGCTGCTTTTGCAGTTGAAGCAACAGGGGTAAAAGGAGCTCAGGGGCTGCCACTTAACCCCCTGTGGGCTGCATTCGGCCTATGGGCTGCCAGTTCAACATGCAGGACAGGATAGAACTGGCAAAGAAATAGTAGCACAGGTGAAGAGGAATGGAATGAAATAGATGAGGGTGGAGAGGGAGGAAGCTGGGGGAGAATGGACAGAGTGAACCAATATAGGAGGAAGGGGAAGACACTTTAAAGATGTCTGTGGAGGCCACATTAAACTGCTTTGAGTGTCTCAGTTTCCAAACCAGTTCAGACTTTTACACCCCTTTGGAGACTGCTAATTAATAGTGACATGTGCCCATTAGAAAATTAATTGAGTCCATTAACAATTATATAGGCCACTGAACCACCATAATGAGTTCTAGTCATTACTAACCCTGGGTTAGGCTAAACATAATGTCCTGGAGATAAGGGGCTCTAACTCTTCCTCAGTTCCCTGAAGTACCAGCTCCCCAAATTAAAGTTGATCTAACTTTAATTGGACCCAATGGATAAATCAGTTATCAACACCATTCTCCTTAAGGATTGTTCACTTTGCTATCCAGACATTGGATTTGCAATCAGCCTGGTCAGTGCTTGTGGCACTGGGAAATTAATAGCCAAGAACCACATTCAGTTGCCCCTGGCCCCCCATTACATCCTGGGAACTGTGATCTATTGGAGTTTTGGCCAAAGGTCATTTTTCTTCAGATAAAATGATGCCCACAGGTTGCACTGCATTTAAAAATTTTAGTATATTCATAGGATAGACCATAAGAAGGAAACCAAATTAGCTTTAGTAATCTAATACATAGGAATAATTTTAGAAAGATGGAATTAAGAAAAAACATTAAATTACAATTTGACCATCATTACAGCGAACGAGTTTGACAGACTAAACAAGACCCAAGAAAGAACAGTTGGTGCCCAAAGGTTTGTCTAACATATCTCCCAACTATATAGTTGAGCCAGTAAAAGATATCACAAAAAACCTCATCTCATATACATTTCCTGGAACATCATGGCTACAATACTTCTAACCTCTACTACAATCTGGGAAAGTGGACATCTATCAGGTAGAAGCAAAGCAAGTGATTTTTTTGAGTTGATTAAAAAAGAATGACAATTGTGGAGTGTAATTTAAAGGTGCCAGGCTAGGGCTCTTTAAGATATATTTACAGCAGCAAACCATCAGTACCGTGGTCCTTATTAATTTGTTATTAATTGCTGGCCATTTGAAATGTAAATAGAGCAGAAATACCTACCACAGTTGAGAAAGTTGCACAGGGATAAACAGCTGAATTTCAGACCAATTTCCTAGGGCAATAAGGAATAAGCTAGGCTTTATTCTGATAACAAAAATGTGATTTTGCTATACAAAGACTATGACAGATATTCAAATAAATACATTCCCTCTGCCACACCAATCAAGTTGTACACAAACAGCTTACTAACTGTAGCTGATAATCCAGTTTTTCTCTTCACTAATGATAAAAATGTAACAAACTTTCCTTCCAATGCATGGGAACAAGGAATGAAAAAAGACCCAACGTGCAGCCTAAGTGCTAGTATCAAGGGATGGGTCCTGCACATCCAAACCAGTGTCCATGTCCCAGAGGAAACTTTTTTGGACCTCGGAATTTTCATTCATTATCATCAGCAGGCTGTATCATAAAGGTCCTGAGCAATAAGAATCTGGTGGTCTGTGCCAAGACCCTTACCTGAAAGAACAAATCATTAATCTAGAAAGATCCAGAAAAATAATTATTAGTCACTGATGCTAGGAGCTTCAAGGAGCACCAATAATCTAGTTGGCAAATGCTTTGGACCAAAAGCAGATAGATCCCCTAAAATATGAAGGCCAAATAAATATATGAGATACAGGAAATACAGTCATAATATTGTTTTACACTCACTCGCTCTCCTGTTTATCAAAATTAAATCCATCTTGCCAAACTTAAGCCTCAGCCAGCATCATCAAACTCTCAATTTTTGCTGGACAACATTAAAAAGGTACAGGATATCACTACTCTAGCCTGATGAAATGGCTGCAGTTTGACCTTCTTGATTACCTGCTATCATGTGCACATTCAGCAGAAGGAATGACAAAAAAAAGAGGCTTGTGTATAGATTTCTTGAGGTAAAATAACAATTAACTAACACCACCATCTGGAATCTCTCAAAGGGGCAACAATGAGCCAATGTAAAAGAAGCACGTATCTACCACACAGCAGTTCCAAAGTACAGCATGGTCTCCATGTTACAAGAAAGAGATACTACTGTACTTCCTTGATTCTATTTCAACTTTAAACGATCACACTACAGCTTAGGTCAGACCTGTCTTTCAGGGTTTTCAAAATGCTCCTTTTTGTTTTAAGGAAAGTCATAAATCAGATAGTCTCTGCCATATTTCTTACATTCATAAAAATATTAGAAAAAGTAAAGATTTTCTGAAATTATTTCCCATTTTGTGTTTGGGTGGCAATTTAATGTCATGTTACTCAAGATTGCTATATACAGATCTTCAAGAGAAAGCCTCCTTTTAAAACTACACAAATATAATCCATTGAGGAAAAATCACAAATCAAGTCATACAAATCTGAGATGAAGAATGTGTAAGTGATGGCAATTACAGTCTTAAATATCAAGAAGTTCACTATGAGTTGTATCTAACTTTCATAATAATCCACTATTCAACTTCATTTTTTCATGCCATTTCATGACAGAGTAAGACACTGTCATTTGGCCTACAGCAACATAACTAACCTATGGAAAGAAAATTTGCTAGGGTTCAATTTGCATGATGAACACTGATGTTAAAAGATTCCATCTGTTTTTAAATTTTGTAAAAAAGCCCATATTATACAGCTCATTACAAATATTACTAACTCTTAGACAATGACTCTGTAAAGTGTATAATGTGGCTAATGAAGTAGAAAGCTTAAACAACAAATCATTTACAAGTTTTTGTACAGTATTTCTACTGAAGAGAGTTTATAATCATAAACAAATGTAATCACTTATGTTAAGCAATCCATGGACCTAGTCAATGTAGCACAAACGGCCATTATGCAAAAATTATGACATTAAGGAAAAAGAATAACTATTGCAGACTTTGCAATTTACAGTGTTCACATTTGTTACACAACCTAGTAACTTTGAAAGATTTTAGATCTTTCACTGCCAAAACGTTCCACAAAACGAAAGACATAGTCAACTTAGATTGAGATTTGTTCTGAATAGAGACAAAGAGGAACCTGTAATGGACACTGGAACTTACAGTGCTCTCTGCATTAATGGGCATCATGGTGAACATAATCTGTCAGGAATAGTCACAACAAAAGATGTTCAACTGATTAATGTGCCACTAGACCAATGCTTAATAATTTATATAATTTGTATTAACTTGAAAATTGCTATTGATACAGTGGACAAGAATAAAATATACAAGCAATTTAATATAGTTTACTGAAGTCAAAGAAACCATATAAAGAGCAATTAGAGTATTTTCAGTCTTAGACAGCATTATATTGAATTTACAGGGATAAATTAATATGGAACCAAACTATACATCTGAACTCCATTATAAATAAAATAGAATTTAAAAGGTTTTTTAATGGTTTTAAATATATCACTTATGTTGAAATCAATGCTTGGTATTTCATTCATATACTGATCAACTACAAATGTTTTTAAATATTATTCCCATAACATTACATGCTACTGCAAAATGAATGAACTTTTTAAGTGACAGTTATATCTTGTAAGTTATTTCAGTTAATTGTTTTTTCATATTTCAAATTGCCAAAGTAAAGCAGTAATATTACAGTACTAAAATAAGTCATTCTGCATTCATTCAAGTAATCCTTGTTTTTATACAAAGAATTAAGCACCACTTCCTGAAACATTATATTGTTAGGTTCACTGGTATTGGTCAAGAATATCCTATGCTATCCTATCAGGATGATTAATGAAGGCACCTTTTTCACAGAATGTCAGACTCTGCCTTTTTAACAACTGACCTTTCATAGAATACTACTGAACTCATAATTCCACTTTTGTTCAGTTTCTTATTAGTGGAGTTAAAATTAATACTTATGGGAATGATGGCTAAGGTGATGCACAGTAAATCTTATAGCACATCAACCTTCTATACTGACTACCCAAGGAATAGTACCTGCATTTGTCTATTTCAATAGCATAAGTATTCTAGTAAAACTCTGTGTCCTTTCAAAAGACAAATTAGGTCAATATTCAACCCTCTTTCAAGGGCAAAGCTGAACATGTATAGAAAGGCTTCCAAAGTTTTTAAGTACTAATGAAATGGTTAATATCTGTTGTAGACTACAGAATTTTTAATCTTATTAAATTGTTTGAAACTTTCATGATGACAGAGATGATGTATGACAAAGAATTCTACAATCCACATGAATCTTGCAGGGGAACATTTTAACAACCCATCTAGACAATGTTATAAGCTAAGGCTATATACTCTCAAGTATGACTGACCAATAAAAATACCCCATGCTTCCCTCCATATACCTGAAGTCCTTTCCTCCCAAAATGGAGCAATAGTACTACTCTGTCGCCACACCTAGCAATTATTACTAGACAGTAATACATACAGCCCAGCCCAATGTAGTCTGTGGTGGTCTGGGGGGGGGGGTTGTTTTTTTTTAATACTTGATCCAAGCAGCCCATTTAAGGCACGCCAAAATTTTTTTTGTTTTGATTTTAACTTCTCAAAGCTGGTTTACACAGTCCTAAAAATGAATACAAACTATAACCATTCTTTAAATTCAAACCACCAATTTACCATTTCCTGAAAATACTGAGAAATACAAACTGCAACTTCCTGGTTTCTCAACTGAAACAAATGATTTATTTTTAAAGTAAAAAAACTCCCAATTTTTTACAGATTCCTTTAAGATGGTTGTGATACCACAAAAAAACAGGAAAGCTTGCAGTTCAGATTTCTTAAGTTCATATGGCAATTTTGCTATGGCATGTATAATTAAAAAACATATATTTTTTGTTCATGTTAAAACTTCAGCCATTATGGGGAGACTTAATGGTACAGTGGGTAGGGCACTGGACTGGAAGAGCTGAATTATTCCCAGATCTTCCACTGAAACATGAATGACAAAGCAAATCCCTTCATCTCATTTCCCCTGCAAGTCCTTCCAGGAAGAAATAGCTTTCCTGCATGCTTTTACATGTCCAGCATGAGGCCTACCCCCTCCTCCATTCCATTTGAGGCCTCAAAGAGTAACCATAAATCTATGGGAATTAAAAAGGTATAGAAGTAGTATCCCCATAAAAAGGCAGGTTATGTAAAATCTGCAGTTTCCTGGGAAGTATTTGGTGATAGGCAGCCACAGCAGACAAATAACAGAATAAAACATTCAGCTAAGAGAAGACACAAAGATACTGCAGTTCATATCACAGTATGCATATCTTTTCACCCACTTATATTTTTAAACAATGGCATCAGCTTCTATTTAATATATTTTATGCTTGTTAATTTTACTCTTCCTACATTAACTGTACCACCTATAGTACCAATATGAAAGTTGTCTTATTAAGTGACCCAATTAATCAATCTTAAAAACTATTCTCCTCTAAGATTTTTTTTAAAGCACAAAGAAGGATATAAAACCTACTCCTGGCACATGAAGGCCAAAATGTCTTTGAATGAACAGACATGAATGCAGCAATGAAGGCATTACAGCTACAGTAGCTCTGGCAGCAATTGAAATAATACAGGCAAACTACACAGGACAAAGCCAGATACTTCACACTCATTACTAAATTCTGCAATTGGCTGAATGCTCTACCTTCTAAGTAGAGCAAGCCTCGTACAAGCACTGAAACAGTGTATTTGGCCAGAACTTTGGCGAGCCCCATTTTCATATTTGAAACACACTCAAACATTTAGACACATTCATAATCAATGAACACTGAAGTGGTCATATGTCTTGGACAGCTTAAAATATTCACCCCAGACTCCTGACTTAATTCTATTTACAGTGATGTAACTGAAATCTTTACTTGACCTGGGGGTCTTAATAAAGGGTTTCTCACCCTGACTTACAAGAAAGGTGTCAAGAGATGATGTGAAAGGGAAACACCTGGTACAGTACAAAACTCACAGCCAGTTTTGTGGGGGAGCCAGGGAGGCTTTAAGCCAACTTTACATCTTTATCCTCCACTTCTGACATATCTTAAAGCAATTTTGGAGGCCTGTCTAAATTACAGCAGCAACTTTTGCAACGGATCCCAGAACATGGTGCAGATTTCTGGTATGTCCCCTATGCTCATGTTTGTGAGGGGTTTCTTACAACTTACTGGAGTTGAAGGTGGGTGGGGGGGAGAGGGGACATTAATATCAATTAAATGATCTGGCTATAGGCACTATCATAACTGATCTGGCTGTAGGCACTTCCAGTCAGTGACTGGTTAGGACCAGATGAACTTTATAAGAAAGTGCAGGTAACCCAGTAATGGAAAATTATGCTCAGACAAGTGCTTTCCCCTCCAGTTTAGGTTAGTAGCTGCTTTTTAAATGTTGATTCACTATAGCTAATAAAATACTTACCTTGTTTTGTTACCTATGTAAATATTTAAACTTTTCCTGAATCCTGCAATTTCCTGTTACAAGTTTTAAAATATTTTCTCTCACTACTTTGCTAAGAATGAATATTTATTACAGATATGAGTGCAGGGACACCTTATATTCATGAAGAAATTTTGGAAATCAAAATTTCTGGATTGTTGGAAACAAACCTAATAGAATCAGACTGTGGAATGTATCTAATGTAGGCAGTTAAAATGCACATGAAGAGTACTGTAATTTTTCCCCCTCCTGTTGCTACATGTGCTTGGGGGGCCAGGGAGGAATTTTGGCTGGGGTGCATCAATGTGCCTGCTGAGACTAAAACCCGGAGGATCCTAGGGTCTTGCCCCACTGCTTAGGGTCAGACCAACTGCCACATTTGGGTTCTGGAGAGAATTTTACCCCATGGTCAAATTGGTACAGACCCAGGCGCCGGGGGGGGGGGAGGGGGAAGAGCTATGAACATGTGATTAATTATGAATGTATTAGATTCTTTGTATGGAAAATTATAATGAGTAAATTCATCCCCTCGCTGCTGTGGTGGGGAAAGCTGAAGTAGAAAGTGAGGGGCGAGACCTTCACCTCTGACCCTCCCTGCCTGGCCCTTGCCCCTCTATGCATGCTTCTCCCCTGCCACTTCCCTGCCCCACCTGTGCAAAACTTCTGTTGTCTGTCTGTGCCCCTTGCAGCTTATCTTCTGCTGCAGCTCTGCTCCTAGGCAGTCAGTAGCAGAAGTGAAGCAGCACCCAGCTGGGGTGGGTCAAGAAAGTAAGAGGGGGAGAAGGCAGGTTGTGTGGTATCCCCTGTACTCCCCCAGCCACATGCCTTCTCCATCAGTAAAACAGCAAACCCAGCCTGGAACAACACTCATATCTGAAGATAAAGTTTCCAACCTCCCCTATTTTGCCTGGGGGAGAGAAACCTTGTCTCGAATTTGACTAAATATGGTAGTAAGTAAAACAATAAAAAAGCCCAAAGACACAAAGGTACGTTGCATATCTTATGTACAGTATTCAGAACAGAGTCCACATATGATCAAAACTAGTTACAATAAGAAGCTTTCGTAGGCAGCAGCCGACTTCATCAGATGCTACAAATGGACTTGCAGAAAACAGGGGTACTAAATAAAGCCGTGCAAAGCTTCCGCTGCCAATTCATTTTGGAGGAGATTTGGCCCAATTCGATGGCCGAACGTCTGAATCCGAACTGAACCAGGAGACTAGTAAAACAGTCTGAACTGATGTGAAGCTCTCCAAATTGATTCAGAAAAGATTCAGAGAGCTTCAGAGATTCAGGCAGTCCCCACTCACTGCTGCAGGGAGTTGGACCCAGACTTGAGCCAGTAAGTGGAAATGGGGGAGAACCAGAACCCATTCCCTGCCTGCTCCCCCAGTTCCCCTGAGAACCCCCCAACCCGTGCCTGCACTCCCAGCCCCACCCACCATGGCTGCCCCACTCAGCCCCAGCATCCTGGCTCTTAAAAAAAAAATCCCCACACTCACTGGATGCTGCAGCGGCCATCAAGGCTTCTGGGGGCTCGTGACAGAGCCCCCCACATAGTGGGGGGGCAGCAGGGATCACTCCACCACACCTGGCAGGACCCAGAAAAGAATAATTTATCTTTGTATTTATATTATGTTTTTCCTTTCTATTTCCTTTCCTTTATTCTTTTCTATTTAGTTACCCTGCTCTCTGCAAATCTATTCATAGCATCTTAAGTAGATTATTGCCTACAAAAGCATATGCCTCTCAGTGAGTTAGTCAGGTGCAATCCTGCCCTGCCTGACTCCAGACTAATGCTCCTACCTACCTCACTGTATTTAGTGGGCATGTCTACATGTTACGCTTACTGTGCAGTAGCCTGATCCTACTGCGCAGTAGCATCACATCGCAAAACCCATGCCAAGACACTTGGCATGCTAAAGATGTTTACCAGCACTACTGCACAGTAACTCTGGTTACCATGCATTTTTTTTTAGTGCTTGCATGTACAAGTATTAAATAAATGCACAGTAACCACTGCACAGTCGCATCTCACGTAGGTGTGCCCGGTGTCACAATTAGTCATACTTGAAGATATTATAATTCTTTCTTGAAGAGATATTACATCAAACAAGTTATTGTCTGAAGAAGTTAGCTGAAATAATAGTTAAAACAGTTAAAGTTAAAACTAAGAGAATGGGAAAATCTTTGTGTTCAGGACTTGGAATCAGCCCTACACTAAAGAACACTAAGGGTGGATAGCATAGAGGCAATAGTAAATGTATTCCCTCAAGTATAAAAGATGAGACAATAACAGTAAAGACAGAATTTTTATAGAGCAATTTACAACAACAGTAGAGCAACAAGAAGCATAGATCCATATTTAACCAAGACCCAGAAATGAAGGAGACCACAAAGAACAAAGAAAGGAAAACCAAACAAGATAATAAAAATTAAATAGGGATGGTCAGTGACATAAAAGAAGGAATCAGCCAATTAGTAGAAAGAGTATTTATAAAAATGATCCTAAAAAAAAGAAAAAAAACCCTACCATAAAATAATAACATAGAGTTTATTTCGACAAAGTCAACACCACATTCATGATGAACATCATTGCCGAAACTCTCTATTTGCATTCTATAATGTTTTCAATAAGCTTTTGGCTTACTGTGTTATTAGATTTCCAACAATACACGCAGAGTTTCAGTAGGGATTTCTAAGAAAGACCATCCTCATATTTTCAGCATCTACTAACAGAGATGAACAAATATAAATGTACAACATTTATCACCAATGGATAATCTTTCAATTTAAAAACAGACTCAAAGAGGTTTGACAAGACTATAGCTATATTTAGCACTGATTCAACATATGTAAACTATGGACTTCATCTTATCTCTACACTAGTCATGAAATAATTTAAACAAAGTTGAGACAGCTGCTAAGAGGCAACATGTCTATGGATATCTCCATAGGATGATATGGAATATTTCACAGTAATTTTTACAGAGGCAAGACAAAGTTTGTTTTCCCTTTTACCCCAATAGGAATGAACTGAAGGAAAAATACTGTATTTCTTTATCTTTTTCTCCAGGGTCCTGAAGAGATGAGTATACACGCTGGCATGAATTTCCATGGTTTGTAGACTGATAAATTACACTGGATCAGGAAGGGACAGATGTGAAACAATCCAGGGTAGCTCACAAAGCAGTCATACCTCACTACTACATAGCATGCAAATAGGGACGGCCTGTTTGCCTGACACATTGATACCTCTAAACAGGTACCATTATCACAGATACCACCATCAGTAGGAAATTTGTTCCCAGTTCTTTCAAAAGTAACTCCCAACCAGATCTGTCTGCTACTTTTTTTTTTTTTTTTTAGACATGTAGACTGACAATTACACCAGAAAAATCACATAATCTGTCCAGTGCCCAAGATGCAAAATGAATCTAATCCAAACCTGATGTCTGATTTAAGGGTTCACAGTCAACTCAACAAGATTAGAGAATAATTTCAACTCCTTCCTTCAGAAGCCTAAATCTCATTTTGATTCATGAGACTTTCAATGACCAAAAAGGAAATTATATCATGCAATACTACCAAGCATCCTCAATCAACTTTAATGACCCCATTGCAATCAATAAAACTGCTCTAGAAGGAGATTCTAAATGGTAAAAAAGTGGCAGAACTAGCCATTATTTATCAATAACAATCAATATTTAAAAAATCACAGTGATAACAATATAGATGTGTGTGTGTGATATTATATAACTACACACACACACACTCTCTCTGTCTTTACTTCAGTTTCCCCATTCTGTCAATACAACATTTACAGTGGTTTAAATTTTCCTTCTAGGAAGAGGGAAAAAGGAAGACACTTATAAGTTGTACGTTAACTAATTCAGGGAAAATTAAACTTTTCCAATACTGTAATATATCCTATTACAGTCCCCAAAATCAATCTCCTACAATGCACCAAGTTTCTTTGATGAAAACTACAAGGAGACCCTTCCTAGAAGTTGCTCCTCAGCTTTAGAACTCCCTTCCCCTTAAGATCTTTAAAAGCCAAGCATAAACATCTTCCTGAAATTCTGTAAGACCTTTGTATTTGGGCTGGTATTTAGCAAATTTGGCTGGGCTGCACTACTACTGTACTTTTTCACATGCAACATGCTCCTGAATATATTATGCACCTTCTTTTGGAAAGGCAAAATGAAGAAAAGATTTGTTCAGAGCCAAATCTCCAGCTGACTTACTCTCTATCCCTTTTCCTACCTAAGACTGAAATCCCCTAGATACTTCTGAACACTGTTCTCCCTGGGTAGAGCTATGATTCTGAAAAGACCTAAGGAGTCTCCAGGGCTATGAAATAAGAAGAGAGATCAGGCGTAGGGAGCAGACAGCAAAATTGCCCTAAAAATGGCAATTCCACACATCAAGCTATTGAAAAAAAAAAGCTAACACCTGTGGAGTGAAGAATAATGAGCCCTTAAGTCAACTGACTTCCTCGGCTGCCTGAATAGTCATGCACTGTGGTGCAAGAATCAAAGTAAATTTCTTCTATCCCAGGCAGAATATCAGCTTCCCCACTTCGTATACACAATGTCAGGTGAAAAGATGCAGGCTGAATGCAAGAAAATACAGAAATAAGGAGTTTGTGTTTCATACTCTATATTCTGCTTTACATTTACTTGCAGATATTCAATTTGTTTTTATTTACTGTTTCTGTCTCATTGTAAGCCATCCTGAGCTTTTGTTGGGAAAAGTGACATTAATAACTGCACATTTCTAATACTATCCTCAAGTTTCACTGGGATATAATTCTTCAGTTTGTGATATGCAGAACAGGAACTACTACACTCAATTCCAATCCCAGGTTCATTGAGCTTAGCCAAAGGAAGTGGCATGAAAAATCCCTACAAACAGTATGGATAACTAGTAAAGCCTGGTCATTTAAAATTTCCAATAATCATTTAAGAACCATAACCTGAATGAAACCTATTACTTGAACTAGATTGTAGACCACCAATTTGGAAAAAAAACCATGGGACTGAAAAGGTACATAACCCAATTAACTCATAAGAACAGGTTTGAAAGTCATAAATTGCAACAGACCTTACCTTCTATAAAAGCAGTTTTGACAACATCTATAATTATGTGAGCTGGAATTAGTTTGGTCCTAATTTATCTGATTTGTTACCAGTTCTACATAATACAATGAACCATGATAGACCCAATGCAGCAGCATTTAATGACGGCTACAGATATAAGTAGACAAAAGGCATATTGTGTTTGCAGTGGAGATGCTATAAAAGTATAAAGATAGCAAGCTGGCACAGTAGTGGGTAAAATTAATAGTCCTGAATAGCAGATGTCAGGTTTATTTAAACAAAACAAAAATTATCAAGCACCTATATATATGTACCTTCCATTAAGGCTCAGATAGCTAAAAGGGAAGGTTAAAATGAGAAGGTTTCTTGCCAGACTACAGCACAAAGATTAATTTAATCTAATAGGATTTCTTGCTTTTAGCACCTGGATTATAACTTGTCTGAGGCCAATCTTCTCTAACCCCCCAAAAAACAGAGAACCCAAACGACTGATAAAAATACTGAAATTTTTATCATCTTAGGGATCAAAGACTAGCATACTGGACTCAGCCAAATGGCTATCTAAATGGCATTTCTTACAAATGCAACAGCTACTCGAATTCTATTAAATGTATTTGTTTTTACACACCAAACTGCTACATGGATAGGCTATATTACACAGATTACGAGATCTTATTTTTTTTAAAGATATTAATAATTATAGTTCTATTGAGATATCAAAAATTATCAAATTGTACACCCTTACTCCCTTTCTTTTTCACTGTCCTCTAATTTCTTTTTGCCTTATATATAATGTTGCTTTTGGGGACTTTTTTAGGTTGGTTGTTGGTATATTAGTATTATTAGTATATAATTCTGAGTGTTAAATCTGGGATATCAAATGTGCATTTCTTCCTGTTTTCTGTTGTCACTGCTTCCATTTGTCATTGTAATTTGTGGTATAAAAACAAAAAACATTTAATAAAAAGAATATATTCAGAACAGGCAAGAAACAAGCCAGTGAAAGACATGCTATCATAACTCAGAGGATATCCTCTGTTTCACATTGAGAAATAAATTTAAAAACCCAGAGGATATCTGCATAAATGAAGAGCAGCTGAACAACCTCAGAGTCACAAGCAATATTATCTTGCTCAGAGAGAACGAACACATGTGACCTACAAGAGTTGATAGAGGATCCCAACCATGACCAACAGAAATTGCAACTAACAATGAATCCGAGTAAAATCTGGCTTAACAGACAAGCAGAAGATGATCAGCTCAGTAAAAATGAGAACACTGCACAAGTGTAAAAATACGTGTGTGTGTATGTGTGTGTGCATTCTGTATGTGTGCATACCTTAGATTATTGATCAACCATCTTCCTCACAGAAGCTACCAATGAAAATGAGGCCAGGTTTCAGTGACTTCAATGGGGAATTAGGGGATACAGAACCAGCAGACATGGCACCTGAAATAAAATTGACCCTTTCATCCAGAGCAGACCAAGACTATATAATTGACACTTCAGACGTACTAAATAAGCCATAAACTGAAAACTTCTTCCCCGATAGCTTTCAGAATTCTTCTCAAAGTTGTCCACTGTCTATTATTTGGAATTAGATCAGACTTCAAAAGTGAGTAACAAAACCACTTGTTTGAAGTATTAGGCAGAATGAGTACTTCCAAGAGTAAAAGATACTACATTTCAGATTAGCTTAATATAAATTCATAATTGTCACCAAGCCTTTCAGGCACTTACATAATTAAAACTTTCAGCAACTCTTCTGAAGCAAGTCAGATCATTGGACCTGAAGAGTGCAAGAAAGAAAATAATCAGGTAGGAAATCATTTTTTTGTCCTTATTCCCCTTCATGTCCAACCATCTTTACACTGGGCTGTTAAGTGCAGTTAATAGCCATCACAAAAAGAGGAGTTCTAAGAATTAAACATTTAAACTGCAACCATGCAGATCAAAGTATATTAGAGAGTTTACTGAGGCACCACGTGCTATAGGACCTTTCTAATGCCATATCCACTGAAAAGTGGATAACTACACCGTTTTAAAGCTATATATATTAAATCAAGCAATGATCACATGACTATCCCACATTTCTACCAATTTGCTTGATGTCCATCTACCACACAGTTGCTCTCTCTGGGATGGAGAAAGTTATGATTTCAGAGAAAAGTCCTTTTGCTTAAGTTCTTTGTAATAAAAACCTCTCTCTATATGGTTATGGTAGTATTTAAAAATTTATCATTGGCAAATAACAGATTAGAAGAGGATGTTTTTAATATAACCTTGACTTTCTTTAATTAGTTTTTTTGGGGCCTACTGTCTGTGCACCATATTTTAGTTGAGCACCACAGGTTGTACAATACAATAGAAGAACCTGTGACCAGTGAAAAGAGGAGTTGATTTTAGGAACATACCAGAAGTCTGTACAAATAACTACATGGTCCCTATGTAATCAGCAGCATCTCACCCTAGCTTAGATCTTTCTGGTAGATGCGACTGCAATCAGAAATATTAAACACAAAAACAAAAAACCCTAAATATTTGGTCTACCAGCTAAGACCTATCCAAGGAGTGTAGTTAAACATTTACAGCCTGCATTTCAGACTTCAGAGAGGAAATCTGTGGAACCCAGTAAGTTTAGGGAAGGCAGTTTTCAAAACTGGTTATACACAGATGGTTCATCTGGGTTTCCTATAAATCAGGACACCAAAAATGGTAGAAATTGAAGGAGAAACAGCTATCAGTAAGAACAATGGACCAAGAGAGTCTAGAATAAAAGTAAAATACCTCTAACTTCAGTGTTATTTCCTCTGAACTGGCACAGAAGAATACCTGTTTTCTTATAGTTTTAAAGTAGACAGCTGAAGAGAAATGATCCTCAACAGATGATGACCTGCACCCCTCATGTATGCAAAATATAAAAATGGAGTTCTGCTAATTAAAAGTTATTGGCTTTAATACAGTATTAGAATTAAACAGGTTATTGCAATGGTAAACTCTTCCAATATGTCAAAATCAGCTGAGAAACTTTACCCTGACCTTGTTAAAATAGGAGATGAGATTATGAACATTAACAGATCACAAACCCAAAAAACATATGTGAAAAGTATTTCAAAGTTGAACTGTAATTCAAAATAATAATGACAATCAGTAATCACATTTATTTTACCGAACAGATATTACCGTGCAAAGGTATCACAAGAATCACATACTAAACAAATTCCTGCAATACTTCAAAAGACATTATGAACTTTTACATTTATAAGTTTCTAACATCTCACAAAAATCTTTAGGTATTAGTCTTTGAGTCCTTCCAGAGCTATATTTTAGCATTATCATCACCGCTTTCTCCACTAATGTATGCCCTCTCCCTCTAAGACTATATTTGGAATCACCTATTAAGATTTTTCCTCCAACTTAATTTCTGCATAGCTTTATGTAATTAAGCCAATTTGGGGATCTTGTTAAAGAAAACTCTATGCTTTCTCCCCTAAAAATTTCTCTAGTATACCAACTACAGACACAAAATCATCAAATAATCTAAACTTCAAAATAAAATTACAAGCAAAAGAAAAACCACTCTGAACATCTTATATATGCAAATCAAATCATTCATATTTCTAAGTTTTCTAATTCTAAACAGTCAAAGTCAGCTATAATTGGTTTAATAAACTGATTTCTGTTTCTTCCTTACCTAATTTTTAAGGACTCTACAGACAGAATCTTTGACTTATTTTTTGTAATTTGGTTAAACCAGGGGCATATTTATGTCAATCAGGCAGGATGGCAATCTAAAGAGACTAAGAATATATCCCAAAGCTTAGACTTTGTCATTTTTCCTTCACGCATTTCAGACATGCAAGCAAATTCATAACAGTTTCAAACCAAAAAAAGAAAAAAAAAATATCCTCCACTTTTGTCTTATTGAAAAAAATAGAGACTGAAATAGTCTCACTTTTAAAACACCACCATAACTAAGACATTGATTTAACAGAACTTTACCATCAGCCTGCATGGAGACTAAAATGGAAGACAAATGCCACACGAAGAAAGTTTCCTTCAGGCATCTCCAGCAACTGAACGCTGGCACAACAAATTAAGGTTAGTAGAGATGAAGAACAAAGGAAAAGTACAGCAATACTACCTGAAAATCTTAACAAAAAACCTGTCAAGAATGGTACATCGATCCTGGAACACTGAGAAAAATTGGTCCTGGAAGTTCTTGAATTAAGTTCTAAAGAGATGGAGAAATAGTTATGCTGCTGGAGGGGAACGCCTTTTTTCTACTAGTTACTAACCTACCTCACTGATACCAATAAAGGTGCTACACATCAATCTAAAAGTATTCCAACAGTCAAAAAAAAAAAAGTGGAGGAGGGGGAATATCAATTAAGTGCCTGGGTCTCTCTCTGGAGGTTGCAGTTATCACTTCACTGAAACATCTGGACAGGTATGAATCTTGGGGGGGGAGGGTCTTTAATTTTAATGGATGTTTGAAAAAATCTATACATTTGCAAACATCTCCCTCAAATGTATAGAATCTGAATGCCTGAAGCACTCAGAGGCTAGGGACAGACATTCAAGGAAGCTAAGAAGCATATTTAAAAATAAAAAAGGAAGGTTTTTTTTCCACACACTGTATAATTGTGGAACTCAAGCTGCAAACAGATATTGCATTTATACCAGGATAAATCATTTTATCATGAGACAAAAGTGAACACACATACATGTCCATGTCCATCGTCTTAGGAGAAATCCTAAAGTTTCCTTTGTAAGAAGTATAAGCACTTTATCCCAGGATATTGCAATGTCTGTACAGCTATTCTGGGATCGCATCAATAAATCAACTGCAGAAAAGCAGCACTGCATTCAGCCACTTGCTAAACCCTAATCGGAAGGATGTCCCAGGATACTTATTTTTCCCCCAGGACAAATAAGGGTACAACTTGGGGGCAAATGCAACATCTGTTCCCAACCTCATTGCCACAAGATGTTCTAATTCTAATTTAGTCCAGTTAAAAAAATAAATAAAAAAAGAACACATTCATGTAAGATACATCCATCAGCAGGTATTAAAATATTGTAGTGTGTGCAAGCTCCAAATTAGGACTTGCAAAGCCTCCAAATATTGGAAGCTGCAAGAGAAGTATAAAAACAGGTCATTTTGGATAGGCCCTGCAAAAAATATTCTTATACTGAACATCTGCTATGTACTACCCTGGCTAAGTACAGACAATCAAAAAGCCTGAGGCAGAATCAATTCAATCCACGCAGCTTCCTCTAAGCTGCATAGACTGAACTGACAGTCAACTGAACTGATATTCAGTTTTCAATTGGGAAAGGCAGGGGGATACCTGCACTGACCCAGGCCACTAGGCAGAGGGCACTAGAGCACATTTCCCAGCTGGCCATTGCCAGCCCAGCCAAGTGGGGCTGTCTCCAGTTGGTTCCACAGTACATGCCAACAATCCCCAGCTGTCCCCCCACAAGGGGGGTTGAGGAGCTACCTGTCCAGGTGCTGGCCACCCTGGCAGAGACTTCCTCTCAGGGGGTTTCCCAAGCCTGGGTTCCCCAGCCCAGACAGCCTGGGGAAATTCCTCCTCTCCCCCTTCCCAGCTGCTGCCACAGGAGGGAGGGAGAAGGGTCCTCTGGACTGGGTACCTGCTCATGCAGCCCACCCAGGTGGCACCAGTCACCCATTCTTAAACTGTTTTATGTATAATGTCTGTCCCTAGCCTCTGAGTGCAAAATACTTGACTAGATGGATCTATGGTCTGGCCTAAGCAGGCAGTTCTTACCACATTTTCTTGCATGTCATATGTTCCTAAGTGAAATATACACCTTTGTTTTGGAAAGGCAGAATGAAGAAAAAAAAGATTTTTTTCTAGTCATGACAGACTGCCTCCTGAAGGGGTTTGACTGTAGCTGCTGTGGCTATGAGAAGGTTAACACTGCAGCTTTGACCCTGACAGGTGAACCCCACCCCTTCTCTCTCTCCCAGTCTGCCAGAGGGAGGACAGCAGTCATCTTGCAGCATCATTGCCATGCTTCTATTTCAGTAAAAACAAATCAGTGTCCCAGCTGAGGACACATACCATAATTCTGGAGGGCTGATTTTTCAGGGATAGTTTTGTATAGAAAGTACAGTTTTGGACTTTCACATGGGTGAAAGGCATGATGTAAATGCAATGTAAAGCTATTGCTACAAGTCCAACATCAGTCATTTCTAATTAAGCTTCAAGGGTTTTTTTTCCCCAAAATAACTTTTTAAATTGCAATTAATCTTATTAGAAAGGCAATGTGATACTGCTTTTGAATAGGTTATACATTTATATCACTTTACTTGAACATAACAATTCTACTATTAATAATTTTTTACTCCAAGAAATACTGCCAAGCCTCCCAAAGAAAAAGTCCTTGACCAAAATATCAGAGGATATTAAACTGGGAAGTGATCTACTGATGCAAATCATTAAATCTATTTGCATTTGCTTACTGAACCCTATCACAGAAATTAAACTACATAGAGTAGGGAAAAAAGAGCTGGTTGTGCATGGTTAAAAGGAGACATCTTGGAGGATCCAAGCTCTATGTCATTAATTTTCCCACTTCCCCTCATTAACAAGTAAAATGTTTTTACTGCTTGAAAAGTTTTAATAAATAGGAAAAAGCAGGGCAGCTGACATAAGTTTTTAATGTAATATACAGGAGCTTTTAATATTTTTACATACATTAATGAAAAAGCTAAAAAAAATAAGTGTTAAAAAGGTACATTTGTGGAGCAATGGAAAAGAAATGGTATTTGGACAATTATGGAATAGGTCCCTAGTTTTTAACCCTTTTTTTGCTACTGTGGCTTGGGTGATCAATTAACATTAATCTGAAATTAATATAACTGTAAAGGTGAATCCATTTTGGAAGCAGCTAAGTAATTAACTGAGAGGTATATACTGTCGTATTTAGTCCTGTACTCTAATAAACTCCTATTTAGGTTATGAGATAATATAGCATATAAAATTAATATGCACACAGGTTAGATGTAACCTTTCTCAGCTAAGCTACAGACCCGTGACTCATACATAGCATACCAAACCAGGGGCTCTAATAATGTTAAGTAGCCTCAATTGGGCCTGTACAAATTCAGTTCCTGACAACACACTTTTCTTGATTACATGCTTTCATACGTGCTTTATTAAGAGACTGGACAGTGTTATAATCTTTTGTAAGAGTGCTTCAATCTTTGATGGAACATAAAACCAAAGCTGTCTGGAAACTTGATTGGTACAGATGAACTGTGTCCCAAATTATGTCATTTGAAATTTGCTAAAAGTAACAAAGTAAGGAAGTATCTAACAGGGAGAAGTGTAGACATATGATCTTATGATTCAGTGGTTCTGAACCTTTTTCAGTCAACATACCCCTTGGTCTCAGAGCGAGACTTCATGTACCCCTTTCAATGGGAAATTAATTTTTTATGTCAAACTATGTGTAATCCCACGCGCATGTGTGTTTTACGACAGTTTCAAATTGTCAGGACCTTTTTTAAACCCTTTGACCTGTGTTAGACAAGGCATGAAATATATCTCACGTACCCCCGATGAAGTTTCACGTACCCCCGATTCAGAACCACTGCACTAATTGATTTTAGAACCCTTAACTGAACTGGAGCCAACAAACTGCTAAAAGATCAGGCTTTTTTCTCTACCCGAACTTCTGCTATTGGACAGAATGGCTTAGCCATCATGTGACTGATATTGGCTATCCAGAGCACCCAAAATGAGGAATTGACCCAATTATACCAGGGTGGCAAACCTGTAGCACATATTCCAAGTGGCATGGGTAACTTCTGCATACAGCATATGGCAGATCAGGAAGGGAAAGGCAGCACAGCAGCAGAAAGTTCAGGAAGCAGAGCAACAAATTGGACAGGGAGTTGAGGGCGGGAAGCAAAAAACTGAGCAGGAGTTCAGGCAGGGAGCCCAGAGCAGGGAACAGAAAGCAGAGCAGTAGATTGGGAAGGGGACTGCAGTGGCACTCAGAAGGAGTGGGGTAAAGTTATGGCACAACTGCCAATAAAGTTGGCTCCTGCTGAATACCATTTATCTCACAGAAGGAATGCAAAACTCTAGCACTTGGTTCAGAGATGAGAACTTTTATTGGACCAACTAAGAAATTGCAAAAAATGTTATCATTTTCCGCAAGCTTTCGGGCACACCTGCTCTTCCTCAGGCTCAGGGAAAATTTAAGATGGTAAAAGTACCCACAGGTAGAAAATAAACTACATTTTTGCACAGAAGCAGCTGAAGGTGGAAGTTTGTCCCTCTGGGTCAATGAGAGTCTTTGTGAGTTGCTGTTTGATGTGTGGATGAGGCAGGATTCCTTCCCAGGTGGTGTCAGATGGCAGAAAGGCAGGGAGGTGTAGAAATCTTGCAGAAAAAGATAATTTTTATTGCTGGAAAGCTTGAAAAAAAAGTTTGGGTTTTTTTTTGTGATTTCTTAGTTGGTTTAATAAAAGGTATCATCTCTGAACCAAGAATTCTAGAGTTTGGCATTTCTTTTAGTCTTGGACCAACACGGCTAACAAATACATCCCTGTTTATCTCACATGGCACTTGTGCTGTGGAAAGTCATTCAACTTTACCAGACTTCAACAGCAAATTTTCTACATAATCCCATGAACGTGCATACTCTAGAATCAAGGAAATATCAAAGTATCTTCTCCAGCAAAAGGTATTCTTTGGTGTGAAAGTCAGACAATTCTCCCACTCAGGTGGCAACGTCAGTGTTTCAGTTGCATAGTTTTCCAGTGTTTCTATCCCACAGGCTAATGACTATTCCCAAAACAGTAGTGAAATTTCGAAGTAATTTTGTTCTTCAGGAACCTGAAAAGCTGCAGAAAGAAAACTAGGGATACACTAAAAGAGATTTTGTGGGCCAATACTGATGGCCAATTTTTAATGAGCCATATCTACCTGTACTGATCTGATAGCTAATATGTGGCCCGGCAGCATGGAGAGCAACATCCGGCTGGTAAGTCTGTTGTGGGGGAAAGGGAAAGAGAGGACGCAGATCAAGGCCCTCTCAGTGAGGGAGGGAGTGAGGCTGAGGGTGGGCAGAGGAAGGTGCTGCCCAGCTGGAGCAGGGCAGTACATGGAACAGAGCTGCAGCTGGTTTGGGGATTGTGGAGGGGCAGTTCTTGCTGCTACATGCATCCAGGAAGAGCACAGGGGGCATATTTCCCTCAAATCTGTGTGCAGATGGAGGGAAGGTTGCTGCTGCAGGCTGGGGCGAAGGCTGCAATGAGATCTTCCCAGTGGAGGGGCTGGGCCGGGCCGCACTTAGGGTGGGCAGTGGCAGTGCTGGGAGTGGGGGCTATGGCGAATTTTGGGGTGGCTGTAGCCCACCCTTCCCCTCCCAGTGCCACCGCTGCTTCCTGCCCCAAGAGCCTGCCCCAAGTGCAGTCTGATTCTGGTGATGAGGTTAGTGAGGTTTGGTGCTTGTTTAAAGGCTAGGATGGGTGGATCTGGAAAGATCTCTTTAGGAATTGGGTCTTCTTCTAATATGGGTTGCAAGCGTTTGAGGTTTTTCCGTTTAAGTTCCAGGAAAGGATGTTATGTCATAAGTAATGGTGTGTGTTACATGGGAATTTTCTTTTTGTACTGCAGAAATTCATCATGTGGTATTCGGGTGGCTCTTTCAAAAGTGCGATCCAGCTCTCTGGGGGAGTGTCCTTTTTGGGTGAAAACCCTTTTGAGCTGATGATCGTGGGTATTCTCCTCAATGCAAATTCAGTGGTATTGGAGAGCTTGGCTGTAAACTACAGCTTTTTGTGTGTGTTTAGGGTGATTGCTGGTTCTATGCAGATATGTATGTTGGTCCGTGGGTTTCTTGTATATGGTGGCTTGTATTTTACCATTCTGGATATTGATCATGATGTCTAAAACAGAAATGTTGGTGCTGGAGTATTCAAGCGATAATCTGACGGAAGAGTAATGATTGTTGAATTTGTCATGGAAATCAATCAGAAGCTGTAGGTATTGAGTCCAAAAGGTGAAGATATCACCTATATTTCTCAGGTATAGCACGGGTTTGATAGGTGCAGTTCTTGAGGAATTCTTCTGCCAAGTGGGCCATAAAAAGGTTGCCATATTGTGGGGCCGTTTTGATGCCCACAGCTGTGCCCATGGTTTGGATGAAGTGTTGGTTGTCGAAACTGAAGTTGTTGTTTGTGAGGATGAAGTGTAGAAGTTCAGCAATATCTTGAGGTCTGTACTCTGAGTTGTAATCTTGCTCTTGTAGATATGTGAGGCAGGTTTAGATGCCATCCTGGTGTTTATAAGCTGGTGGTTTATAAGTTTATAAGATGGTGGTTTATAAGCTGGTGACATCCATGAGGCTAGGGTGGTATTGCTGGGAAGGTAGTCTACGTTTTTGAATTTTCACAGAAAGTCTGTTGCATCTTGGATGAAACTCAGTTTTAGTATGACAAGAGATTTTAGGATGGATTTGATTAAACCTGGTATTTCTTCAGCTAGGGTTCTATGGTTGGAAATTATAGGTCTGCCTGGGTTTCCTTGTTTGTGAATTTTAGGGAGCATGTAAAATGTCCCTGGATTGGGTGGTGTAGGGATCAGGGTCTGAAGTCTCTTTCTTGTAGTTCACATGGAAATTATGTGATGGTGGTTTTGAGGTTGAGCTGAAAAGGGGAACTGGTTCTTCCTCTAGTTTTTCACAGTAGACAAAATTCAAACCTTAATCACTATATTTATTGACTAGAGAAAGAAAGAACAATGAAATAATCAACAACAAACACCACTATAAAAACCTCTCCCTCTTAGAGAGAAGGGCCAACTATTCAGTTGGTCTAATAAAAGATATCACATCTACCCAAAGAATCTTGCCTGTAGTATACGAAAAAACTATTGAACTATGTCTTGGCAGAATGAGTAGAGTGCTCCCTCTAAATGAGGACCAAGTGATGGGAGATTCTTTCCTGAAGAGTTTGGTTTGACATTGGATGAACTTTCATGCTGGTTCTTACTCTACTGAAACTATTATTCATATCCTTATTAAGAGCCTATTTCTTCTGCACAGGAAAAAACATCTATGCTATGATTTCAAGTGGCTGCCTGCACATGTTATATCACCTACTACAGCCTGTAATTATTTGTTTGCCAACCTAAAATACCATAGCTGTAAAATGAGAGTACTTGTTTGTCATAACATTTTCTGTTTTAGAAGTCTTAAGCAACTACCTGTCTATGTTTATAAACACGCATAGGTTTTTGTGCTAATAAAGTTGTTTACTCTTATATCCATTGTCTAAAAGAAAAAACTTCTAACAGTATGAACTACAGTAATTTTAAAAGTTTGATATTAAAAACACAGCTGCTTACAAATATAAAATCCCCCCCAAACAGCTCTGTACCAGCTACTGCAGAGCTGGGTTGAACTAACGAACTGCTGCTTCAAGTAAAGCACATTCCTCTCCCCCTAACCCCCCACATCTGTCAGCAGCCAAAAATATTTTGTATCCGAACCAGTGTTAAATTATCAAATTTAGCATTTTTCATAAGTTTATTCACCTTTTTAATTCAAGGAGAAAAGACAATTCTAGGAAATGTGTTAGGCATCTTCTATTTGACTCTTGTCATATTACTTTTGTCACATGGGCAGTCAAGCAACAGAGCTATCACAGTTCAGGAAGGAACAACATCTAAAAACTGATGTAATCGATTACAGTGGAGTTGCTCTGGAGTTGCCTCAGTTTAAATGCATAGAGAATGTAGATTTTACCAATTATGCAAAATAAAGTTATTCACCATCCACACATATCAGCACAACTCATCTTAAAAACCATTTCAAGCAGCCATCAAAAATACAATCTGGTTGGATTTGTACTAGGCTAGATGGCCTTGACAGAGTCTGTAAACTTTCTACAGGCTTTTTGGGCTCATGCTGTTTAAGTTTTTGAAATGTTATTTCCAATAAAAAGTTTTCTTATCTAGATGTAAGTATAAACAATCCTATAGCATCTCCACAAGAAACTATGAAGAGGAAAAACTAGCCCAGTTTATTTTTAATAAAAGGAGGGCTATGCTATATAATAACTCTTCCTGCCACATCCATTGAATCTGCTGAAATAAAGATTGATGCCTGGATATTTCTAGACACTTCTAGCAGAGGAGGCAATATTTCTTTTCTTAAAAAAAAAAAAAAAACCAAAACCCAAAAATGCACCTAAAAACAATTTTAAATATTTTGTTAGAAATTGAAGAAAATGGTGCCTATTACGTTCCTATTAATTTCTTATAGATTTGCATGTTTTAATTTGTGATGACATAAATGCCAAGATGTATCGTATAATCTGGTACCAAAGGTAAAAGACATACTGAACTGAAAGCTTTAAAAAGATATATGATATACCACTGCTACACATGCGTTTTAGTTATTGTTCACACAAACACACATTCAAAATATATTTTCACATCTTCCATGCTTTAGTCGCAAGATTTTTAAAGGGTTAAAATTGTAGGACTGCTTGACTAAGAAACAGATTCAAAACAATATAGAGACCTAGCTTCCCATTAATCATCGACTGCAATGAGTTAAACATTTAAATAGCTGTCTGAAGTTGGGCCAATGTGTAAAGATGAACCAATTTGTTAACTTTCTATCTAAAATGCTTGTTTGAATCCCCTTTCTTGGTATCCCAGTTTTTTCTGAAAGAGAATGGTGCAAAAAAGAAAAGCTAATAAAAATACTACTCAGTTTTTAGTGGCTGAAAAACACTTCACTTGTAACAAATACAACTTCATAATCCACCAGGACTATAAGCAGGGTTATGAAATTTAAACTTGTGTGTCCAACTCAGCAACACACTTATTTCACTTTCTCACCTTTCTGTATTTCTCTTTCAAACATACATGGAACAAACTGAAGTCTTGCTTCAAAAGATGAATGTTTAACTGCTGTTCATTCACAAATATTGCAGACTCCCCAGTGCCCCAAACAAGATTTGGAGTGAGAGGGCTTTTTATTCTATTCTATTCTGCCTCATCCATTCCAACCAGTGTGGGAGGGTAAGATGACTTTCTGGAAGAAGGCACAGGATAAGAAGCTTTAAAGCTAACAACATGGATTCTATCAGAAGGCATAACTGGAAAATTTCTAATCCCCTTTGCCTTAAAAAATGGGTGTGTGCATGTGCATGTGTGCATGCTATTTTCTTACCTACTGTTTACCCTATATCTCCTATAGTTCATTTCATATTAATCAAGGAAATAATTCTTTATGAAGCAAAATATACTAAAAATGTTACCAAGTTAGGTTAAAATTTACAAGCTTCATGAAAAGTCCTGTTTTCATGAGATGTAATTCAGGCTAGCGTCCAGGATTAAGGACAACAAAAAGTCCTTTTTCAAGTACATTGGGAGCAAGAAGAAGGCACCAGGCAATGTAGGACCCCTGCAAGACACAAACGGTAATCTTGTGGCTATGCCAGACAAGAAAGCTGATATTTTTAACAGTTTTTTTGCTTTTGTTTTCTTGAACAGGGACCAGGATATCCCACCTACCAGAGGTAGGAACAATCTTGAGGATAGCTCTGTCAGGCCTCTAGTCAGCGCAGATGTAGTTAGGGATCTTCTGGAAGGGCTAGACATTTTTAAATCTGCAGGTCCAGATGCCCTCCACACAAGGATATTGAGGGAGCTGGGTAGGGGTCATCGCGGAGCCCTTGGCCCAACTATATGAGCATTCGTGGTCATCTGGCCGGGTGCCAGGGGATTGCAAACTGGCTAATGTGGTTCCAATTTTCAAGAAATGGAGGAGGGAGGACCCAGGTAAGTATAGGCTTGTAAGCCTCACCTCAGTGCTTGGGAAGATCTTGGAGAGAATCATCAAGGAGCACATCTGTGGGGGGCCAGCAGGGGAGATCATGCTCAGGGGCAATCAGCATGGGTTCATCAAAGGCAAGTCCTGCCTGACCAACCTGATTGCCTTTTATGACCAAATAACTAAATCCTTGGACGATGGTGTCGCCATGGATGTAGTCTTTCTGGACTTTAAGAAGGCCTTTGACACGGTCTCACACCCCATCCTCATTAATAGATTAAGCGACTGTGGCATTGATGCCTACACAGTTGGATGGGTAAAAAATTGGCTGATGGGGCACACCTAGAGAGTAGTGCTGGATGGGTTGTACTCAACCTGACGAGATGTGGGGTACCCCAGAGCTCAGTCCCAGGCCTGCACTGTTTAACATCTTCATCAGCAACTTGGACAAGGGGGTAGAAAGCATGCTGTCCAAGTTTGCCGATGACACTAAGATGTGGGGCGAGGTGGACACACTTGAAGGGAGAGAGACTGCAAATAGATTTTAGACAGACTACAAAAGTGGGCAGATAAGAACAGGATGGGGTTCAACGTAGACAAATGCAGGGTGCTACACCTTGGGAGAAGGAATCCACAGCATATATACAAGCTGGGGAGTTCCCCTCTTGAAAGCACAGAGGCAGAACGGGATCTTGGAGTCATTATCGACTCCAAGATGAACATGAGCCTCCAATGCCGGACCACAGCCAACAAAGCCAGCCATACCTTGTCATGCATCCAAAGATGCATCTCAAGCCGGTCCAGAGAGGTGATACTCCCCCCTCTGTGCGACACTGGTCAGGCCGCAGTTGGAGTACTGTGTCCAGTACTGGGCGCCACACTTCAAAAAGGATGTGGCCAGCCTGGAGAGGGTTCAGAGGAGGGCCATCCACTTGGTGAGAGGGCAGCAGGACAGGCCCTACGAGGAGAGACTGAGAGACCTGAACCTGTTCGGCCTCAGCAAGAGGAGGCTGAGGGGGGACCGACTGCCTACAAACTCATCAGGGGAGATCAACAGCAAATAGGTAGAGCCCTTTTCTCCCCAGCACCACCTGGGGTGATGAGGAACAATGGTAATAAGCTGATGGAGAACAGGTTTAGGTTAGGGATCAGAAGGCAATTTTTTATAGTTAAGGTGGCCAAAATCTGGAACCAACTTCCCAGGGAAGTGGTCCTCACCCCTACCTTGGGCAAATTCAAGAGGTGTTGGACGATCACCTGTCTGGGGCCTTGTGAACCCAGCATTCATTCCTGCCTGTGGCAGGGGGTCAGGCTAGATGATCTGTTCAGGTCCCTCCTGACCCTAGCTACTATGAAACTACTATTTTGATCATTCGATAAATGTAGTTTAATCACTTATGATTCTTCATAGTAATCTAGTAAATATGTGTCAGGAAAAAAATGGTATATTTTGGTCTGCTCCTAGTCCCATGCATGCAGAGCAGAGTCAGGCCTTGCAGAAAGCTGATAACTATGGCATTATGACATAAGTTTTTAATGAGCAGTGGAATGATTTCTACAGTTACATGGTGTATATTTTAATGTTAATAAGCTTGTGTGTGTATTGACAAAAAGTTGATAGTAAGGAAGATAAATGTTTGCCAAGTTTGTACGATTTGTGTGAAATATTTCACTATATTTAAAACAGAAAATAATGTGAGAAATGTGGCCATTTTACAGCAGTGTCCACACAAGCATGTGTACATACAGCATGTGTGTTAAAAGTGAAGGCTGGAATCATACCGATGTATACTCTGCATTTTAAAGTATCCATGTTTATGAATTCTATGAAATCTATGAAATCTAAATAAATGTTTAATAGTGTTCACAATACATGTATTTATAGATCATTCACGTATACATACTTGCCAAGAAATGCTTTTAAAAAAGGTGAAACCTCATAATATTAGAGTGCTTGCAACAGAAAAAAAAAATGGAAAAGTGCGAGGAGAAGTGGCATTTGTGGAATATCGTTCTAGTTCCGTAACGGCCATAGCAGAAGCATTTGCAACAGCTCCTGTTAGATTCCAATGAAACTCCAAATTCTGCTAAAGCCTCGTCATCAATAACTCTAAGAATATATATAATGCAAACCTCTAACTTGCAACAGATTGACCTGCTGTGTCACAACCTTGCACCATGTGCTGGCACTGACAGTCATCTCTGTAAATGTAGAGGGACTCACAGGAATCAAACAGGATATTCTCCAGGATTTGCACCGACTACAATGGTCATGTGCTCTGGTCTCCAAGGAGACAAACTGAGGGTGAAACAGCAACAAGCCATTGATCCCTGGGATGAGTTTAGTCATCAAAAAGAAGCACACGAAATATGCTAGAGCTTAGTAAAACCACAAGTCATCAATGGCAGAAAATTACATTGAAATCTTGACCATTAATAGGGACAACATCTCAATAACATCCATTTATAAACCTGTAGAGGAGTGTTTTGCTTTTTTGAGCCCAGTATCCCTACACAAAAAAGCATGTGTAATTACTGGTGACTTGAATAGCCACAGCATCAGATGGGATTACAGTGAAAATGATGAGAAGAGCAAATTGGCCAAGATATACCACCTAAGCCTGATCCTGACTCAAAGCTGCCTGGGTGGTTGACTAGCTCCCAGGGGAGAGAAAGCTATAATCCAGACCTTGCCTTTGTTGATAGCAATATAAAAGTTATCTGCAAAAAAGACAAGTTGGAGCTCATTCCCCCCACACAGCAAAGACCCATCACTATTGATGAGGAATGGAAAAGTACTGGGAGAAGTGTATATGTGTTGGGACAGGATGGGGGATGTGGATGAAGGCCGAGTGGCAACAACAAGGCAGCCTTCAGGATAAGCTTATGAGGAGACAGCTTGAGAAGACTGTGCTTGGTTCAGCAAACAACAGGATGAGTCGCTGTCAGACTGCCTAGAGTATGTTACGGGGCAGGTTGACCTGTACGTGGCTTACTAGTATATAAAGGGGTCTGTACTTTGCTCTTGTTGAGAATAGCTGCCTCTTGCTTTTTCTCCCGCGTCCTTGCAAAATAAAGCATTTCTGATAGCCAAACACTGATCTAGTCTGAATTTCTACATCACTATCAATGTCACAGCAGCCCTAATACCAAATATGGTACCAATATGCTTCAGTTTTAAGAATGCAGGCTTTTCTGAAGGCCTTGACAAAAGTGACACACATAAAACCAGTGGATAACTATGACCTTTTCATGAAAGCACTCTGCAAAATCTACAAGAGGTATATACCTTGAGGATGCAGATACTGCAAACAATAGCATATTAATTATACTTTCATATTGTAGAATTTTGAATAAACAAATCTAAATGTATACAGCAATGTTTCAGCCTGAATTAAGTAACAAATAGGTGTAGGCGTAATGAGGTGAGGCCAGAACCCTGGACCCAGGGCAAGACATCCTTAGAACAAGCATGACCTGTAGCAAGCCTAGAGCAATGCCCTGAGCTTAGCTGGGCTGAGAGAGACAATCCTGCAGTCAATACCCTGAGGATAGCTCTTAAAAGCCAGGCCCGGTCTGCAGTGTCTTTATCTGGGCTAAAGCAAAAGTTCTTGTTCTCAATTTTCTAAGTGCTTCTTTGTTCGTTTCTTGACTCCTGGCTCCAACTCTACCTTCAAATTCTGGAAAGATCTCTGGCATTCCTGATTGCAGTTCTCAGCTCTTGATTCTAATTTGATCTTTGGCTTTGGCACCTGATGCTGGTTAACCTTCAGCTTACTGTCTCTGACTATGGCTTTTGACCCTGGCCTGCTTTGACTTTGATTCTGGTTCCTAAATCCACTTCTGGCAACCAAATCCCTCTGTATCCCCAGCTGGGAAACCATTTGGGGTGGCACCTGTGCTTCTGGGGTGCCTATACACAAGCTGGGAAGCTGCTCTGATGCACTGGAATTCCAATGCATCACAACAGACTCAATTAATTTGGTGTTAAATCGCTGGTAATTACATTGCTGGCAATTATTAAATCTTTATTAAACCACTGGCAATTACCACATCCCAGCAGCCTCCCACATGTCATGTATTAGCGTCCCCATGCTTCATAATGGTGGCAAGGACACTTTATCTAAACCTTGTTCAAAGAGCTTTAGAAAAAATGCCACCATTTTGAAGCGTTAGGACGAGTACACTGATGCATAAGACACTCTATGTGTTTTAATTAGAGTGGCTCTTGGAGCCATGCTAAATAAAGCACCCTTCCTCTTCTCCCCCCCACCACGCAAGTGTATAAATATACACTTCTTCTAGTGTCCAATTTCTAGAGAAGGTCACCCATGTCCCAGTTTCCTCACCCGAAGAGACGCTATTAAATGGGGATTTGCTGAATTCTCTTAAGGAAATTCAAAGCAAGTGATATTCAGTCTTGAAATTCATTATGATGCCAGAACTCAAAGCAGGTTAATTGAAAGGTTTGCTGTAGTTAATATATTAGGGCCAAGTTTTCACTGAACCTCAGTCAACTCATGGTGTTTGGTAAAAACCATGGACCACATGATACTTTTACATAGATTTAATCCAGAGATTAGACCAGAGATGCAAAGTTCTTGACAACTGTTGATACTGCCCAGCAGGGCTCCCCATGTATGATCCAGCATGAAGGGCAGAATCCAGCCTGCAGGCCAGGGGTCGAGCACCCCTAATTAAAGCATGGCTTTCCAAGGTGCTAGCTTCCAACAGCCCCTACTCAGTTTTAATGGGATACTTGTGTTTTGTTTTGAAAATTTAGCTGACACTTTTCAAATAGTAGGCTGCCAAGAACCTAAACTCTCCCCTGCCTTAATAAGAGGTACCCAGTTTCTTGCAACTACAGTATTAACTAGTGTATGCTTGCAAAACATTTTATGCAGGGAGAATGTAATGTGGTACTTCCCTCACCCCGAAGCTCTGCTCAATCATAAGTCACCAAAACACAACAACTGCTTGAACGTGCCTGCTGTCTTAAGGGAAGCCAAATGCATTCTTGGGCTCTGCTATTCTTATGGTCCTTGGCTCATTGATGGAAGAAAGACAGAATTAAACTGTCCCGATGCAAGACTTCATGCACAGTAAATTGTACAGGAGGACAAATGGCAATATTGTGAACAAATTTCACTTACGTCATTCCTGGTTATGATTTACTACCTCATATAAATGGATGGAGCTCTCAGCAGCTAAGAGCTACTGTTCCAGGGAGACTGTACAGCCCTCTCTGCATTACTTATACTCAATTCACAGTTTTTAGGTCCTATTTACAGTCATAAAAACTAGTGAGAATTTTGGCCATTTCTAAAATAGTTTGGGTATTGAAAGCAGCATAGATGCATAAATATTGAGCCCATATAAAGGCCCACCTAAATACTACTGATTAAGGCTAAGAATGTAAAACCAGAGTCAAACTGGTAAGCAGCAGCATGCAATTTCTGCAGATGTGTCTTCTCCATAAATTTAAAGTCCATGGTAATTCTCATCATTTTAAGTTTTGCTTCCTTTAACAAAATCTACCAATACAGAAGAATCTACAAGTACATATGTCTCTACTCTTGTACAGAACTAGGGCTCAAAACACCACCATAGAGCATTTTTCTACAGGCTCAGATCCCTTTAGGAGGCCCAAAGTTAGCCACAGAGCAGGGTAAAAAAAAGACCTGGATCCAGTATGGATACACAAGTCCTCTGAGCAATTCACTCAGAATCAGCCACATTTGTCAATATGACCAGACTTTCACACAAGAAAACTCTCTGATTTCCCTACTCATCTTACTGAAGCAGCAAAACTCAAGATGTTTCTCTCACACACTTGGACCCCTCTGAAAAACTCATGGAAAATAAGCAGGTCCCAACTACAGCATGACATGTATTTCCATGCTGATATTACATTGATATTGCTGCTAGAGGATCACCCAGCACAGAAGTTGAGAAGTTATTTGTGTGTCATTGGGCACATCAACACGTGCTCTATGGTGCCATTGTTATTGTGCCATCATTTAGTACCTCCTTTTGGGAAGCACGTCGCTACAGAGGATGGAGGGAGGGAAGGAACACGTTACTACAGTGATGTAACTGTGGGACCATGGTTTTTGCCCACAGATACTACGGATGCACCTAGTATAAACTAAAGGTCAGAGTGTGAGAGCAGCAGGCAAGGTGCCTGCTACAGGCCTCCAAACCAAGAGGTGGTGGTGATGGTGGACAAGTCCTTCTGTAAACAACTGCCTAGGGATGTGAAAGGTTATATGTTTAAACACAAAGTATATTTATTGCCAGTACAAAGGCCAAGGTACAGTTTGAAATGCAGCTGGCAAGGGACATAAATAACAATAAAAAGGGATTCTACAGGTATATCAAAAGTAAGTGAAAGACAAGAGAAATCATGTCTTTTAAGGAATGCAGAAGGCAATCTAGTTGCACGAGTCAGAAAAATCTGAAGTATTTAGGGCCTTTTTTACCTCAGTAAAAAAATAGGGGCAGTTACCAGATGACAAATGCAGTTGGCAGCAAAGAAAAGGAAGGTGACAAACGGCCTAGAGTAATGGCAGAACGGGTTAGATGCTTTGAAGCCAGCAGGGCGAGATGGGAGGGACCTTAGAGTACTGAAGGAATTGACTGAAGTAATTTCAGAGCCATTGGCTATCCTCTTTAAGAACTCATGAAGGTGAAGGTGTAGCATGAACTGAACTAATGTAGCTGATGTTAACATAAAGTGTAATAGTAATGAAATGTAACCATGTTAGTTTTGTCCTGTAAGCAACTTGAAAACTCCATTTTGTATTCTTTTGCTTGACGTAAGTAAATGGACTCCGTATGCCCTTTTTTGAATGAGTGAATGGTGAGAGAATGGAATAAAGATGAGAGAAAAGACTGAACTGTTTATGTAAGCTACAAGGCGCCAAATGTAAGTTACCAGTCAGTAAACTAATTAATTAATGGCTCAAGAATCCCTTTGCGGCCTAAAGCACAAAGAAGATAACGAGGAGGAGGAATCCACCCATCCTGCCAGATGGGCAGCAAGGACACTCCAAGGCTGAGACATCAACTTTGATAACCAAACTGACCTAAGGCTAAGATAAGCTGGAGACTGAGAAGAACAACCACAAAAACAGAAGCTAAGTATGGAAAAACCCAAAAGAACTGAAACAAAGGATGCCAACCCCTATAAAAGAAGACTTTGCAAATGCCAAGTTCGGCGAGTCTCTCTTAGTACTTCCTACTTGCTGTTTCGCTGGAGCACAGAAACGTCTGTTTCACCCCGCTCTAAGCTGTTATCTCCAGGATCTCTCCCTTACGATAACCACCCATGCCTGCTATCTGCATCTTCTCTCAATAAGGCCTGGACCAGCCACCCGTGCTATTATCAAACAACTGCTGCTGGTAACTGTTATGTCTGAATGGAATGGTTGTTTTGTGTTTGTGTGTGCCTGTGTGTAAGTTTTGTGCATGATGATTTGTGTGCATTTATAAGAGTAGTGTGTCCGAACCTCTATGTCTAATTCATGTAGTTAATAAACGTGGCATTTTGCCTTATCCCCCTTTATAAGGTCTTGCTCTGGATTTGGCAATTGAAATTTAAAGTAACAAGGGGAGATCCCAGATGACTGAAAAAGGGCAAATATAATGTCCATCTTTAAGAAAGGGAAGGAGAGCCAGGGAACTACAGCCTAGTCAGCCTGACCTCTACACCTGGAAAGAGCACAGAGCAGATCCACCAGACATCCATTGTGAAGCACCTAGACAGGAATCCACGCTGGAACAGCCAGCATGGATCCACCAAGAGTCATGCCTGACCAACCTGATCTCCATCTGTAAGGTTACAGGCTCTGTGGACTGGGGGGAGTGGGGGGAGGGGAGAAGTAGATGTGAAATACTTTGACTTTTGACACTGATCTCTCAGTACAGTCTCACTGAGAAGCTACAGAAATACAGACTAGATGAAAATAGTCTGGATACATAACTGGTTTTATCTTCATACTCAATGCATGATTGGGCAGTGAATGTCAAGGGCTATAAGCTGTACAGGAGGGACAGGATAGGAAAGAGAGGTGGGGGCGTGGCACTCTATATTAAGGAGGAATACACATCCTCGTCAATTAGCAAGGAGTCAGGGGAGGGGCACTCTGAAGTGCTTTGGGTTAGAGTACAAGGCAATCGAGGGGAAAGAGACTTAATGGTGGGAATCTACTACAGACCTCCCAACCAGGGAGAAGAGCTTGACCAGGAATTCTTGGGTCAGCTCACAGACGTAGTGAAGTCTAAGAATGTGGTAGTCATGGGGGACCTGAACTTCCCGGCCATCTACTGGGAAGAGCAGTCAGCCAGGTCTGAACGCTCACGCAGGTTCTTAGAGTGCAGGACCTCCATCTAACCCAGGAGGTGCGCAGTCCCACCAGGGGAGATGCCTTGTTGGACCTGGTGTTGGTCACAGGAGATGACCAGGTGAGGGGGCTGCAGGTGCTCGACCACCTGGGCGACAGCGATCATCGCCTGCTGGAATTCACCATCCAGTGCAAGGTGGCAAAGGCCTGCAGTAAGGCAGCGGCCCTAGATTTTAAAGAGCGCAAACTTCAATGACCTAAGGAGGATAGTTGGAGAAGCACTGAGGTCCCGGAGGACAGGGGAGGGGAGCCAGGTGTCCAAGGAGAGTGGTCGCTCCACAAGGAGACGATCCTCCAAGCCCAAAGGAAGGTAATCCCAACGAGGATCAAAGGAAGCAGGAGAGCACACAAGCCTCCATGGCTCACCAAAAGCATCCGGGAATGTCTCCTTGCTAAAAAGGAGGCTTACACCCAATGGAAAGAAGGGGTCATCACCAGGGAGGACTATTCTGTAGTTGCTCGGGGATGTAGGGGGGTAGTTAGGAAGGCCAAGGCAGAGATGGAACTGGGATTAGCTTCCCAGATTAAGGACAATAAGAAGTCCTTTTTTAAATACATAGGAGGTAAAAAGAAGGTCCCGGGTAATGTGGGGCCCTTGCAGGACGCGTTGCGGAATTTGGTCGTCACACCAGATGACAAAGCTAACATGTTTAACGATTTCTTTGCCTCCATCTTCCTAAGTAGGGACAAGAACAGCCACCTCCCTGCTGGGCCCCCCTTGGGCACTGGGGGAGGCACACCTGGGCCAAGGGTTAGTGAGGATTTAGTTAGGGAGCTTCTGGAGGGGCTGGACGTATCAAGTCAGCCGGTCCGGATGATCTCCACCCCAGAGTTTTAAAGGAACTGGCCAAGGTCATTGCAAGTCTCCTGGCACGGCTTTACGAGCACTCGTGGTGCTCTGGAGAGGTACCGGAGGACTGGAAGAGGGCCAACGTGGTTCCCATCTTCAAAAAAGGGAGGAAGGAGGACCCAGGAAACTATAGGCCAGTTAGTCTTACCTCGATCCTAGGCAAGCTGTTCGAGAAAATTATGCTGGCACACATCCAGGAGGGGCCAGCTGGGGACTGCATGCTTAGGGGCAACCAACATGGGTTCATCAGTGGAAGGTCCTCTCAGACCAACCTGGTGGCCTTTTACGATCAGATCACCAGATCACTAGATGCAGGGGTAGCAGCGGACATAGTCTTCCTGGACTTCCGGAAGGCTTTTGACACTGTCTCTCACCCTGTTCTCATTAAGAAACTGGAGGGCTGTGGCGTAGACACCCACACAGTCAAATGGGTCGCCAACTGGCTGGAGGGCCACACCCAGAGGCTGGTAGTGGATGGGTCCTTCTCAGCCCGGAGGGACGTGGGCAGTGGGGTTCCGCAGGGCTCGGTCCTCGGGCCCACACTGTTCAACATCTTCATCAGCGACTTGGACGAGGGGGTAAAAAGCACCCTGTTCACATTTGCTGATGACACTAAGATGTGGGAGGACGTGAGCACACTAAAAGGAAGCAACAGGCTACAATCAGACCTAGACAGGTTACAAGGGTGGGCAGATGAGAATAGGATGGGTTTCAACACGGACAAGTGCAAGGTGATGCACCTGGGGAGGAACAACTGGCACCATACCTACAGGCTGGGGAACTCCCTTCTTTTCAGTACAGAGGCAGAAAAGGATCTTGGAGTCATCACTGACTCCAAGACGAACATGGGCCGGCAGTGTGGGGAGGCAGTTAGGAAGGCCAACCGCACCCTGTCATGCATCCACAGATGCATCTCGAGCAGGTCCAAAGAGGTGATCCTCCCCCTCTATGCGGCACTGCTCAGGCCGCAGCTGGAGTACTGCGTCCAATTCTGGGCGCCACACTTCAAGAGGGAAGTTGACAGCATGGAGAGGGTCCAGAGGAGGGCCACTCGCATGATCAGGGGACAGCAGGGCAGGCCCTATGGGGAGAGGCTACAGGACCTGAACCTGTTCAGCCTCCAAAAGAGAAGGCTGAGGGGGGATCTTGTGGCCTGTTATAAACTAGTCAGGGGGGATCAGCAGGCATTGGGGGAGTCACTGTTCCCCCGAGCACCACCAGGAGTGACCAGGAATAATGGTCACAAGCTGGCAGAGGTAGGTTTAGGTTAGATATCAGGAAGCGCTACTTCACGGTCAGGGCTGCTAGGGTCTGGAACCAACTTCCAAGAGAAGTGGTGCAGGCTCCTACCCTGGGGGTTTTTAAGAGGAGGTTAGATGAACACCTTGCTGGGGTTGTTTGACCCCAGTACTCTTTCCTGCCATGGCAGGAGGTCGGACTAGATGATCTGTTCAGGTCCCTTCCGACCCTAGAAACTATGAAACTATCAGTGAGTAGTCCTTAACGGCTAGTTGCAAGTTTCATGTGAGGTTCCCCAAGGATCTGCCCTGTATCTGGTATGGCTTAATATCTTGATTAATAATAAAATCCTTATTAATGATGGGATCAAGTTCACACTGGGCAAATTTGAGACCACCACCAAGTTGGATACTCCAGAAAGTAGGCAATTGCAGATACTCCAGAGAGTAGGCATAGGATCCAGAATGACCTGAAGAGATTGAAGAAATGTTCCACAATCAATTAGACATTATTCAGTAAGGGCAAGTGCAAAAGTCCTACAGCATAACTGCATGCACAAATACAGCCTGGGGAATAAATGGATAGGTCACAGTACCGCAAAAAAGAACCTAGGGGTTATAGTGGATCAGAAGCTGAATACAAGCCAACAGCATACTCAGTTGTATTAACAGAAGTTGTTTGCAAATCAAAGGATGTGAATCTTCTGATCTATTCAGCGATGGTGATGACCTACCTGGAGTGCTGTGTTCAGTTTTGGCCCCTGCACTTCAACAAGTATTTGGACAGTTTGGAAAGAGTCCAGGTACAGCGCAATAAAAATGACTGAGGGCCCGAGATGCAAGACTTATGAGGAAAGCTTGAAAGAACCAGAGTTATTTAGTCAGAAAAAAAAGACAGAGGAGATTTGATAACAGTCTTCAAATACCTGAAGGGCAATTACAGAGAGGATGGAAATGGGCTTTTGTCTGTGGCTGTGGAGGATAACATTAGAAGAAATAGCCTCAACTTGCAGCAGACAAAGTTTAGTTTGGAAATTAGGGGGAACTTTCCAACTACAAGGTTGATCAGGGATTGGAACAGGCTACCTAGAGAAACTATGGTATCTTTATCCTTGAAATTTATGGTTGGACAGACACTTGCCTGGGATGGTTTACTGCCTTGTGCAGGGGGCTGAACTGGATGACCTCATGTGGTCACTTCCAACCCTACTTTGCTATTATCCTTTAACCTTTTTAAAAAATACTAACCAACCAAACACAAACAAAAAGGTCACATTTCTGACCTAATCTTCCTTTACTTCTCTTATTCAAAAAATATTTTTTAAACTAGTTTAAAATATGCCACCTTACTGACCTGATTTATACTTTGTGTCACAGAGTGACTCCAAAGTGGGTATTTGCTTTGGACCACTGCAATCTTTTCTGGTCTCCACAAGTGTTCCTCAATGCCAATTCTAGAGGAAGGGGGAGCCCAGTTTCCTTCCCACTCTGTGACCTGGCCTTTTAGTCACTTTCACTCCCTGATTCTTCATCCACAACCCTGACTTGGGGAGCTAGCATCCTATTCCACTCCTGAGAGAGGGACTTGTTGGGGAGACTCAGTGCATCCCAGTTTCAAGCAGCAACCAGAGCGCTGTGGCATATATTGGGGATAAATAGGGTCAAGCAGTTCTTCTGTCCCTAATCCAGCTCAGAGAGCCCAGAGTACCCCCAAGGATTGCTTTGCTGTTCTCTTTGCAGTGTCTTCAGGTCCTTAGGCCCCCAAAGCATCTCTCATCTGACTCCAGACTCCCCTTAAGGGGACAACACCTCCATCCCCATTTTTACCTCATCTCATTCTGTTTTCCTCCTGAGTGTAAGGCATTTTTCCTTTGTTAATCTGTCAAAGCTATTCAAGCCTCTGTGGATGCAAGAGGTCCATCCTGTGTCCTTCCCGACATAGACAGCTCTCTTGCTTCATTGACACTAACACAATGATGCTCAACCTTTTAGCCCTGAGGTCCAGATGATCAGTACAGGGCCAGGTGAACAGACTAGGGCCAGTCCGTAGGCGAGATTGGGTACCCTGGGACCCACCGCCCCCTCTCACCCTCTGCACACTGGAATTGGGCGCTGGGGGCTGATACCACCCCTGCTGAGCCCTGGGCACCAGGATGGTAGGCCCAATCCAACATACACAGTCTGGGACTCCCCATGGATCTGAAAATTTGGCAGCGGGGAAACAATGCCACTGCTCTCCCGCTGCCAGATTTTTGGAACCATGGGCCAAATAACACACAGTGCCACAGCCTGGATCTGGCCTGCAGGCCTGGGGTTGAGCATCCCTGCTTTAACTCATTCTTCCCCCTGTTTAAGTGAGCCAGGAGGAAACTGACTGAGGCACACAGCATTATAACAACATAAACACAGTTTACACAGAAATATTACAATAAAACCTATAGTCTGTCAAACCTTGCAAGTAAAGAAAGAAACAAAGATTTTATGTTAAAATACAATTGAGATCCCAACACTGAATTATGCATAAAAATAATAAAAATGGCACAACATCTTTTTATGGTTATATCATTTTGTCCTGTGGTGTGTGTTCAAATACCAGCATAATCTGGAATGCTTGTCAACCAATCAGAATGTGTTTTATTTTCTATTTTATATGCACAATCATAAATGAGTAGTAATGAATGCCACATTATTAATGACTCACAATGCTCAGCATGTAAGCCCATATTTTCCAATCACACACTGGCAGTTTTTTCACACCATAAGTTTACTTCAAGGCATATAATATTGTTTTCCTTTATTTTACTAAAAATCCAACAGCTGCAACCTTAATACATCGCATTTGCAAATTTGCAGGCTATATAACCAGGACTGCATGTTAAATGGTCTAGTAGCCAGGCACCCCTTGAACAATTTTCATTGTGGGAACAAGGGAATTCCTTCTGTATTATAGTACACAGAAAAAAGTTTGCTGCCTGTTTCATCCCAACTACCAAACTGAAAGTCTGCACCACCTTCTTTCTTAAGGACATTCTGTTGTAAATATTAAGCATAGGAAAATATGAGCAGTTTGTGTTAGTGTTAATGGAAATCACAACTGTAACTCCCTATTCATCACACTAGAAATTTACCTTCCGGCTCAGGAACAGGAAGATGGGAAACTTCTAAACTGACAGTCATTACATATGTAAAATGCAGCAGCAGATTGGCAGCAAAACAAACAGTTAAAAAAAAAAGTAATTTCACAGTCTCACCATGACTCTAAAGACATTTATAAGAAAAAAAAACAATCCCAGTAAAGCCAAAAAACAAGTTGGCAACAAGTTTTTATTAAAGACAGAAACGAATTGAATTAAATACTTGTAATATTTCATTTCAGGCATTTTAGGGAAAATATCAAAACTGACAATCCAATCTGCTCAAGCAAAAATTGGTATTCATCAAAACTGGAGTAAGGCAACTACATTAGCTGATTTGTCTACAAAGAATTGTACAATGCAATAACTGCATACTTTTCATCTTTATTCACTTATTCTTTAAGTTTTTAGAACAATGTTATTTTATATATACATACATACTTACATGGGCAGCAACTGTGAAGGTGCTAAAAACAGAAAACTTTCAGCATTTTGTTAAAAGCAAGCTTTGCTCTAGATGTACTTTGCTTTATATCACAATTATATTAGTAGTCTCTCACCTAATTTCACTAATATACTAGTTGTGTTAATAGTAAATATTGAGAATGCACTTTTGTTTGACACACTCTCTGAAACTTTGCCTCAATTTGTTGATGAAAGCTTGAAGAATCCACTATTTTCTGCCTATGCACATACAGCATATGATATTTTCAGCTTTAATGAGTTAATTATTTCTAAACCAAATTTCTGCAGACACAAAGCACTTGTTCTCACAGACAACTATCTTAAATTTTCAATACATCTACATCAGGTTTTATCCCATACTCTATTTTAATAGCAAAAGACAGATTTTGTCCCTAAGTTTAGTCTTAAATATTAAAAAAAAAATCAAAATGGTTTATGCAATAAATAGCCATTTGACTGTTCATGTTTAAAGTTTACACTTAGGGAAACAGGAAATTTAAGCCAAAGTTATTTTGCTTTAGCTAGCCTGAAAATGCCCCTTTCCACAAAATAGGAACTGGTAATCAAAGCCGGTACTAAAAACTAACCTTTATTTCTGTTTCACTTACAGATCATGCTCAAATGAACACTCAGAAAACTCAATTTTGCCTTTTCGTTTCTTCTTTTAATCTGTCCTTTTTGGTCTGTGTCCTTAAATTTTACTAAGAGTCATCACAGAATAGGTTGTAATCTCAGGTGATTAATTGCACAGCATTTTACAAGCTGTAAAACAGATCAAGATTCCCACAAATAAACTGTGCAACTCCACAAGCATTCTTATTAGATTTTCTAAAACTCCAAGATGTTTGACAGACTGCAAATCTTAAGTATTTATAAATTTCAAAGGTTTACTTATTTTTGTTGTAAAAAATGCTAAAACCTATATTGATTGTAACATGCAACTCTACATGAAAAAATCTTAATGACTGTGGAGTAAAATACCAATATTTACTACCACACTTGTGTTCATTATGGCTGTCTCTGACAGGGGTCCATTAAAATCAATTTTTATGTTTCTTATGTATTTTTTCCATCTAATGTTCTTGCCATTGTGTTTATTAGCCAGTTAAGAGAAACACTGGGCACTGTTTTGTTTTTATTTTATTCTGTCAAAAATAATGAGACCAGAGACTTTAACAACTATTCACTATCAACGAGTGCAAAAGATTAAATGTTACATTTCAGCAGAAACATTATAGAGAGCTTTAAAATTTTTAAATCTTTACCATCTGAAATGGAAAAGAGGAGTCCCTCTTGTTTGCAGGTAACAGTCTCTTAGACAACTTAGAATTTACTGCTCTCTATTTTTAAAAAATGCTAGTTTTAAAAATTGTCCCATATCCCAAAAGGTACTCTATTTTCAGCTTCCCTTTCAAGCTAAACCCAATATTAAAAAAAAGAAAAACAGAAATGGTTATTTTCCCATGTCACAGAAGTTTGCTCAAACTGGGATAAAATACTTACACTGATAAACATGTTTTGGGCTGTGAGTTTTTTGTGCATTAGAGTTAATCTGTTATAAATATATTTAAAACTAGAATACAATTGATGATGTTAATACTTCATTAATATTAGTATTACACAAATATGAAAGCAAACAAGTAAAACAGGATGTGGTGGGGAGGGAAGACCAACTGGAAGAATATTTTATTTCCTTCTTTGCAGGTTTTTTTTTTTTTTATTTCAATGAAAGTAGGAGCTGTCCCAATCACACCAGGAAGACAGAGCTCACAAACTAATGGATGAAAGCAACCTCCAATGTTAACTGACCACAAAGCAAGAGGAAGGGCCTACGGCACAAGTCATCAAGTAAAGACCAACTGTGCTCCAGTAAACAAAAATACAAAAAGGTGAGAATTTACATAACAAGGAAATGGGAAGGGATTCAGTAGCTCTGCTAAATCCAGACCTTCCCTTACTTAAGGATTAAGGATATCAAGGTGACAAATATTGTCCATATTTGTTCAAGAAATTAAAAATAACCTCTCTACTATTATACACAGGGTACCCAGTATTTAGGTTTACCCAGAAAGTGACTTAGACACTGAACTGCTCCAGATTCCCAATTATTGCAAATATTTAAGACATAAGGTATAAACTGCTTGTGCAACTTGAATTCTGTCCCTTTGCACACAAGTTATAGTACAATACAATGTAAGACTCACTTCTGTAGCCACACTTGAATGCATGGTTGAGACTCTGATAAAACTCTCTGATAGAAATTAATATTAGCTGTAAGCATTTCACTTGTCTATAGACCAGCAACCTGAGGGGGAACCAACACATTGACACAGATTAAATAACTATTTGTGAATCAGCAATTATTTATACTTCTAATATGGGAGTATGATCTAATAAACAAAACAGCAGTCATGTATATTGTAGCCAAAACCACACAGACCTGGTACATTCTCTTTGTGAGTGAGTTTTATTAGGCCCAGGGAAGAGATTTGGCCTGTATTTCTGGATGCACAATGCCCAAAAACAGAATTTAAAATGGGTGCTAAAATAAGAAGTATGGGCATTTGACACAATAAATATTGTGTAAATATTAAATAAATATTTAAAGTAAAACTGCTTTAAAATTGTATTAAAGATGGAACAGATAGTCAAAGAAATAATCATGAATGGGACAAGAAAAAAAAACAACCTTCACTATCTTCTTTAAAACAGAAAGCACAGTCTTTCCAAATAATACAGCTGATATAAATAAGTAGGTAAGATACTTTTTAGAACGGTTAGGATATTTTGCTTTCTGCCCCACATATTTATATTAAAGATAATAGGGCATAAACTTACCCATTTGGTGGCATTGCATCTTTCTGAAGACTTAATTCATGTATACCTGTTTCACACCCAGATATTTCAATTCTTCCCATGGGGCTGTCCAGGACCACAAGCATAATTTTACATTGAGCTTTTCCATCTTTTAAAGCCATCTGTTCACAGGAGAACAATAATTTATAAAAAATTTAAGTATACACATTTCCCCCCAGGAACCAACATCTCAAAAATCTGTAGTGTTAAACATAATTTTATTCTGAAGAATTTTAAAGAGGAAATACCAGAAAGCAGAGTAAGAATTCACAGTACTTAAACTTACTCTAATTATATGCTGTACTCCTATACTGGATTAAATGTGATCAATCTAGCCTTGCAGGAAGTCAACATAGCATCTAAATCAAACTCTTAAACTGTTAACTAATTAAACACTGACCTGCTCAGTATCACAAATAATAGCAGTTTAATGGTAGATTTGTTAGTAAACACCTAAAGAAAAAGAAAACTTGTTTTGACACCAATTTAAAAGGGATTACTATGACAATAAAGCATATTTACTCCTTTATAAAGGCAATATTAGGTGAATAACAGCACATAGGAAATGGCTGTCCTGCAAAAACAAAACAAATACAACAACAAATCAATGCTTAGTCAAGGACACAATTTATTCTTACAATTACAGTCAACTTTCTACAATAGCCAATAATGCATGCTTGTAAACAGATGCCAAACCTCTCTCAATATTCTACAAGGAACAACAATAGTACCACACATTCCTTAATATTTGGTTTCACAAAAATGTTTGCAGTCAGCAGGTAGAGCTTATTTGGCTTTCCCTAGCATATTCCCTAGCACAGCATATTCTCTAGCATAGCACTCTGCAGCCCAGTGTGTCAGGCACTGTATAAATAGAGTAGGATGATTTTCAAAGAGCTTACAAACCATAGCATAAGAATGAAAAGGAATGGGACAAAACAGGAGAAGAAACAAACAACACCAGACAACTTGATAAGATCCTACACTGCCAATGAAAGAAAGGAAAATATTTATACTTATATACTTTGATGTCATATGCATCTGCCATTTGCAGCACACTTATCTGCATATATGGACAGATTTCGTCCTACCCCATGTGAGGATATAAAAGTGTGCTGTCATAATCTGCCATGATCTGTAAATGACACCCTTGAATGCTGCAGAGAAAGTCTTGACAAGCTCTTCTGCTCAATCAGAGTCCCAAAACTCTGATATAGAGTCTTGTCTCCTTTGAGCTTCCCAACCTACCAGAGGCATCTGTCACAATGGTTCTGGTGTAAGGAGAAAAAAGGGCATTCCTTTGCACATGTTGGACAAAATCATCCACTATTTAAGGAAGCCAGGACAAGGGGCCCTTCACCCTTACAGGAAGATATCCTGGAGAATACAGTTTGCAGCCATCAGATCCTAAAAGCCCTTGGAGTCATCTACTGGTTGGTGAAAGTCAGAATAACAGGTGGAGTTGCAGATACTCTGAAGAGTTGAATGATTAAAAATGACCTTGGATAAACTGGAGAAATGATCCCACCCCAAAAATCAATAGTATGCATATTGATAGTATGCATAATTGAAAGGTGTGGATAAAGAGATCAGCAGAGTACAAAGGTTATTAGAGGCCTAGAAAATATGAGTTGTGAGGAAAGATTGAATGAACTAGCATTATTTAGTCTGGAGAAGAAGAGACTGAGGTGGGATTTAATAACAACCTTCAAATACCTGAAAGGTGGCTATAAAGAGGACAATGGTAATAAGACTATTATATCATCTTTGTATCAAGGGACTGCTGCTGACAAGCTCTCTTTGGCGGCCGTGGCGGAACAAGGAATACTGTTCTTAAAACTGCTGCAAGGGAAATTTAGGTTGAACACTAGGAAGAACTGTGAGACAGGCTACCCAGAGAGGTGGTGGAATCTCTATCTCTGGATGTTTTTAACAGCAGTTTAGACAAAAACTTTTCTGGAATAGTTTAAACGGAATGGTTTAAACTATATTAAGGAATGTTAATGTAGTATCATTGGTCCTTGTAGAATATTTGGAAAAAAATAGCATCTGTTTACAAGTATAATTTATTTTCCATTGTAGAAAGTTGACTATAATGGTAGGAATAAACTGAGTTATGGCTGGACCTCCTGACCTCTTGATGCCTCTTCCAGCCCTACTTTTCTATGAACTGTCTGAGGAAAAGGGCAACAAGGAATACCTTATTTTCTTATATACACACACAATCACAAAAAGAACATGCACCTTGTTTTTGGAAGTCACAATGTAGGAGGAAGGAAAAAAAAAAAAAGATTTGTCCAGAATTATGGCCAACTGTGCAACACACTAAGTCCACCTGGAAACAGTGTCCAGGAAATGTGGCATGAGGCTGGCAATTCAGGCCGACCTGGACAGGCTTGCAAGGTGGGTGGATCAAAACCCAATGACCTTCAACATAGAGAGATGCAAGGTGCTCCACCTTGGGAGAAAGAACTCACATCATACTTATAGGCTTGGCAGTGCTTCACTCACTAGCACCACAACCAAAAGAGATTTGGAGGTCATGATTGATCACAAAATGAACATGAGCCACCAATGTGATGTCGCATGATTAGAGGTCAAGAGGGCAGGCTTTATGAAGAGAGGCTGAGAGCCATGGGACTCTTCAGCCTGGAGAAGAGAAGGCTCGGGGTGACTTGGTGGCAGTCTGTAAGTACAGTCATCAGGAACTGGGAGAACGTCTGTTCACCAGGGCACCCCAAGAGAAGACAAGGTCTAACAGTCACAAACTGCTAGAAGACAATTTTAGACTAGACATAAGGAAAAACTGCTTTACTGTCTGAGTCTCAAAAGCTTGGAATAGACTCCCCCTAGAAGTGGTGCAAGCACCTACTCTGGATGTGTTCAAGAAATGTTTGGATGCTTACTTTGCTGGGGTCATCTGACCCCAGCTGACTTCCTACCCTTTGGGCAGGGGTCTGGACACAACGATCTCACAAGGTCCCTTCCAGCCCTAATGTCTATGAAATCTATAAGAAATGCATGCCACTCTTTATCCCCTCAGCCCAGGATACACGGCGTGGCTGGGGTACCATGTACCTATATACACTGGTGAGGAAGAAAGCTTCCAAGACAGCTCATGAGATTTCTGCACGCCCACAATGAAAATGTACATATGAACAAATTACTTGATGGAGATATTACCTCCTGTTGTTAATTTCAGGTATTGTCATTTTCAAGTTTTGAGCTAATTATAAGTGTTAGATATTTTTTCCTGTTAATTAAAGCTGTACCAAGGAGACCGTGCCAAGATTTTGACAAAACTGATGACAGCCTTAGCCCTCTACCAGTTGTGCTGGTAAAGGTCTGATTGGCTGTGATGTGCAATCCATGCAATCGTGCTTCTTGCCATGCTGCATATATATGGCAGAAGGCATGATTATGGGATCACATATCACATCCCATCACACCTTACTGCCAGGCTCCCCCTGCACTAGCAAGTAGCAAGCTCCATCAGTTGACCTGGACTCAGTTGTAGGGATGCACCCTCAGTTGTAGGGATGCACAGATCCACTGTGGGCTCCTGCCAACATGGGCTCTTGGGTGCATCCCTGTGGCTGACAACTCAGGTCAGCTGCAGGATCCCAGCTCTGGAGGTGCATGGTGTGTCCACACAGCTGGGAACCTGGGTCAACTGATGGGGCTACCAGCCACATATTCAATTAATGGCACAGTAAGAACCTGCCACAAAGTTATTATACATTTTTGGAGTAGCTTTGCAGCTTATTCCTTGTTTTATCATGCCATTAAGTTGTCCCCCAACCATACATACAATCAATTAAGACCTGATTAACTGGTTAATTGTGTCTTAAGTGTAAGGATGTGGTAGAGTCCCTACATAGTGAAAAGGAAAATGATCAAGGAGGAACTATTATCTTCTAGAGCAAAGAGTCAGAATGCAAACCAGCCAGCCAAGGGAGAGAGTTGTTCTCTCTTTTCCAACTATTTGAAGGATAAAGATAAATTGTTTATCACTGCCCTATAGTGAACAACACAATTAATAAGGCAACAAAATTTAAGCAAATGAACTCAGAATGATGTCAGGCAAACATCTTAAAAAGTCAGTTTTACTAACTTGTGGAATAGCCTTCCAAGGAAAAATGATGAAAATCCCATTGCCTGATTAGTTTAAACTTTGACATGAAAAGGCAATTATTTTATAGCACCTAACCTGTACTAAGTAACACAAAAAAGAGTCCTGTACAAGCAGAAAGATTAGATTTACAAATAAGTGCTTACATTTCTGATTTCAATTATAACACGTTTCTTAGTATAATGCAATTAACCTGTAACTATTTTTTTCCTAATCTTGTTAGTCTGTTGCCAGATTTGTAAAGACTACCCACATAGCAGGTTGTCTCTCTCAGCTTGGAAAAACCTCACTCCTGTCCAAAAACACTGCACTCAAATTTAATGAATAAGAAGATATCAGTCTACCAACAGTTACAGTTATGTAGCTAGATAGCACCTACCAATTAAAACTGTAGAAAGAAAATGAATCTGGGAAATAAATCCTTCACACTTTGCCTTTTACCATATTAGTAACAACTAGTTTGCAACCAAGCTATAGTTTGCATAACTGGATTTCATAGTGATTACACAAAAGCCAACATTTTGAACATTTAAATGATTAAATAGATGTGTGGCATACCCTTAAGGGTTTTACTCTTGGCTTCATGCTTTCTGACACTAAGGAAGCCAATGCAGTATGTCCAGCATATGATGGCAACTTTATTCATGTAATGATCCACTGCCTGGCGGAAAGACAGATCCTGATCAAGCATAGCTTCCCTGCAAGATCACACAAGCTGAATCTAGCATGATTTTACCTGAAGCTAGATTTTACTTGGATTTTCATAGCCATTTGGAGATCAATTGAAAATTTAAATTTCCTTTATTGCCCCTTTTAAACAAGAGCAGGTATTTAAATGATAATGCTGTGAATTAACTTGTACTGGTGCTCTCTTGTAACAACAGCAAGAACAATGCTAGGACTTCGCTCTGCTACAGCATTAGTAGCATATCCATTGTTTAAAAAGTTGACAAATTATTTGATTTTTCTTTTTTCCTCTCCCACTTTTGTAACGCTTTCTCTTCAATGAAAACATAAAATTGAGATTCAACTGAGAATCCTGAGAAAACAGGATTCAAGCTTTCCCTTCTCTTCCTATTACTACCAGTTAGAATATTTCATTTCTGTGCACCAGCTGATGTGTCAATGGCTCTTCTCCTCCTCATTTGTTTTAATAATAAACTTTGAAAAAGGCTTTTATGTAACTAAATGTACAAAGTTGAAAATAGTAAAATACATATTATAAAACAAATAAGCAAGGCTGCATGTTTTAAATGTAAAGTTCACTGACGTCTTAATTTTAAGTAATACCTATCTGATGAGAAATTCCGTCTTTGGACAAATTAAAATTACCAAAAAGTCTGTATCAGAATGAACGCCTTTGTCATAAAAAGACACACATTAACATAAAAAACCTGCTTTAAATAGTTGGGGGGGAGGTAAGTTGTGTTTGGCATACTAAATATTATTAAAAGTAACATAACAGAAATTATGTAGTACCTACCTCCTTGCCCCAATATGGGATGTTCTACACTGGACTGAATTAATGGACTCATTTCATTCAATACATATCTGTCAAACATTTTCAAGGGTTGTAAAGGTTACAAAAACCAGAAAGGGCTAGAGCCAATGCAAATAATATGGCAGAACTGTCCAAGCAGTGATCTGTTTGCAGTGGAACAAATCATAGAGCCAAGAACCATTTTTCCCTCTTCAATGTACTATTCCCTCAGACTCTTCCTCCACTCATTCAATCACCCCACCATGAAGCAACATAGTCCAATGCCCTGCTCAAAGTAGGACCATCCCAACTAGATCATACCAGCCAAAGCTTTGTCTAGTTGAGGCTTAAAAACCTCCAAGGATGGAGATTGCACCACCTGTTTGGGTAACCTGTTCCAGTGTTTTCCTACCCTCCTAGTGAGAAAATTCTGTCTGATATCTAACCTAAACTTCCCTTGCTGCAACTTGAGACCATTGCTTCTTGTTCTGTCATCTGCCACTGCTGAGCACAGTCTAGCTCCATCCTCTTCAGAACCACCCTTCAGGTAGTTAATCAAAGGTTGCTATCAAAGCCCCTCTCTCAGCCTTCTCTTCTGCAGACTAAATAAACCCAGTTCCCTCAGCCTCTCCTCAGAAGTCATGTGCCCCAGCCCCATCACCATTTTTGCAGCACCATTCAAGCAACCCCACCATGAAGCACCCCACAGCAGCAACAGCAAATATTTTTATCTTCCCCTTCATACAACAAATTATTTCTTTTTCTAGTGCCCTCCCACTCCAACCATGTAGGCTGACATGGTGAGACACAGGTCCTGCACCTATGAAACAGAGGGCTTTAGCTGTTAAGTGTTACACTTTAAGACATGATTAACTGGTTAATCATGCCTTAAGTACTGACCAAGATACACATTCATTCAATTAATGACACGATAGAACCAGAAATAAGCAACAAAGTTAGTACATATATTTTGTGTAATTTGTAAAATACTGATTGTTATCAAGCCTTTAAATGAACATGTGGAGTTCCCAGGGTCTGGGAGCACTGATCAGTTTATTAGGGGTCTCAGCTGGGGGAGCACAGTGAGCTCCCCAGGCTGGGAGCGCCAATCAACTGATGTTGCTCCCAGCCACAGGAGTGCCATTCACAACCCCAGCTGTAAGTCCCAGGAGCAACTGGAGCTTCCAGCTGCAGAGGCATACCATGTGCCCCCAGAGCTAGGAGCTGATGAGGCTCCGAGCCACAGGAGTCAAGACTTCCAGTGCAGGGTGTGCCTGGAAGGTCTACCCCTGCACTGTTAACATGACATGATGGGATCTGATGCTCAGTCCCACAACTGTACCCCTTGACATACATGCGTGTCCTGGCAGGAGGTGCAATTGTTGGGACTTTACATTGAATCCCATCGTGCCTTCTTTTTAATGTCTGTCATTTGGAAAAAAGCAGATAACTGAAGAAGTCTTGAATATCATTATTTTAGAACAGCATACCCAGTGGCATACTGTGAATTACAAAGGGTAAAAACAAGAGTTAAATCTGTTTGTATAAATACTGAATTAGACCTACATTTTTCAAAACATCAGAAATATGTATTTAAGATTCAACCTAATATAAAAAAGTAAGTTACAAGACAAATCTTGTGTCGAAATGTTTGTCATCCTAGCAACAAAATGAAAACCTGACATATATAGCAAACTAGAAAGACAGACATGAACCCTTTTGGGGGGGCAGGGAGGCAAAAGGGAGTGAAAGCTATAAGACTTCAGAATGACACTGGCCAATACCAGGATAAAAATAATATGTGAAAAGTACATGTTCTGGTCATTTTGGGTTTGTTTGGCACCTTGTTTTTATGACACTCCTGAAATGACACTTATTACCGACCATGATATTCAGGTATCACACATTTATTCCTAAATACTGTCAACCGTATACTACCCACAACATAAAACAGGTTAATTTTTCAGCTACCAGCTAGACATACTGTACTGTAGAGTGACAGTTTGTCATGAAGCAGTAAGGATGGTGGCAGTATGGTGTGGAGCACAAAATGTCAATTTTTAAACAGTTATGTCTTGGCAAGCATCAGTTTAAAATCTGTCATGCCAACACAGAATCTCACTCTCTATAGTCCATTAAAGTTAGGTTAATTCAGCCATCATTTAGTGAATTTGCAATGTGTTGAAGTGAGCAATTCTATGCCCCAATTCCATAACACATCAGTTTCAACAGAAATGCATCTTAACAATTAAGTTTAAGGAATATTTTAGCCGTTTTCTGTAAAACTGGAAATACATAGATTCATAGATTCATAGATTCATAGATGCTAGGGTCGGAAGGGACCTCAATAGATCATCGAGTCCGACCCCCTGCATAAGCAGGAAAGAGTGCTGGGCCTACATTACCCCAGCTAGATACACATCCAACCTTCTCTTGAATACCCCCAGGGTAGGGGAGAGCACCACCTCCCTTGGGAGCCTGTTCCAGACCTTGGCCACTCGAACTGTGAAGAAGTTCCTCCTAATATCCAATCTAAATCTGCTCTCCTCTAGCTTGTGGCCATTATTTCTTGTAACCCCCGGGGGCGCCTTGGTGAATAAATACTCACCAATTCCCTTCTGTGCCCCCCTGACGAACTTATAGGCAGCCACCAGGTCGCCTCTCAACCTTCTCTTGCGGAGGCTGAAAAGGTCCAGTTTCTCTAATCTCTCCTCGTAGGGCTTGGCCTGCAGGCCCTTAACCATACGAGTGGCCCTTCTCTGGACCCTCTCCAGGTTATCCGCATCCTTCTTGAAGTGCGGCGCCCAGAATTGCACGCAGTACTCCAGCTGCGGTCTGACCAGCGCCCGATAGAGGGGAAGTATCACCTCCTTGGACCTATTTGTCATGCATCTGCTGATGCACGATAAAGTGCCATTGGCTTTTCTGATGGTTTCGTCACACTGCCGACTCATGTTCATCTTGGAGTCCACTAGGACTCCAAGATCCCTTTCCACTTCCGTGCCACCCAGCAGGTCATTTCCTAGGCTGTAGGTGTGCTGGACATTTTTCCTCCCTAGATGCAGCACTTTGCATTTCTCCTTGTTGAACTGCATTCTGTTGTTTTCTGCCCACTTGTCTAACCTGTCCAGGTCTGCTTGCAGCTGTTCCCTGCCCTCCGGCGTGTCCACTTCGCCCCATAGCTTAGTGTCATCTGCAAACTTGGACAGAGTACATTTCACCCCCTCGTCCAAGTCGCTGATGAAGACATTAAAGAGTATCGGACCAAGCACCGAGCCCTGCGGGACCCCACTGCCCACACTCTTCCAGGTTGAAACCGACCCATCCACCACAACTCTCTGGGTTCGACCCTCCAGCCAATTCTCCACCCACCGGACTGTGCAGTAATCCAAGTCACAGCCCCTTAACTTGTTCACCAGTATGGGGTGGGATACCGTATCAAAGGCCTTCCTGAAGTCCAAGTATACGACATCCACCCCTCCTCCTGCGTCGAGGCGTTTTGTGACCTGGTCATAAAAAGAGACTAGATTGGTCAGGCACGATCTACCTGCCACGAACCCGTGCTGGTTTCCCCTCAGCATAATTTGTCCTGCCGGGCTCTCACAAATGTGAGCCTTGATGATTTTCTCAAAGATTTTGCCAAGGATGGAGGTGAGACTGACTGGCCTATAGTTACCCGGGTCCTCCTTCCTCCCCTTCTTGAAAATGGGAACCACATTGGCCCTTTTCCAGTCCTCCGGGACTTGACCCGTGCGCCACGAGCATTCAAATATTCCCGCCAGTGGCTCTGCAATGATGTCGGCCAGTGCCTTCAGTACCCTCGGATGGAGCTCATCCGGGCCTGCCGACTTAAAGGCATCCAGTTCCTCCAAGTGACCCTGCACCACCTCAGGGTCCACGCATGGAAGTCTGGTGCCTTGCTGCTGCCTCCCTACACTCCCAGTGAGAGACTTGTCATGCCTCTCACTTAGGAACACTGAGGCGAAGAACTCGTTGAGGAGTTCAGCCTTGTCCCCTCTGTCCGTCACCAATTGTTTCTGCCCATTTAGCAGGGGTCCTATTCCTCCCTGTGCCTTCCTTTTACTCCCTATATATCTAAAAAACAATTTCTTATTGTCTTTTACTTGGGTTGCCATCCTCAGCTCCATGGTAGCTTTGGCCTGTCTAACTGCCTCCCTACAAGCACGAGCAGAAGAGGTATATTCCTCTTTGGTGATCTCTCCCTGTTTCCACTTTTTATGTGCTCCCCTTTTGGCCCTTAGTCTGCCCTGGATTTCTCTGGTCAGCCAGGGAAGCCTCCTGGCCCCTTTCCCTCTTTTACCTCGCACGGGGATCGTCTCGCTTTGTGCGAGAAGGATAGCTTCCTTAAGGCACAGCCACCCTTCTTGGGCTCCCATCATTTCAAAACTACTACTCTGCAGTGCATCCTTCACTAATCGCCTGAGTTCGCTGAAATCAGCTTTCCTAAAGTCCAGCACGTTCACCCTACTGGTTACCTTACCCACTCGACGCCTTATGTTGAATTGTACTTTTAGGTGATCACTGTCCCCCAGATGGCTACCGATCTGTAGGTCCCCTACTATGTCATCCCCCGTTGCCAATACCAGATCCAGTAAGGCATTCCCCCTAGTGGGACCATGTACCTCCTGCGTCAGGTGGAGGTCCTGTACACAGGTTAGAAACCTGCGTGAGCGGTGGGACTTTGCTGTCTGTGTCTCCCAGCAGATGTCCGGGTAGTTTAGGTCCCCCATGACCACCGCCTCTTTAGCTTTTATGGTCTCTGAGAGTTGCCTCAGGAGCCCCAAATCTATTTCTTCCCCTTGATGTGGGGGTCTGTAGCAGACCCCTACCACCAAATCCTTTTCTCCTTGCCCTCCATGTAGCCTAACCCACAGTCCTTCTACTTCCTCATCCTTTGATTCTGTCTTGATGAGGGTTGATGTATATTGCTCCTTAACATAGAGCGCAACCCCTCCCCCCCTTTTCCCCACTCTGTCCTTTCTGTACAATCTATAGCCCTCAATATGTACCGCCCAGTCGTGGGATGGATCCCACCAGGTTTCCGTCAGCCCCACTAAGTCGTAGTCATTTAGTGCAACCAGGAGCGCTAGTTCATCCTGCTTGTTCCCCATGCTCCTAGCATTAGTATATAGGCACTTGAGCCCTGTGACTGGTGCTTTTGCTACCCCCTCGCTCCAAGTCCTAAAGGGCTTTTTGTCTCTAACCTTCCCGTTCCTTACCTGTGCCGTATTGCTGTCCACCCCCTGTCTTTCACGTTCCCAAAGCTCTCTTTCTTCAGGCTGGGCTGTCCTTGTGGGTGCCACCTGGTTTGGTGGTCCACAGCCTCCCCCACCCTCATCTTCCCCTCCCCCCGACGAGCCTAGTTTAAAGCCCGCCGGAGGAGATCCGCCAACCTGGAAGAAAACACACGCTTACCTTTGGGGGACAGGTGAAGCCCATCCCAGCTGAGCATGTCCCTCGTTGTAATGTGTGGGTCATTGTCCAGGAAGCCGAAGCCTGCCTTGAGACACCAATTCCGAAGCCGCCAGTTGGTCTCTCGGATGCAGTTCTCATGCCGTCTTCCGCGTCCGTTCACTGGTAGGATGGAAGAGAATACCACCTGTGCACCAAATTCCCTCAGCACGCCGCCCAGAGCCTGGTAGTCCGCCATAAGGTGATCGGGGGTTCTCCTGGCCGCATCATTAGTACCCACATGGACAAGGACCATGGGGTAGTAATCGGTGGGCTTGATCCTGGCCTGGATTACCTCCGTCACATCCTGAATCTTAGCTCCAGGCAGGCAGTAGACATACATAATATGAATACCCAAAAAGGAAAACATACTTTCCATATTACCCATTGCTGGAATCAAGTCAGAACTTTCAAGCTAAGCCTGACGCGGCAGCTAAGTATGTGGATGACAAAGCATAACTGCCAAAGCAAGTTATACACTGGGTGGCCAACTGGCAGCACATGCCTCAGAAGTGGCACAGGAAACCTTTGTGTGTGGTACATGGCAGATCAGGGAGGGAACAGACAGCACAGCAGCAGACAGAGTGGCAGATTAGGCAGGGAGTGCAAGGGAAGAAGCAGAAAGCAGAGCAGCAGATTGGGCAGGAAGCTCAGGACAAGAAGCAGAAAGCAGATCAACCAATTGGGCAGAGCAAGGGTATTGAAAAGGCACTCAAAGAGGGTGTGAGTCTAATTTGTGGTACTTATGCAAAATGGTTGTTTCCAGTGTGCTGAGCAATTAAACGGATAGCCTACTTCACTCTCATAGAATAGAATCCTAAAAAAATTAGGGACCTTAGGAAGTCATGTAGTCCAATGCCCTGGTCAAAGCAGGACCACCCCAACTAGATCATACCAGCCAAAGCTTTGTCTAGTTGAGGCTTAAAAACCTCCAAGGATGGAGACTGCACCACCTGTTTGGGTAACCTGTTCCAGTGTTTTCCTACCCTCCTAGTGAGAAAATTCTGTCTGATATCTAACCTAAACTTCCCTTGCTGCAACTTGAGACCATTGCTCCTTGTTCTGTCATCTGCCACCACTGAGCACAGTCTAGCTCCATCCTCTTCAGAACCATCCTTCAGGTAGTCAATCAAAGGTTGCTATCAAAGCCCCTCTCTCAGCCTTCTCTTCTGCAGACTAAATAAACCCAGTTCCCTCAGCCTCTCCTCAGAGTCATGTGCCCCAGCCCCAACACCATTTTTGCTGCCATCTGCTGGACTCTCTCCAACTTGTCCACATCCTTTCTGTAGTGGGGGGACCCAAAACTGAACACAGTACTCCAGATGTGGCCTACTGGCAACACACATACCCATGCAGCGCAGTACGCTGTTAGCTTTCTTGGCAACAATAGCACACTGCTGGCTCATATTCAACTTATTGCTCACTGTAACCCTCAGGTCCTTTTCTGAAGAGCTGCTGCCCAGTCAGTCAGCCCCCAGCCTGTACCAGTGCATGGGATTGTTCCATTCCATGTGCAGGACTTTGAACCTGTCCTTACTGAACCTCATGAGATTCCTTTCGGCCCAATCCTCCAATTTGTTTAGGTCACTCTGAATCCTAGCTCTGCTCTCCACCGTATCTACTACTTCCCCAGCTTGGTGCCATCTACAAAGTTGCTGAGGGTGCACTTTATATTTATGCCATCTTCTAGGTTGTTGATTAATATATTAAATAAAAACTGGACCCAGGACAAATCCCTAGGGCACTCCACTTGATACTGGCTGCCAACTATACATCAAGCCATTGATTACTACACTCTGAGCCTGATACTCCAGCCAGTTTTCTATCTATTCATCCAGCCCATATTTCCTTAGCTTGCTTGAGAGAATGTTGTGGGAGACCATATCAAAAGCCTTGCTAAAATCAAGGTATACCACATCCACCGGTCTTACCACATCCACAGAGTCAGTCTTATTGTCACAGAAGGGAATCAGGTTGGTCAGGCATGATTTGCCCTTGGTGAATCCATGCTGACTGTTCCTAATTACCTTCTTCTCCAAGTGTTCTGAAATGGTTTCCTTGAGGATCTGCTCCATGATTTTTCCAGGGACTGAGGTGAGGCTGACTGGTCTGTAGTTCCCTAGATCCTCCTTTTCCCCTTTCTTAAATATGGGCACTATTTTTGCCCTTTCCTAATGATTTGGAACCTCTCCTGATAGCCATGAGATCTCAAAGATGATGGCCAGTGGCTCTGCAATAGCATCAGCCAACTTCTACCTCGTGTCCATCCCATCTGGCCACATGGATTTGTACATGTTCACCTTTTCTAAATAGTTGCTAACCTGTTCTTGCACCACATGTCATTTAACTGACAGCTCCTCACCTCCTCCCCAAACTCTGCTTCCTGGTGCAGTATTCTGGGAGCTGATCTTGCCTGTTAAGAGTGAGGTGAAAAGGGCATTGAGTACTTCAGCCTTTTCTGCATCCTGTCACAAGGTTGCCTCCCCTAGTCAGTAAGGGATCCAGAGTTCCCTGACCCTCCTCTTGCTACTGACATACTTGTAGAAACCCTTGTTATTCTTCATATCCTTTGCTAGCTGCAAGTCCAATTGCGCTTGGGCCTTCCCGACTTCATCCCTGAGTGCTCAAGCAATGCTCTTATACTCCTCTGTAGTTGTTTGTTCAAGTTTCCGCTTCTTATAAGCTTTCTATTTGTGATTTAGTTTACTGAAGAGTTCCCTACTAAGCCAAGCTGGTCCTCTGCCATACTTGCGAGTCTTACTACACATCAGGATGGTTTGCTCCTGCACTCTGAGTAAAGCTTCTTAAAATATAGGCAGCTTCCTGGACTTCTCTCCCCCACAGACTGGCTTCCCAGGGGATCCTCCCCATCAGTTCCCTGAGCAAGTCTCAGCTACTTCTAAACTAATGTACAAGTACAGCATTACAGGAGACTACTAATAAATGTTTAGTCTTTTATGCTTTAGTCTTTAAGCATAAAAAAGAAGCTAGAGCCAACTGTCAATGTTTATAATTACATTCTATCAACCTAAAATTCTTCCTACAAGTTTCCATGACTTCTTGTGCTGTTACACTTAAATTCCTGCCCTAAAACACTATCTATTGTCATGTAGTGGTAAGGGATAAATTGCTGGATAGGATAGTTTCCTAGTGTATGTGCTCTGAGATCTTTAGAAGCAAAATAACAACAGAGCCATAGCCCTCACTACTACTAGGCCAGTGGCTTTCTACACGGAGATGCTTACAGCATTTTAGTTAGAAGACAAAAAGAAAAACAACTTTTAGAATGTTATTTGCCAGTCTTTTCTCCTCTCAGTGTTAAATCAGACACTGTTGCAGCATGAGGTGCACACTCCCATCTACCAGGAAGTGTATAAAGCAGGCAAAGTGTCACTCAGCTATCACCTAGAATGGTGTTCCTCAACCAGCATGCCACAGAACCCTGGAGTACCTTGAGATCCTTTCAAGGGTGCACCAGGGTGCCATACAATGTTTGCACTGTTCACACATGATTTGCAAGATAAACCCAGAGATTTCAAATAGGAAATCATAGTATAAAAAACATTCTGACCTGTTGGGGTCTTTAAGTTCACTTCAACAGAAATATTGCTCTACTGCTTTTCCGTAGACAAGAAGTAAAGGAAAACTAAGAACAGGCATTTTCTGAGAGGTGCCTCAATTCTAACAAGAGATACCTTGAGCCTAATGAGATGTGCCTTAATCAAAAAAGGTTGAAAACTGCTGATCTAGAAACAGATAATACAGCAGAGCACTGTCAAAAAATCAGCTGAGAATCATCACCTACTGAATCTTCCTGCTGTGTAAATGCAGCAATTAGGCACCATTTTTACCTCTGAAAACCTCCCACTGACAAAGATTCATGAATTTTTTTCTAGAAAAGCTTTTCTAGAAATGCTAAGAAATTTCAAAAAGCTTCAGGTGATTAAATTACATCTTGGCATCTTCTCTAGGAATTCAAGCATTTTATCCACCAAATTAGTTGTGGTGATACTGTCAGTTTGTACTGTACCACACTGTGTTTGTAAAATTCCTAGTCACCAGGGACAAGATTTGTTGAGAAATATTAAATGAGTATTTACTGTAGAGGGAAAATTTTATATTAATCTTAACTAATTTTTGGCATAGATTGCTTTTTTGGGGGGGGCAGGGGAATATTTAATAATGTCAAGAACACGTGTTGAGGTAAACTGTTCTCTTCAAATAAGAAAAATGGCCAGTGGCGATCAAGAAAACAAGAGTTTAATTTAATATAGAATTTGGGAACTTTCAGGAACTAACCTGAAAACTCAGGGAATTTAAACTGGGATAGCAAGCTTTGGTTTACAGAATTTTTTCTATGAACTTGTTTTCTTTTAAAATATAAATAATTTCTAATTAAAGTGTGAGATGCATAAACATTCAAGAATAAAAGAGAAACAACCAGAAATGCACATATTAGGGAAACTGTAATCTAATTGCTGGACCACAACAGAACTAGATCTTTAAGTCACAGAACATCTCCTGATGTTCTTAGGAAGTACTGCTGTTTATTTGACCTTTTCCCAACTTCACTCCCTCTCTGCAAGAAGGTAACAGGTATGAGATCCTCCATAGGCTCAGTATCTCAATTTTAAAAAACCTTATTCCTGGTAAAAAGAGGAATATTAATTGTGATCAACTGCATACAGAACTCAATATTTTTATTCTATACACTTAAGATATCATTAAGATTTTTCTTATATTAATAGACCTGTCTTCTGCTGCAATATAGAGGGCTGTGAAAAATGTGAGGGCTGAATGCAAAAATGTCAAGGTAAGCTGCTAAACTTTTATAGAAAAAAAAATATTTGACCATTATAGCCCTTCTCCCTCCTACCCACTTGCCCTTCCAAAAAAACCCAAAACAAAACAAAAAACACACTACAAACTGTTCTCCAATCCGCAAGGCCAAATAAACATATAGGGCATGTCCACACATGCAGGCATCCATGCTTGCAGCAGCTCAAATAGCAGTGGAACAAATTTGCGCTGAAGATTAATGCCTCAGTATATGCGCCTGAACATGCACTTTCGTATGGGGCAAATTGTACCACTTGGGGCAAACTGACCCTTTCATCAGGCACTGCTGTCATGTCTTCTGGTGCCTCCACTCTGCTGTCTAGACAGCTATCTCCTGGGAGATGTGCTCATTGAGGTGGCCCACTTTGACCTGATGAAGCATGTCCTCCTGGCTCCAAATGGCCAGGTCAGCCACCTGCTGGTATGCACCTTCAACCAAGACCAACCTGAATCCTGCCATCACCTGGGGCTCCTGGCACTGCAGACAAGAGTCACATGCCATTGATCCAAGTCAGGTCCTGCCTCCATCTGCAGCACATGCCACCGGGTCCCAGTGGCACGTGCAGCACATGGGAGGCAGGAGCCAGACCAACCCAGTGGCACACAGCTCCCACCTGCAGTGCCAGGAGCCCCAGGTGACGACAGGAGCTGGAAAAGTCCTGTGTGAAGGCACACGCCAGGGGCCCGGGCTGGTTCTGCCCACCACATGGAGCCCCCAGATCTTAGGCCGTGCTGCATGTTGCCAGGGGTTTCTGCCTGCAGTGGGCCATGAAAGCCCCAAGGGCCCACTGCTGGCTGCTGCTGCTGCCAGGGACAGCTGGGGCTGTGTACATGGTGCAGGGGAGAGGGTAGGCAGGTGGGAGACCCACCTCACTGCCAGAGACCCCCCCCCCCCCCGACTCCCACACCCCTGCTTATCAGGGACAGAGCCTGGGTCTTAGGCAGCTCCGAGACACTTCTGCCACCCATGCCCCACTTCTGTTCTCTCCAGCATGCTGAGGCAACATGCTGCAGCAACAGGGGCACACAACAGGCATAGAGACACTCTGGCCCAATGCTAAAGCTTCTCTTTGCAGGACTCAGCCTCCTGTTACTTTGGGGCACACTCCAGGAGCACGCCCTGCACTGCATTCTTCCAGTGTGTGTTTTTCTTCATACTGGGATTTCCCAGCATCAAACCTAGACTCCAGCACAGGGAACAGTTTTTCATTCCTAGCATGCCTCCTGTGGCGTTTCAAACAGCTTTGAGATGCCACTACAGGCACATGCTCGTTCATCTGGATGAGGCCATACAAACCATTAGTTTTGTCAGTGCCATGACAGAGATTCTACATTGAACAAACTATGCCCACATATGAGCATGTCTGTTCATGCCTACCTGGACAGCTTTCAGCTGCTTTAAAATCCTGGTAATACATGTGTAATGTAACATACTGTTTCAGACTATGCTAAGACTGTTTTGAAAATTTTTAAAGCTCTTACCACTAGTAATAAACAGTAAAACAATTTCATATCATTATACCAAGCTATTGCTTTAAGATTGCCTAAATTCTGAGTGCTACTGCACATATTTGGGTACTGAAATGCAGTCCTTTTTCTGCATTACAGATAACATTTGCCTAACATTGTATTTTTCCACAGTACCCTTGTTAAAGCTGTAAAGAGTAAAAATAAAAAGCCCCTTAAAGTGCAAACCTAATAAATCTAAATAAATTGTTTTCTGTCTTCATTCTAGGCTTAAGTTTATGTAAATGAATCATTTGAGGAATTTTGATTAGGTAACGTATGAACTCCACCTTCGCTCTCACTTTCCACTATAATACTGACAAATCTACTGTGTCAAAAATTCTCATAATTTTAAATTTTATTAGCTAGAAGAAATGGTTCTTTAGAAAAGAAATCTTATACAGGCGAGCTCTAGAGCTCTGATACTCAAACAAAAATGTGAGTATGGTATGTGTATATTCATATCTCATTAGTCTATTAAATGCTACATATAAAATTGGAACACCATTATTAGCCAACAGAATTAAGTTCTCTTTGTCATTAATAACGAACAAGTATCAAAAGGTTTTCATTGTGGAAGATTTATTGGTGAGAATATTAGGATGATTTATGACTTAATGTTCTATACAGAGGAGCCTCATTTTCCAGGCATGCTCCTGTGACTTTGAAAAAGCATGTGCCTCACTGGCACCATGCTCCTTTGAAGAGCCAAGGTTCTCTAAATTACAAACCAACTCAGAGGTATACTATTACTAAAAAGGTAGATGTGGTGCTGAAATTATTAATGCAAGGCTCAGATGCTATGGCTTCACTACAACAGTGAGTTTTTTCACCTCCTAACTTAGAAGTCTTGAACCAGAAAGCATTTGTTTGAACACTTATATTAAAATCTCCACCTTTTATTCACACCATAGTAATTCAGTACAACAATCTTGCCACAATCAAGACATCCAATATTAAAATATACTTTGAGTAAATATTACCCAAATTTAAATTTGCATGTATAATTTTCATAAATTATTTAAAATGATAGTATAATTCATTTTTCTTAGGAAAATGAAATTCAATTTCAGTTTACTGGTTTGAGGTTTAGGGCCTCCCTTTCCCCTCTGCTGTGAACCAGGGCAGGGGGAAGGTGGGGAAGGTGGGGAGGAACAGAAAAAAGGTTGAGATCAAACAGACTTAAAAGGCTTTTTAAGTACTTTTCCAAACATCTTCCAGAGAAATGAATTTTCAGTAAAGCACTACATAGAATTCCATGATCTTTTAGAAGTTATTAGGGTGTCAAATAACTAAATTGGCCCAAAAAAAGGGGAAAATGAATGCTAGAAACCCTATGTGGCTCACCTCTGAGATTCTCTAGTATTCTCAAGGAGGGGACCCTGACTTTCTATAGAAAGGCATAATCTCAAAACCTCTTAAAAGAATGAGCTTTCATAAGGAAACAGTTCTATTCTAATGGTTCCCAAGGTAATAGCATGCTGATCCACCCTTTCTTCTTTCTTACTGCCACTGGCAGAAACAGATTTTTTCAGACAAAGACTACGGTCACCTCTTTCCCTTCTCACTTATGACTTGCTGGTCCTTTGACACACCATTAACTTTGGTGAAGGGTTCCTACTGAAACACCTTAGAAGCAAAGGATGACCTCTACTGAAATTTACTATTTTCTGTAGCACCAAAATCTATTCCAATTTGTTCATTATCAACTTAAGTTTTAAATTCATATCCCAACCTAACCAAAAAGCTCAGGGCAACTTACAATAAAAAAACCAGGAGTCCTGGAAGCAACAATAGATTTCCCAGACAACTACCCAAAACTGGAAAACACCAACTCCCTTGTTCCCACCCTTATTGCTTCTCTTCCTAAACTCCCACACAAGCAAACTCTTGAACCAATCCCAACCATGCTTCCCAGCTGCCATTTACAACTAAATATAAAATCCATGTTCTTACTTCCCCCACCCTCTGCCCACCCACAGGGGAAATCTCTACAGCCTTTACTATGTTTCTTATAATCCTGCATTCCCCTCCTACAGAGGGATTGTAGCTGTCCCCAAAGCACATAACTCAGAGGCAGGAAAAATACAGCCCACAGGCCACATCTGGCCTGTCAGGCAATTCCATCAATTCTATCCGGCCTGCGGGGCCCCTCCATAAGCCCTCTGTAAGCATTGGCTCCGGAGCGCCCCTTTATAAGCTGGCAGATCCATGCAAGAGATGTGGCTCTGGTTACACTCACCCCCCCCCACCAGCCTGGCCTACTAACCCCCAGCCCCGAACTAGGCTATGCTAGAGGCAAGGAGTCTGTGCCTGGGAGAGGCTCTTTGCTTGGCCACCCCGTGGCCATTTCCAGCCTCCCTGCCTGAGAGCCTGGAGATGCAGGTGAGAACCCCACCAGACCAGGGCCAGGGACTCCCACTGGAAGAAAGGGGGCAGGAGTGCAGGGCACACTATGGGGTTGGGCTGGCCTTGTATGCTGCTGACATGTGCAGCCACAGACCTGGGCAGGAGCTGTGTGCTATGGGGCCTGGTGGGACTAGCCCCGCACACTGCCACCATGTGCAGCCAGGGACTCGGGCAGGAGCGTGGGGAGCTGCATGCTATGCAGTCGGGCGGGGCTGGCCCCACTTGCTACCACCACATACAACTTCAGGGATTTGTGCACTCCAAGGACTCTGAGGATCCCCCCCAACATATACACACCCTCCCACATGCCACCCCCGCATACCCGATACACACCCACACCCTCCCACAGCCCCATACATACTCCCACCCTCCACCACAAACCCACAGCCCTCACACACACTCCCACACCCCCCACCCTACCCACACCCACTCTCCCAAAGCACCCACATACATTTCTACTCCCCCACCTCCTACATACCCCCATACACTCTCCCAAAATCCAACCAAATACTCTCTCCCACACCCCACCCGTGCACACATATCCCAGCCACACCCCCTCCATACCACTTCCCCACTCCCCAACTACAACCCCCACACATACACTGCTTTACCCCCTGCACACACAGTATACAAAAGTAAGACTGTATTTTGAGCTATTTTGCAATTGCCTCTAGATGCACTATGCAAACACGAATCAGGACAAAAATATTGTTTAAATAAAATTAAAATACGTTATAGTAGGGGGGTTTTTAGCACGTGATTTTTTTTTTCCGGTTTCAAGATAGCAAGCCCCTCCACCCCTCCCCAGGAATAATTCTGGGTTCAAGGGGAGGGACTTCTGGTCCCAAGATGATGACCAGTGGGTGGGGCACCCATCAAGGAGCAGGGCTACCTTTGCGGCCCCCAACAGCTCACCAAAGCTCATTAAACAGCCTTCCAGTTGAAATAATTGCCCACTCCTGACGTAACTCCTCTCCCCCTTTTCCTTCAGCTTCACTGTCCCTCCACTACAACCTTAAATTTAAAACAACCTTAGCAGAAAGAGTTATCCTTTGGCAGCACCCACCCAGGAAGGCCTGCTCACTTTGTAAGGCCTGCAGGATGCCCAAATCTTCCTCCTCCTCCTATTCAGGCAGCCAAGATGATGCCTGGGTTGGACAAACTGACTGAGTCCTTCTCCCCTGATTCAGGCAGCCAGTGTATGTCAACAGAGTTCCTGTGGGCTCCAGGGTTACCAAAAATGAATAAAGATACCTTTTATATTGTAAGATCTAAGCTAGGAGGTGTCATTTTCTACAACTGTACAAAACGGAACCCTACCCAGATCAGGATTTCCTAGGCACCACTGTAATAAAAGTATTAATATTAAACATCCTCACCTCTGATTCACATCCCTTTAGCTATTTTCTCCTTTTGCACATGTGGCAAGGCACTGTTTGTGCCTGCCACTTTAAGGGCCTGAAGCTGGCAGCTGGCAGGTGCCTGATGAGGCCAGCCATTTTGGATCCAGGGCTGCCCATATAAACAGGGCATTTTGCTGCTGGAAATCCAGGCAACAACATCACCTGGCTACAAGGCTGCTGAAATCAACTGGAGGTAAAGGCAGGAGCTGTTGGGGATGGACAGGGGGCTCCTGGTCCTGGGCATGACTTAAAACTGCATCCTGCTGGGAGTGGGTGGCCTGGTGGGGCTCTCAGTGGTGCAGGAACCCCCAGGAAATGCCAGGCCAGTTACCACCCCGGTAAGGGGTGCCCGGAAAGGCGGGCTGGGGCACTTTAACCCCTAACCCCCACAACTGGGTGGGTTACCCCCTTTGTAGGGTCTAGAAGGTGGACCCCAGAGAAAGAGAGAGAGAGTCAGGACATAGACTCATGACCTGTCTTGATATCCTTGATATCTCCCGACTGGTCCAAGCTGGGGCCAGGACCGAAAGGGTCAGAAGGGCCAGGGGCCCACAGCGTGGAATGCCCAAGAGCTGAGGACCTGGGGTTCCAAATGGCCTGGAGATGGGCCAGGGCTAGTAGCCAAAGGTCCCGGGCGGGACCACACCCAGAAGGGGGAGTTCAGGGAGCTATACAGCCAGAAACGAAGGCAGAATAGGCTGCCTGAATGGAGGGATCTAAGTGGGGTTCAACTAGTAGGATTCTGGGGCCCAGTGTGGGCCCAGTGATTATTGATAACAGCTGGATGCCATCTGCAAGGCTTGGGCTGTGGTGTAGGGGAGGAATGGAGCCGCAGACAGCACCCCCTGGCATTGGGCCAAGAAATGGGCAGCCTCCCACTTCATTAACATCAATTAATTAATCATCATCAAGGCATGGCAAGTGAGAAGGCAGGCAGTTACCCAGTGGCCCGCCCACCTGTTTCTGGGCTATCTGGATCTGAGAAGGCCCCCTGTTACAGCGCACAAAGAATAAAAAAAAAAACCTGGGGATTTCAGTAAAAACAATTTAAGCATATGATTATTCATTTTCATTGAACTTGCATCTATCCCATGACTCTGTGTGTTTAAAAGCAAGGCCAAAGAACATTAAAATCCACAAGTAAAATTAGGTTTGTATCTAAGTGTAAGCTACTACTATTCCTGACCTGATGTGAATAATATGTATGCATACTTGTGTGTCTCTGTACTCCTCTGTATCATATTCCTGGGATTTAATTTTCTGGTCTTGACTGAGTAGCCAGAACTTTCACCTGAGCTCCATTCCCTCATGTCAGTACATGAAAATATAACAAGAGTAGGAGTTGCTGTATGAGAGCTTTATTCCTCCATTGTAATCCCACTATGAATTGGAGTCGGGGAATGTACTCATTTTTCTGACCTTCTGTCTTAAATGGAAATCCATTAAACCAGACCCATTATTGGTCCCTATATAGGTATTTGTTGCATATGCCCCCTAAATACCTCATACCTTATTAATACTGCCAGGCTTTACAACATAACAAGGTATTTTTAATCATGTTGGTAAATGAGAAAAAACAAAAGCATCTTTCCAAAAAAACCCAGCAATTACTGTTTTCCTACCCATTCTAGTCAGAATCCAATGCAAGAAACTTAGACCTAAAGAAGGCTAAAGGCTTTCCCCTACCACTTTTTATTCTGAGTAACTTGCTATCTAATTACCAAGTCATATCAGCTTTCACCACATATGCTCAACTGAAATAAATGATTTCTCTAATACATGATCAAAACTTTGGTCCTTGTAACTCTACCGCTAAGGATTCTTTTGCAGGTATTAACAGCAGAAGATGTCAGTGCCATTACTGAATTACCGAGTCATTATAAACTCTATTAGCCATCCCACTGCCAAGATATTTGGCTTGAATTAGCATACCAACTTCTTTAACAGCCAGAAAGTAAGTGGTTTAACACCTAGAATAAAGCACTTTGAAACTTCTGACAAAAATTCTCCACACCAACCTTTCAAAAATAAGAGCCCTCACAACTTAAAAAAATTGCATTGGTGTCTCTTCATCTAGCACTTAATATCATGATTTGTTTGAAAAGTACTTAAAAAACAAAGCAAAACAAAACAAAAATAAATGAACCAAAACTGGGATGTCATAACTATGTTCAAGAAGGGAGATGGATAAGCCTCAGCGCATCAACCTCTACCCAGATTGATGAGAACAGGCAGATATTTTTTCAGATTCATGAATCTCTGAAACAAGGCATTTGCACCTGCTGCTGCTCTTTATCCACAACCTGAGTACACTGCTGTCCCTTAAATTGTTATGGTACAAGACACGAGGAAGGTTGGTCTTAATTCTTCTTCTTTCAAATCATGTTACTTATTTAAAAAACTTTTCATTTTTTTTACTCCTGTTTAAATGGTGACCGCACTATTAGTACTGCAGGTAAGTAGAAAGTTACTAGAGGGTACACGCATGGAGGAGGAAGGGGCAGGAAAATGGTGGAGGGGGCAGGTAGCAGGAGGTAAAAGGTGTGTGGGAGGGGCAAGGGACAGCGGTCAGGTTGTTTGACTCTCCTACGATATCCCCTCCCTACTGTCTCCCCACTACCCTCCACTTTCCTTGCTGCAGCAGTATGGGAGCTCAACTTAAGATAACCCTCTAATATTTAGGTTACAAATTTGTTAATGCATAAATATATTAAATTTTTCCATGTGCAGAATCTAATTATTTGGGGGTCATCTTAAATTCAGAGTTGTCTTGGATTCAGTTAAATTGGGTACTTTTCAATTGCAAAAGGACAGAAGGAAACTTGACCTAAACATACCTTGAGAAATCCAGCCTGGATATTTCATGTACAAGTATGAAACTAGTATAGACTAGTATCTTTACTACTTGCCTCAGATTTAATAATAATGTTAGCATCTATTGCCCCAAAGGACCCCACCTAAGCACCATAAATGGCATCAGAATACAAACTGAAGGGAATATTGGCTCAGGAAAATAAATTTAGGGACATAATTGTCCAGAAGGACCAACACTGCTTGAGGGTAGCTTGGCTTTGACACTACTGACACTGCACTGCTTCACTCAAGACAGGATAAAAGTAATAAAAAAAAATCTTCATTTCCCTTCCCCCAACATCAAAATATCTGAAAAACTCATCACATCAATACTATTATTTATTTGTATTCCAAAACTAGCATGTGAACTATAATTCTCAGTAACATCCATTGTTTCTGTGTCTCCATATGATATTAGCACCTTGCCAAAAAAGAAATAGTAGAAGTGTTGAATTCTCTAAAAGAGAATTAATAAATGACAAAGGAGTTGCTTCTTCATTCTAATTATGAGAGAGAAATAATAGTCCTGAATCCTTAAAATGGTATTTTTTGGAGTACCTGTAGTTTTCCCAAGCTTTCTGTTTATTGATTCTAGTTTTGTATTAAAATTAATTCAATGAAAGTTTGAAATACTGGATTTCAATTTAAAGGGAATATTTTACAGGTAACTGGAATGGTATAGCAATTTGCTACGTGATTTCAATTCTGTTGCTACAGTAACTTATCCTGGTCTAGTAAGTTACATACCTCTCATCACAAAACTCTGTATAATCGCATCAAATTCCTTTGTGAAGGCAAAAGGGATCAGTGACTGCCATAAGAAATAAGAAGTTAGGAAGTGTCCATTTCCATCATTACAATCTCCACTATAACAAGGTCACAAGGGCAGACAGGGGTTTAGCCATTTACGAACATCATTCCTATTTCTAACCAGATGTCAGTGTGATGCTGCTATGCATTTTTACAGATTAATGAAAGCAAGCTTTGAAATTACGGTTACATTCAGTGATTTCCCTTAAAACTTGCTCAGCATTTACCAAGAATGCCTGTCATACCAAACCCATAGCTGTTACTTGGTATTCTAAACAAAGGTAAATAGCTAAAGAATCTAATTCCACTGTTTGTGTAATAATAGTAGGAATTAATGTTATAAAGAATCACCACGGAGTTTTGATCTGATGTTTTCAGGTACTCATAGCTTTCTCAAGACCTCACCACGATTAAAATCTTTTCGGCTAAAGTCAAAAAGCCTGTGGCTGAATCAATTCAGTCTTTGCAGGTTAGTCTAAGCTGTACAGATTAAACTGATAAGCTAGTCAACAGACATTCACTTTTGATTCCAGAAATGCAGCCAGATGCCTGCAGTGGCCCAGGTCAGAAGCTGGGGAGTTCAAGAGCACACCTCCCTGTTTGGCTGGAGCAGATAGCTTGGGCCAAGACTAGCCAGCCCACCCTGCAAGGGGGAGTTCATGGAAGAGGTACAAAGCATCATGGGATGCTGGGGGACTGTGAGCTAACTTGAATCTGGAGGAGATCTGGGACAGAAGTTCAATAAACCAATTTAACCTAAATCAGTTAAGGCTGATACTACATCCATCCACGTTTATCTCAAACCAGTTCTAGTCCTTTTGAAAGCAGTTGTTGTGCACTGAACTACTGTTGCGTTACAGATTTGAGCCAGTTTCCAATCGCTTATACCAGTTTGTGTAATTTCTGTTCCAGCCTTCATGCTTTGCCTTAGCTCTGCATTTGTTTGTTTTAAAAGAAAATTAATCATTTAAATAAACTGAATGTGAGAAATACAATATTAATATTTTGAAAGAATTTTTGATCATCAGCAACTCCATGCATCTTTGGGAATACCTTTTTTTATTTTTTAATTGAGAAGGTTAACTTTGAGTGGAAGATTCCTTTCCACTTGGAAGAAGTGGAACTTCAAATCAACTTCCAAACTGAAAGAAATTGGGTATTATCAACTGATTTTAAAAGTGAACTGATATCCATCAACCCACTCACCCACCCATCTCTAAATATGTCATGGGTGTGTCACACAATTAACAGCGTAATGAAATCTTGCTCATTCTTTAGTTCCCTTATCTGTCTAAACCATCACACTATTCTCCTAAACATAGGTTGGTTTATACATACAAATGAAGTCATAAATATGAAAATGTTATGTATATACAAATAGCCAAATATGAAAGTGGTAACTTTTTGGTTATACACACCTGGCTTCATCTACAATATTCTGAAAACTCCAGGCTTTTTAAGCTATGCGTAATGTTTTTTCTGTTTCAAAGGCTGGGGCTGTACAGGATACAAGTACAACAACAGACCTGAATTAACTAATGTACCAATTATTCCATGGAGTAGGCACCCCATCCCAAAGGGGCAACTACAACTTTGACACGTCTTTCCTTTAAGTTCCCAGAGTAGAGAGAGTTTCCCGGCCTTGTTTTGTGTCATCATAGCAGAGTTCTGAAAAAGAACATTCCCCTCCTTCTCATGAACTGAGCTCCTAAGCACTGGGCAGCAGTGTTTTGGTCATGCCCTCCCTACCCTTCTCCCTCAGAGTAGAAGATTAAAATGCATTTATGATGTTACGATTTTTTTTCAAAGTACCAAATACTGCTCATTATCTCATTTAAAATATTTTCTACTTGAAGTAATCATACTTTTTTCCCCTCTATCATTATAGAGAACAATAAGAAAGCCATAGCTTGTGAAATACACATCATAACTTTTGCAGGTACAAAAAGAACGGCGAGTCCAATAATAACCTCAAGTGCTCTGTGTTTCCTATGAAGTATTCTGACTAAATTAGTATGATCTTCCTGAAGTATAACATTTTATCCTTAAGAAGGAACAAAAGGTGTGGCACTTTTTAAGTTCAAAAACAGAAGAAAGACACTATCATGCTATCAAAGTAACTTTGATAATTAGCCATGTTGTATAATCTGCAACTTACCAGCTAATGAGCTAAATTTATACTGAACAGATGTTTTAAATAATAACTGTACTAATGCATTATTACCCCCCAAACTTTAGCTCAGTTATTTCTTCTAAATAATCTTTTTAGAACCTTTCAGACCATATTTGTAAATAATACTAACACCACCACACAAGGCTGAACTGTTTGTGAAGCATGTACCAGAAGGCCAACACACTCACACCACAACCCACATTTCCATGAAATCAATTTGTACACTCACAACAATAAGTAAGAATAAGAAGCTATTCTAATAAGCTTCATAGTCAGAAGAAAGAATACACTTCCAAGTTGTTTTTGCCTTGGTATATGCTACACAGAAGTTAAGGTGTGCTTGTTTTTAATTCACCCTCCCTACCAGCTCAGTTAATTGGGTGGAGGTTCCAGGTCAGGTAGAGAACTAAGTGTAGCAAATTAAAATGGAGTGAGAAGGTGGAACAAAGCATAAGGAGAGAGAAAGAGCCCAAAAGGGATGTAATCCCTCAGCAAGTGCTTTTGCTTGGAAGTGTGGCACTTAATTTGTGGTGCTTCAAAGAGTGTGATATTTAATTTGTTCCATGAGGAAAATTATCAATCTTCCCTTGGACTCCTCACATTTTCTAAGCTGCTCATTTTCCACAAGTGCACTCCTTGTAATTTCTTTTGTTACTTATGAATAGGGAAATCTTATTAAAAACATTAAAAACACAAGCTAAGAATATTTAAGATACACTTCTATTAGAAACATTACTTCAAAGGACACATGACATTTAAAAAAAAGACAGACTGAAATGAGAAGACATCAAATTATGATGTCCAAAAAGGTGGTCCATCAACCAAAACAGAGTGCAATTTCACTAAAGGAAGTTATTAAAAAAAAAAGAAAGCTTATAAACTTAAGCCCCAATACATGGTTTAAAGCAGAAGCTATATCAGACCATTAAGAACAAGCCAATTACAGAGATGCATATACTGAGATCAGGGATGCTTCACAATAGTGGCTAAATTATGACATATTAATATTGGTGGCTTCCTAATTTCTGCTGCCACCAATGTTCAAATATGAATGCATCTTTACGGAGGTAAAATATAAAATATTATGATAATAATTAAACTTGCAGAAACAAAACCCCCAAAGCTTGGAAAGTACAGACTTACTTCAGACCCCTTGTACATGTGCATTGTAACAATCCAATTACAAGATCACACTTTTCCACAAGACTATCTAATTCAGTTCAAAGGAAGTCAACCTGTTCAGAAAACATTTGTCCATAAATTACTTGTGACTGAAAAAATCATGCATCTTCTGCTAAAGAACTGGCAGAATTAACAATGAATGGCAAAATTTATTTTTGAGCATACACATGTGATAGGCAAAGTTTGCCTGGCTCCAAAGGACGAAGCACTGAACTATCGGATGCTGCTATGGTAAGATTCCAAATCCTTACTATGCCAAGCCATTCTCAGCAGGGAAGATGAACACTTTCCCATCTCAGGGCTTGTCTACATGACAGAGCTGCTGCTGCTATAGCCATAACAACATAGCTATGTTGGCTGAACCCCATCACTGAAACAGAGCAGATGCCAAGGAAGGCTTTTTCTGCTGGCATGGTTAATTTAGCTAAATTAACCAAATTAAACAAGTCAACAAAACTCTTCTTCATCCAACAGAGCTGCAGCCACGCAAGGGGTTTTCTGACATCCTATGTATGGGGTAAGTGGTGTGATCTTTCCGCATCCCAAGTGAAGACTTATGCCAGCAACTACATTGCACAGATAAAACTGAGAACCATCCCTGGCTGCTCCTTCCGAACCAGTTTGTCTCTCCCATCTCCTACGAACAAATGTTACCCCTGGCCCCCATTCCCCAACCTGTCTACTTTTTCCATTTTAGTCCTTTTTATTCAGGTCTCTGAACCCATCTAGGTGGAAAGTAATTGCTAACACTGGGGGATGCATGTTTTATTTCTCAATGTAGGTGTTTGCAACCACAGTAACTAAGAGCCTTCATTACAGGAAACTTCTGTTCAGATACTGAAGCCCTGGGTAAGGCCATACTACCCTTACATCCATGTTCAAATAAAAGTTTTACTGAGTGTGCAAGTTAATTTCAGGAATAGCCCTGGGCAGCCTCAGGGAACAGAGGGAAATTCTGCCACTCTTCTTCCACTCCCCTGCACTAGTTTTGTTTCAGACTCACAGCAGCTGGGTCTGAGCAGAAGAATTTCCCTCTACTCCCTGAGGCTGCCTGAGACTCGTGGGGGCTACGGCAAGCAGCTGCAGGGCTCAGGAGGGGAAGAATTCCCCTCAGCTCCCTGGGGCTGCCCTGGGCTGGGGTGGGAGGGAAGGACTCCAAGGCAGGGGTTCCACAGTGCCTCCCATGCTGGGCTGAATGGGGAGTCCTCCTGGCTGGGAGGAGTCCTTCTCCTTCCCTCCTGTGGCAGCTGCTGAAAGAATGAGTAGCTGGGAAGGGGGAATGGGGAGAGATGCCAAGGGTGGAAAAATCCCCACCACAGGGGCTTTTCCTCCCTTCCCCACCCCCATGTGCTGTGTAGACCCTGGCTGAGGGGAGGCCCTGGGGGAGTCTGTTCCCATCTCCCCATTCCCTCTGTCCCTATGGGACGTCAGGTGCAGGCAAGAAGCAGGCTAAGGAGCACAGGGGCGAAGCAGTCCTTGCTTCACTGGAGCAGAAAGCATAGCAGAGGGATGCAAAGTGTCCTGGGATGCTGGCTTACTGTGACTTAACTTGAACCAGGAAAAGATCAGGGACAGAAGCTCCATAAACCAGTTGACTTAAATCAGTTAAGGCTGATACTACATCCAACCAGGTTTATCTTAACCCTGTTTTGGCCATTTTGAAAGCAGCTTATGTGCACTGAACTTCTACCCTGTTACAGATTTAAACCAGTTTCTGATCACTTAAATCAGTTTGTGTAACTTCTGCCCCTAGCCAGAGCCACAAAGTATATTTGCTTACATTATTTAAAGATAATTACTTATCACCTTCACCATCCGCCGTACACGAGCTGATCACCTTCACCATCCACCGTAAAGCTCACGAGCTGATCACCTTCACCATCCACCGTAAAGCTGGCAAGTCAGTCAGCAACACAGAAGTCCCTGACTTCAGAAAAGCCAACTTTGACAAGCTCAAGAGGCTAGTCAGTCAGGCCCTCAGGGACCATGACCCCAGGGTGATGGGAGTTCAAGAAGAGTGGTTGCTCCTCAAGGAAGCGATCCTCAATGCACAAGCTAAATCTATTCCAACATGGAGGAAAGGCAGCAAGAAGGCACAGCAGCCCCCCTGGCTCTCCAGGGACCTAGCGGACCTCCTGTGGCTTAAAAGGAAAGCCTACAAAGGATGGAGGATGGGATTCACCTCCAAGGAGGATTACTCTGCGCTGGTCCAGTCCTGCAGGGAGCAAACCAGGAAAGCCAAGGCTGCAACTGAACTCCAACTAGCTTCAAGCATCAAGGACAACAAAAAGTCCTTTTTCAGATATGTGGGGAGCCGGAGGAAAAGCAAGGGCAACGTTGGACCCCTGCTAAACCAGATGGGGCAACCGGCAACTGACGCCCAAGAAAAAGCCAACCTATTAAATAGGTACTTTGCGTCAGTCTTTCATCAGTCACACGGGATGCCCATGCCTGCTATGGGACAGGGAGATCCGGGTGATGGGGATCCCCTACCCTCCATAAATGCTGACCTCATGAAGGAACACCTTGAGAAGCTGGATACCTTCAAGTCAGCCGACCCTGACAATCTGCACCCCAGGGTACTCAAGGAGCTGGCGAGCGTCACAGCCCAGCCCCTGGCACGGATCTTTGAAAACTCCTGGCGCTCTGGTGTAGTGCCCGAAGACTGGAAGAAGGCCAATGTGGTGCCGATCTTCAAGAAAGGGAGGAGAGTGGATCTGGCTAACTACAGGCCCATTAGCCTGATTTCTATCCTGGGGAAGATCTTAGAAAAGTTTATTAAGGAGGCCATTCTTGATGGACTGGCCCAGGCTAACATCCTAAGGGATAGCCAGCACGGGTTTGTTGCGGGTAGGTCTTGTTTGACCAATCTCATTTCCTTCTATGACCAGGTAACCTATCACCTGGACAAGGGAGAAGAGATTGATGTCATATATCTTGACTTCAAAAAAGCTTTTGATCTGGTATCCCATGATCACCTCTTGGCCAAACTGCCCAGTTGTGGCCTTGGCTCCACCACGATCCGCTGGCTGGGAAATTGGCTCCGTGGTTGGACCCAGAGGGTTGTGATTGATGGCAGTCACTCATTGTGGTGCTCTGTGACCAGTGAGGCCCCTCAAGGCTCTGTCCTGGGACCCATACTGTTCAACATCTTCATTAACGATGTGGACATTGAAGTCAGGAGTGGACTGGCCAAGTTCGCCGATGACACCAAACTTTGGGGCAAAGCATCCACGCCAGAAGATAGGCGGGTGATCCAGGCTGACCTGGACAAGCTCAGCAAATGGGCAGATGAGAACCTCATGGTGTTTAACACCGAAAAATGCAAGGTTCTCCACCTTGGGAGAAAAAACCTGCAGCACCCTTATAGGCTCGGCAGTGCTACGTTGGTTAGCACTACAGAAGAAAGAGACTTGGGGGTCATCATTGACCACAAGATGAACATGAGCCTCCAATGCAATGCTGCGGCTAGTAAAGCAACCAAAACGCTGGCTTGCATCCATAGATGCTTCTCGAGCAAATCCCGGGACGTCATTCTCCCCTTGTACTCGGCCTTGGTGAGGCCGCAGCTGGAGTACTGCGTCCAGTTTTGGGCTCCACAATTCAAAAAGGATGTGGAGAAGCTTGAGAGAGTCCAGAGAGCCACGCGCATGATCAGAGGTCAGGAAAGCAGACCTTACGATGACAGGCTGAGAGACATGGGACTCTTTAGCCTGGAAAAGCATAGGCTCAGGGGTGATCTGATAGCCACCTATAAGTTTATCAAGGGTGACCACCAGGATCTGGGGGAACGTTTGTTCACCGGAGCGCCCCAAGGGATGACGAGGTCGAACGGTCACAAACTCCTGCGAGACCGTTTCAGGCTGGACATAAAGAAGAATTTCTTTAGTGCCCGAGCCCCCAAGGTCTGGAACAGTCTGCCAGCGGAGGTGGTTCAAGCACCTACACTGAACACCTTCAAGAGTAAATTGGATGCTTATCTTGCTGGGATCCTATGACCCCAGCTGACTTCCTGCCCTTTGGGCAGGGGGCTGGACTCGATGATCTCCCGAGGTCCCTTCCAGCCCTAATGTCTATGAAATCTATGAAAATGATTATTCAGATTTTGAAATGTTATTTGACAAAAAATAAGTGTAATTATTTTTTTCAGTTTCCACTTACAGAATTTGGGCCAGTTTTAGGTGAGTCTTCTTCAATTTAAATCAACTCCAAGCAAAATTTAAAGTCATTAGAGTTATTCACCAAAACATGTTTTATATTAGAATGAAGAAAGTGACATCAAAATTCCCTATATTAAAAACAGTAATATGGAGGGTATGTCTCTTGCTCCCCAACCTAGGAAGAGAGATTTTCTCCTTTTGGTTTTCAGCAAGTACTGTACTACCCTCAAGGTTACATGGCCCACTAGAGATACACAAAACTACCCCCTGCACCATCTTCTTCCACTTGGTTTCAAAGCAGTCACGGCGCTCTTTACTTCCCATCCCAAAATTATGTGTCCTTCATACCTCTCCCGTTCTCATCCATGATTAAGTCCTGTAGTCAGTTTCCCACAGCTGCATGACAAAGGCGGTATCACATCTCCTACTTCCCACCTCCAGTTATTCCAGTTCTACTCCTACCCTCTCAGTGCTTAGCACAAATGACACTTTGACCCCTGAGATGACTTAGCACAGCTGGAGGAGCCAGGCCAGCTGGAAGGCTGAAACTGCTAGCTCTGTGATGATGCTTGGATATTGTTGTGTTGTAATGTTACAGAGTACCTCCCAGGGTCCTTACCTCTAATCTAGCATAGTTGGCAAAGCTTGAAGCGACTCAATTACTACCCAACCCCTACCCATCCCCCACATACAAAATTGTTCATTGGAAAGGCCTGCATAAGCATGCTCAAAAGCTATGAGAATTGCTACTTGTGTTCCCACTCCCTAAAAGCACTGTACTCCTACTTAACACTGAAACATCTCCCTTTTTCCTCCCTGTCCCCTGTCAGTCCATTCATTAAAAAAAAGCAAGAAAGAGCAGCAGGTAAGGTAACAGAGCAAAAGCTCAAAGTTATTTTAGTGAGAGGTTTTGGATAGGAAGACAGGGACTCCAAGAGACTATACTACTGTTCCTTCAGCAGCAAGCTCACTGAAATCCCCTTAACCCAACTCTGTGCATGGTGGCCTCCTCACATCTTAACACATTGTCCTCCAAGTCTCTCCACTGAGCCCTCACAACTGTTGGCTGCTCTGCAGGTGATGACACAACCTCTACCAGAACTGTCAGCTTCTACTACCCTGTCCTCTGCACAATTTTGATTTGGTGCCAGCTAATTTCAGCCTAGGTGGATGGATTCCATTTCTTTTTCCTTTCAGTTTTTCTCCCTCACTCTTAACAGATCTCTGGCCTCACCATTCAGTGATACTCCTCCTCAAAGACTTATAATGTGGCTTATTTCTGTTAATTTTTAATAAAAATGAACACCCATGAGAGTGACTAAAAGGTGATTCAAGCAATTCCAAGAAAACAGAGACTACAACATTTGAAGACCACAGCTGCCTTGGATTGTCTAACATACTGAGACCACACCATGGATTTTAAAAAGGGTTATCAGGAAGAAAAAGCACATATTTATAGTTGAGATATCATGAACAGAATCTTTAAATTGTTGATTTGGCCCAAGAGATTAAATCCCTATACACCTGGTTATATGAGAGAAAGAGACTAGTGATCCCTTCCCAGCTGTTAGGAAGCAATACCTGAATATAGATTTCTTAGGGGATTCTATGATAGAAAGTGAAACATGCCATCGGAATGATGTCAGTTCCCAGAGACATTTACTCATGCTCATCCACAAAGGAAGACATCTCCATAACTTCATTTATGAGTCCAGATGGGGAAAATAGACTGCAAATGATATCTTTACTAAAATGGCCAAAGTGAGTCACAAAAACTCTAATCGCTCAGTCCAGCAGCACTAACCCAAGCCAGAGTAAGTATGGACAACCACACTTCAATGTTCCTGACCACAGCTACATGGTATACAGATGCCTGGTATATATTTTCTTTCCTCCATCCCAAAAAGTCAACACTGACCTACATTATTAAGGTTGCCAAATCAAGTACAGAAAAATCCAGGTATGCTAAAATTCAGACTGCCAGCAAAGAAAGGCAAGATGAGCTACTGTCAAGGCAATAAAATAAGTATAGGAAGTATAGGAAGGCAATAAAATAAGTATGGGAAGAGACTTTTCTGCTTTAGTTATTTATTTATTTATTTTTTTAATAGTGTCCCAACCTATTCCCCTACCCCTTACTCCATATATCAGCTCAAAGCTATACTTGAGGAAAAGACCTATTCAGCCCCTGGATAGAGCATATCCAAAGCAGAAGAAATCTTTGAGAAATGTAGCCGCTAAAAAAACAAAACAAAGCAAAACCTTAAGAAGTCTTTGCTAAGCAAGTGCATACTCACTTCTTAAAAGATAATTAACATCAACTCTAAATGGATTTTCACAGACAAAAGCTCACCCATGACCCAAAGCTTTTGCACACTTAAGTTTTCAAGACGTTCACCAAAAATTGAAAATGGGTAAAAGCACATTTGATCTATTCTCATTTTCAGAAACTACAGAATCGCTTGGCTGAAGGCTTGCAAATATATATCAATATGTTTATCTACATCAGCCATAGGCAGATACCTGGCATGAAAAAAAGATAAGCCCAAGTGATAGAAGTTCAATACAAATTTAAAAGCATCTAAAAATAGGATCTAATAAGAGGAAGTAACAAGCAACTTTAAAAGCCAATGCTTCCAATCCTACCTTTCAGATCTCAACACATGCCTGCTAACAGCTAGACACAAACATGACAAAAGTTCTGTAATATGTATTTGACGCAATTGCTAGAAGGACATTTCAAGCATTCTTCCAGGGCAGAAGAATGATAGATTGGAAATAATGCTCCTACTTCATAAATACTACACTAAATACAAAGCAGGAACTACCTTGCTTTGGCCAGGCCAAGACAGTAACAAAGGTTTAAAACCTACCCAACCATCCAAACTAAGCATGAACAATATCTTTTTAATGAAACAGAACTGTTCAATGCTCCTCACCCTGAAAAATATTAGGGTGCTTTACGCATATTAAGACCCTATGCAATATTCAGTATACCAGTTTTATAGATGGGTGACAAGAAGCAAAGAGGTTAAATGAACCAAGGTTGGGGGGGTGGGAAATCACTGTTTTCAGAAACTTATCTATTAAATACTAATCAACACAAATTTATTTTCATTTACATCTGTCAAAGTTGCACTAGAATATTTAAATGGACCAGGCTCTAGTTTATTTTAATAAGAGAAACATGCTATTTATTAGAATTCTGGTCTTTACCATGCAATTAAACCATTAATTATAACATTTAAGTGATAATACATAAGAGCTTGATTTTTGTCAGAGCTCAACTGTGGCAACATTGCAAGAACCAGGCATTATTAACATAAAAGGTGCCAAAGAAAATTGATTATACAATGCATTATATTCTTATGAAGTAAGTCCCTTTCACTATGAATCCAGCTATAAACAACCTCCTCTTTCCATTCCTCCCCTCCCCCCACCAAATAAAACCGTTCCTCCCCACTCTCCCAGCTACGTAATCTGCATTTGGCATCCAGAGCAAACCCTCAGGTTAGCAGAATAAAACAGTTCATTTAAGACCCATATATTTGGTTCGTCTTGCAACAGTAACAAATACCTTCAGCTTCTGAAGAATTGGACTGTGATTGACATGAATTGTTCATTTTCTTTAACCTAGAAAGTTGTATAGGGATGTGTTCCACTTTTAAAGGTTGTTGCACATTCCCCTGGTGCCATAGGAAGTACTGCTTACTTTGCCTTCTCAAGGGACAGGGCGAAAAGACAGAAGTTGTTAAAATTTTGGCATTCCTAGAGCATTTAACTCTTTAAAAAAGTTAGTTTGGCTTCACCTGGCCAAAATCCTACCTAAAATTGGCTTCCTAAATCAGTTTCCCATTCATAATGAGCATCTTAAAGATTTATATAGAAAGCTATGTCCAGTCAATTTATGTATCATTAATTCACATTTTTCTGCAATCTAGAACCAAAACTTTCAAGTCTCATATTCATTACAAACACAGTAGTCTGGATTTTGTCCAACATTTTATGAATATCCACAATGGTCTACTAAGTAAATCCAGCATCATTTGTTAAGCCAACCTGTAACTTCAGAGGGTGTGAAAACAAAAACTTCAGTCTCGTTTCCTGGCTAGTGGAAGTTTGGGAATGAAATGTCAAGTCTTAAGCAGATCCAGGTTTATTTTTAGGTAATACGGTTTCTTTACCTTCAGAAGAACTAATACTGCAAAAAGATATAAAAGCTATAAAAGCACTGGCCAAAGGGATTGGGTTACAAGAATATACAAGTACACCTAAAAGCAGCCTGACACTAAAAGCTGTTCCCCATCTCAGCCTGCCCACATGCCTCCAACACTCCCACATTACACAGTCCACCCACTGAATTCTACAGCATACCACTCATTCACACAATTCACAGAAGGCACTTTCTTTAAAGAATTTGCCAGGAAAAAAGTACCTTATACATGATTCTTGTTTAAACAATCAAAAGGGACAAAGCAAGTTTCTGCTGTCCTATCTTACAATACTACTAATCCTCTTTGGATGTTAATCAACCCCCCCCCAGAGTGCTAAATTATAAGTGTATTTCCAAGTAGTAGAAGCCTCTGGCTCTTTGGCAAAGTCCTTAGTCAGTAGTGTTGGCAGGCAAGGAGTTTTTAGGATCATTACGTGGCAATACAATTGGTAGGACTGCCTCATCATCTTAAGCTGTATTTTTGGTCTATTTTATTTCTAAGGAAAAAGATTAAGTCACAGATCTACATATTTAGTAATATTCTTCAAACTCTTCTTCAAGCATGCATTTCTGTATTTATTGGCATACCAACCTCAGAGTTGTTCTTTATAATAGCAAATATTCTACTGAACTTTAACATGAAATCTCAGTAGAGATTTGTATTTTGATAAGGATCTAGGTTTCCTAAAAGTAAATATTTTGCTGTATGTTATTAAATCTCTCAAAACCAGGCAAATAAAAGTTATAACAATCTAACATATTTACCTTTGCAAACTAACAATACAGTAATTAAATAAACAGTATCCAATGTAATGATCTGACAATACATTTTTTAAAGAACAGATACACGATGAATTACTCTCTCATTCAGAGCCCAAAGTTAACAAAAAAGCTCCAGGCCTACTCTACATCCAAAACATCACATCTATTGATGAGAGATGACAGAAGAGAATAACTAGTTCTAGATTATGGTGCATGTGGAACCAGCACATGCCATGAATTATAACTGCAGATAGAAATATTAAAGTTGCCCTGTTTTCAGTTACATATTACTGTGCCAACCTTTAAATATCTCCCCTGAATTTCCCCTGCATGTCTGCTGCATGCCTTTCTTAAAATAAGCAGATATAATGTTTTTACTTAAAGCTCAGCTGTTTCCACCAATTAGATTAAAGAAAAATGTATTTTTGCCCATAATAAGAATTCTTACAGCTATTTTGTTAAGGGATTTCAGATACTCCATGTTTTGGAGCAAGGATTTTATGTTTGGCAACATGGTCCCAGATACAAATGGATGTTGCCTTTTCTGATAGCCGTGAAGAAAGTTTGGCAGCTTAATTCTCAGAAAGTTCCATTTTGACAGACCTACAAGAGCAGAACAGTACATTCGTTGCAGGCACCAAGCACAGGAACCAAAACAAATTTGACCGTTTCTCTTGTATACTTGATGATTCTCATGTGCTGGCAACATAGAAAAAGAAAGAAACAGCCCGACTCAACTGTAGACAATAGATCTTGGGAGGCGTGGATAGGAACAGTAGAGTGGATCATGAGCCAGAGTGGATAGGAACAGAAGTTGAGTTGGTAACTCATTCCTCTTTTGTGGTGGGTACTAGGTGGTATAACAGACTGCTTGCTGCTGCCACCACTTACTCTCTCCTAGCACAAATTTGTGCTGTGGATCAGTAGATTCCAAAACATGCTGATGATCAGGGATCCTGGTTTTCTGAATAAAAATTGCAAATTCTCTGATTAAAAATTAAAGGCTCCCCAGTGCCGCTGGTGCCCCGCACTCCCTCCTCCCCGCCCGTCTCAACAGCCCTCCTGATGCCCCTTGCATCAGCCCCCACAGACATGCAGACACAGACACTGACACCCACCCCAGCAGGTAAGTGTGCATGGGGGGAAGGGCGGGGCAGGGTGGGGGAAAGGGAAGGTGCTGGGGGGAGGTAGATCAAGAAAGCAGGGAGTGTGCCCCTGTGCCCAGGATCAAGGCCAGGGGGTAAATGAAGGCAGGGGTGCCACTCTGTGGACCACACATATGCTGGCTGGCCTGACAGGAGGTTCACACACGGAGGTCACCACCGCAAGTCTGCCCTGCACTACCATCCCACGGGTACCTGCGCAGCTTTGTGGGCAAGTGGCGCAGGGCGCGGCAACCACCATGTGCAGGCCACATATGTGCCGCCCAGCTGGGGTGTGAAACGGGGGGCTTGCGTGCAGCAGTATGCCCTGCAACCGGCTGCACGGCTCCGTAGCGGTGCAGGGTGGTGGCGGCTGCATGCAGGGTGGGGGGGCTTTGCGGACAAGCACTCCCACTGTGGAGCCATGCCCTTCAACCCTGGGCCCTAGAGGTAAGTGGGGCTTGGGGGCTGTGGAGCAGAGCTGGAGAAGATGGTTGGGTGCTGAGGGAGTGAGGGGTGCTGCCAGCCCCAGGAGACACATTACAGCTAGGAGCAGGGCCAGGGGTGAGGGCAGGAGTGCCCCTCAGCAGGGGGCGCTTTGCAGGCAAGTAACGCGGGATGCAGCGTGGTGGTGCCCACCATGTGCGGGCTGTACACATGCCGCCTGGCCGGCTGCTCAGGGGAGGGGCAAAGGGAGGCTGGCATGCGGCTGGAGCACAGCTCCACGGCCAGCTCTGCAGCCATGGCGAGGGACGTGGGCAAAGCAGAGTGGTTCACACGCAGAGGCTGCTGCCACTTACCTGGAGGCCCGTGGTGGTGGCTGGGCAGCATGCAGCCATTCCCATCCCCATCACCACCCCACGCTGCTGCTGCCAGCTGCACAGCTCTAGGCATGGCTCCATTGAGACATGGGGTGGGGGAGGCAGTGGTCTCCACTGCAGGGCTTCCCCCACTGTGAGTATGGGAGCTGCAGGTACACTGCAGTAGAGGCAGCAGTAGAAGCAAGCTGGGACCCACAGGGCCAGGCTGGCTCCTGCTGCATTCTGTGGGCCCAGTATTCCAGCTGGGAACCAAGTAGTGCACTGCTCCACAGCTGGGCATGTCTCAGCAGCGCACTGTTCCTTCCTGCAACGCTGGAACTACAGAATTTCCCTCCCCAGTGGAGAGGGGTGAGGAGCAGCCCCAGGCTCCCAGGCCAGAAGCTTCTGATAAGGCAGGGGCTTCATGGTGGGGGAAGGGAGGGGGGGTGGGGCTTGCTACTGCTTGGTCCTGCTGCTGCTGGCTCAGCGGCAGTGACATGGAGTTGTGCCCTTTGCTGCTGCTGGGTGGGCAGGGGGCGCTTCGCCATGGGAGTGCAGAGCTTGTGATGGCAGCCATGAGCTTTCCCGCCCAGCCCCACTCTGCTCTTCCACACTGGGTCCCTCCTGCTGGGCCGCAAAGGCCTTGGAGGGAGAGCAGCAAGGTGAGGAGCCCGACCCCACGGAAAGCAACCTGCACTCGTCCCCCCCACAGGCTTCGCCCCAGCCATACCGCCCGTGTGGGAAGGGTAGCTGGATTCCGCTCCTCTCCACCACACCAGCTCCTGCCTCCCATGGGTGGCAGCCAGGGCTCAGGCACTGTTGCCAGGGACTGTGAACTCTGGTCCCTGCATCCCTGACACCTGGGGGTCCCCTCTGGCATGGTTGGGAAGGGTGGGGGGGCTATGGGTGGAGATTGAGGGGCACTAGCAGGACTGGGACTTGGGAGTGAGAGGCCTGGACCTGCATCCTGGTAAGCAAAGAGGGCAGGGGGAGCTCTGATTTTCCATGATAAAAAACCCAAAATCAAATACCAAAATGTATTAGGTATCAAATGCTAACATTTATCTCAGATTTAGGGTTTTGTTTTTTTTTTTAATCAGAGAATTTGTGTTTTTATCAGACAATCTGCAATTTTTAAGCAGAGAAAACTAGGATCCCTGACATAACACAGGTCTCAATGTGCTATTATATGAAACAAATGGTTAGCACATGGCATGGCAATTTAGTACGGGGTAATGAAAAAAAAAAAGGTTCATGTAGTGCTAAGAAACAATGAGAAAATGAGATTTATAAATTAGCTTTGACAGTATCTTTTAGATATTAAATATCTATTTTTAGCAATAATATCTAGATCTAGATATAATGAAAAAGAAACCACTACAGCAGAGGAAGCAAAAACCTCAGGTGTTTGTTTAAATGTGTACAAAACACATGTTTTACAACTCTTAAAAAAGAAAATACTAATGTTGTAAGCAATCAACATTTTAAAGCTTACCCTATAATGTCACCAAAAATATCTGTAGTAAGTTTGGTATAGTAATACTACATTTAAGAACAGGTTATATTTTGAGACACTAAGGAAATACAAAAGTTAACTACTATAATAACCATCTGTAATGCATATGAACACACATACATAGACAGCAAGCAAATATTTAAGTACACCTCTGTTCCTATGTTCAGTTATCAATGTAAATATATGGTGAAGCTATTGTATTACAGGGAAAAAGAGATAAAAATTTAATCAAATAAGAATTTTACTGGGTTTAGATGAAGCAGATGAACCTAAAATGGACTATTACTCAAATTAGAGGGCAAAAATGAAAAAAGAAAATCAAACAGGAAAGGAGTGAATTTAATACCAGGTAACCCTTTTGTTTGGTTGGTTGGTTTTTTATCATCCTCAAAATCCACAAAATTCCAAATCAGCTCTTCTTGTGTTCTCTGAAAAGCCAAAGTCAGGACCAACTAAATAAGAGATAATGCAACTAGGCATAACACAATAAAAGATATTACCTTCACAATGCATTATTGCTGCCAATTATGAGAATCACTTCAACTTAATTTCAAAAGCACAATCACCCTCAACTGTAACAGTCTCTTTTTTAAATTTCAAACAGTATTACATTAAGGCAATAACTCACCTTCCAGCTATAATATCAGTCTCCCTTATTGCAAAAATACATTTCATAAATACTTCTCATCGACAAGTCAAGCTAATTCAGGTTAATTTTATTGTATTTTGGTGCTATCTCACATTTGTGTGCAATTACCTTTATCATTTTATTGCTATGCCAGAAAGTAATCAGAACAATTATTTGAAAAAGGAGGTATATAAATTCTAAATCACAGTTGCTGGCATTTTTGATAAAATAGCAGCTTTATCTCAGAAAGTGGCAGGGACATCGGATAAATCATGCATCAGTCAAGTGCAGCTGACCCCCAAGTGCATTGCACAATATCAGGAGTGCTTCAAAAGAAACTTTCCTACATCATCCATCATTCTTCATAATGCTAAAATAGCTGCACCTGAAGAGTAGGAGCTGGAGAATAATAATAAAAAATAAATCCAAGCAATATGGGCAAAGCCATTAAGCGTGTTCCCTTTTAAACTGAAAGACAGTAAGAAAACTGGACCATGCTTATAAACAAATGACTTCATTGTAATAATCTGTAAAGTCAGTATTACAAACAGGTTTAAATATAAATGAAAAAGCCAGTGGAACTGTGAAAAAAATCCTCTAAAAATAAATATGGAAAGATATGGACCTATAGGGACATTTCATATATGAAAAAAGAGAAAACGCACCTATAACAGGATGTATTCTCATATAAATATTTTATCTGCCCAGATATTTTCTTGCTCTATCAAGTAGCAATGCAGGAAAATGCATGTTAACCTCATGTATGCTTGAAACACTGCATATTCATGCAAAAGTCATCCTAACTAAGGCATGGGCACAAAAGATTCCAATACAAGAACCTCTGCATGGTTGCTAAAATTATCCTAGTAACCAGTGTAAGACTAGAGAGGAGAAGGAAAAGTTAAGTGACTTGTTTGCACACTGAGATTTCTACTTTAAGCTACACTGCGGGGCGGGGAGGAGGAAAGAACTCCTAACAGCCCTCACTTAAATGCTTTTTTAAAAATTTGCTGCCTAGTTAAAAAAAAAGGAAGACTTGTCCCTATTCAATGCACAAGGAAGCAACTTCCAATTTTGATGGTTTATGGGCAACAGTGTTGAGCATGTCCTGATCCTACCTACTGATCATTCTTTGCTTTTCCTAATAATTTTTTCTTTGTTAAATTTCCTGTGGCTAGCAGAAATGCTAGAGGGCTTACAAGAAGCATGCTGCCCACAAGCCAACGGTTGGAGACCACTGACACAGGACTGCCAGGAATTCAACCTCCATATCAAGCTTAAATTTGCATTGACAACAACATTTTAATGAACACTGCACTACTGGAGGAACTAACCAAGAGAAACAATGCAATATTTTAGAAAGTGCTCATCTTTGTATTACACTGCTTGCTGAGACTGGAAGAAATTGTCTCTGAAAACTAGATTTTCACTAAAAATAATGTTCAACATATCATGCATAGTCTTTTAATTCAAGCATTACTCAGACAAGATTTATCTTTTCTGTCAGTCTAAACTGCAATTTGACCCAAAACAATTCTAAATATCCCTATCCCAACTAGGAATGTGTGCAACAGTACCCCCACTTAATATGAACACACAGGAAGTCAGCATCATTTTGATATTTGCTATTATGCTTTCCACACAGGTATCTCACAATCCTGCCCCTCTGAATTACATCAAATCCAGATACGTTTAATATTTTCGTTTAATCATTCCTCCCACATATCAGTGTGGAAAAAATCTCCCCCAGCAACTAATGCTGCACCTTTCAACTGGTAAAGAGTAGGGGGAATAGAGAAATAAAAAAGGTAAAACAGACCTTTAATTACTTCTGGTTTTGTTCAGCTTACCAGCTACATTATACCTAGATTTGAACAAGACTGAATTAGACATTCTTTTAAAATATCCTTGGTTGTTTGAAAACAAATGCAGTTTCTTTGCAGTTACTTCAAAATACCTACTACAAATATACATAGTACAAATATAGTGTGTGTGTGTCATACATATATACACACATACACACGCGCGCGCACACACACTATATTTGTACTATGTATATTTGTAGTAGGTATTTTGAAGTAACTGCAAAGAAACTGCATTTGTTTTCAAACAACCATACAAATATTTTATATTTTATTTTTATATATATATAGAGAGAGAGAGTAATAAATATATATAGCGGGCTTCTCCCATGTATCTTAAACTATTTTAATTAATAACAACTCCTTGAAGCCCCTTTTATACATGCTACTTTTAGAAAAATAAAAATGTAATTTCCACTGCAGGGTACAGAAGATGGACTATACCAGATACTAAGCAAATTATGCCACGCAAAGCAGATTGAAATAATTAAGCGATATCTGCTACTATTTTATTTAGACATTTTTATATGGTGCTAAAGGTTGCCAGCAGTACTAGGGTTACCTACACAAGTTTGATTTTACTAGATGTTACATCCCTTGAGCCATGATACTAATCCCAGTCACAATAATAATTTGTTATATTGCAAAATAGCATTTATTACTTATCATTACCAATAACCATTTTAGTAAATTGTAGTAAACTCATTAGTAACATTAGTACTGGCCACAAATAGCCACCCTGTTCATAAATTAAATAGAACCACTAACTAATCTTTAGGGCCTAAACTCCCATATAAGGTCTTGAGTTTCCTGCTATGTGATCATGTTTTCTTATGTTTTACTGTAAATACAGTTGTTTTCCTAAACGTCTGACCATATAATCATCTCAGTCCAGCATAAACACACTTAGAAAAGTCACAAAATGATTCCACAATAAAACATTATTTATTCTTTAATAAATGCTGTACTAATTATAGAAAAGGCAGAAATCAGCTAGCTTATCACTGAAAATATAGCATTGTCCTATTAGTTTATGCTCTGTGGAAGATAGATATGTGATGAGGAAAGGTCCACTGATGCCTGTTACCAACCATGACAGAGCTACAGAGATTTACAATGCAGCATCAATCTTGTCAACTGGATTCTTAACACTGACTGCTGGACACTGGGGAAAAACACAAACTATGTTATGTGAACTCTTTTGTAATGCTGTTACTTTATATGTACCTAAATGCAAAGATATTTTCCACAGGAACTTACTTTTTGAACAAGTCTTGATGCCATGTTAAATACTTGAAGGACTTTGCCTATAAAAAAAAGGAAAGAAGGAATCATGTTAAAAAAAGATAAAGCTACAACCCACATTTCATGGAGTGTTGAAAAAGAAAGCATGTCAACATTATCATTTCTCCTCTTATGTGATATTCTGTTAGTCATGATAATTTAAATTAATTTCAGCACATGCAATAGCAAAAGAAGGTGGGAATGCTCTTTATTTTTCTCTTGCAAGCAAACAGGAATTTTAAAGTTCACTAGGTCATATATCATCTGTAATGAGTCATAATCAACAGATGTCACGTGGAAGACTTCTCTCATCACAAGCCCTGTAATACTTTGATCCACAGGATAAGAATGTACTTTAAGACATACCCCAGTGCCTGTAAAAATATTACTTAAAATAAAATACTCTGTTCTGAATTATTAAATATAAATAATCTTTTGTTTTATTAAATACATATGTATAATTTAAGGAAGAAAAACCGAGTTAGTTCATAGAGGGCACCCTGAATCTAAGAGCAAAATCTAGATTCCCAATAAAATAATTATTTTAAATTCATAGTAGAGAAGAAAAGGAATTTTATGACACCATCCTATGTTAGATGATCTCCATATTTGAATGTGACCTGCAAAGAAGAAAAATGGGTGCTTCACTGCACTACTGAAAACTAGGGCTTACTTCATTACAAGAAGCATATACCAGAGGCCTGATTCAAAGCCCACTGAAGTCACTGGAAAGGCTCCCACCAACTTCAATGGGCTTTACGTTAAGCCTGAATAGTTGTCACTGTACTTAAAGTTGGGCAAAATACAGAGAGAGAGAGAGAGCGCGTGCAATGAGAAGACCCGAAAAGTATCAGGAATGTAAAGCCTTGTTTTCTTTTTTTTTTTCCAGTAAGATCTTTCCTGGAAATTCATACGTGTGCACTGGGAGCAGTCGCCGCAATCAGAGACAGTAGTACTGTTTCCTTAACAAGATGCTCATTGCTCTCAAGCGTTTTAACTAAATTTGTGTTAAATATACAGGCTTAGGTAGATTGGAGAGGGGACCCCTAATGTCCAGTCTCAAAACAGACTAGTCTCACCTGATAGACTTTTAATGCTGCAGGTACTACAGTTGTCAGTCTCAGTCTTAAATTTCTACAAATTAACAAGACTGGGGCAATATTTTCAAAATAACTGATCATTTTGGATGTCTAAATGTCTATTTTTGCATAGTTTGATACACAGCTTGATTTTTCATTTCAGTCCACAACTTGAAATAAGAGGGCAGCTAAGCTACCACTTTGAAAAATAAACTCTAAAAGCCCTACTCTTTTCTGAGGCATTATAAAGCAGCCAAAAAAAGAGAGAGAGGGGTGAAAATACATGCATCTTTTCTCTCTTTCAGGTAATCTTTAAAAGGTTTCAGATACAAATTTTATTAAAATATTTACATTTGGACTCTGTCACTCCAGATGCTTGTATCACAAAGCAAATATGAAAAAAGAAGATAAAGCACTATTTTTAAAAGACTTATAGGCTTCATTCTGTTGCCTAAAATAGCATCTCAACTTTAAGCAGATACAAATAAGATTACAGGCAGTCCTTGGACTTACGACACAACTGGTTCCTAAAAACCCTGTCTTAAGTCGAAACATAACTCGGAACCAATTTTCTCATAAGAAACGTTATAAATGGGGGATTGGTTCCCGAACCAGGGCCCGATACCTTATTTTCACCAAAAATAACCCAGAATTTTGTACTCAGTCAATTATAGATGGTTAATAAAGCTACATTAATGTATTTATATTGTAAATAGCAATCATATCGATTTGGAAGGACTTCTTTGAGGCGACTTTGCTGGACTTTTTGAAAGGCTCTTGGCTGGAGTCTTCTCAGCAGTTCTGACTGCAGGTTTTTCTGGAGTCTTGTCTGCTTTCTTAAAGAACGCGTCCAAGGCAGTTTAGACAGATATTCTCCAGGGAGATGAGCGACGAAGCAAACTTGTTCGCTGGCATGGCACTGGATCAAGCATTGTGACGTTGAAACTGACGTCATAAAGTTAAAACAGGGTGTCAATTGATAAACACTGTGAAACATTGTAACTCAAAATGTTGTAAGTCGAAGACTGCCTGTAATCTTAAACTCCATGCAACAAAAGAGAAGGCTGTTCAGCCTCCAAAAGAGAAGGCTGAGGGGGGATCTCATGGCCTGTTACAAACTAGTCGGGGGGATCAGCAGGCATTGGGGAAGTCCCTGTTTCACCGCCAGGAGTGACCAGGAAGAACGGTCACAAGCTGGCAGAGGGTAGATTTAGGTTAGATATCAGGAGGCGCTACTTCACAGTCAGGGCGGCTAGGGTCTGGAACCAGCTTCCAAGAGAAGTGGTGCAGGCTCCTACCCTGGGGGTGTTTAAGAGGAGGTTAGATGAACATCTTGCTGGGGTCGTTTGACCCCAGTACTCTTTCCTGCCATGGCAGGGGGTCAGACTAGATGATCTGCTCAGGTCCCTTCCAACCCTACAAACTATGAAACTATGAAAAGGAACATAATTTCCTAAAATTTGTGTAGCAAGTATTGGTTTGTGCTTTTCAGCCCCATAATACTTTTCCACAAATTCTAGCCCATATATTTCCAGTGCTCTGTTTCTCTGAAACGCCTCATACGTGGAACGGATGAACTCACGCATGAGGCGCGTAAACAGAATCACACATGGTCCTTGTTTTCTTTTAGAACAATTAACACTAAGCTGGAAATTCACAGGAGGCCCACATTTGATCATTAAAACTTTCTCTTCCTATGCAAGTTTACCTCATGTTTCAGATTCCTTCCTATACAGAATAAAAATCATGCCATGGCACCACCCCCTGAAGTTACAGATCTTCACTACAGAAAAATGTTTACTTTTTCTATTGGCACCATGGTTCTCCAAGGCAAATGTTAAATGCAATATTTCTAACAGCAACTACTTCCTGCACACCACATTACTACTTTTAGACTGACTTCTAAACTGGGAACAATGCAACTGTATCTGTTTAATTAATCAACGCTGTCACTCAGCACTGCTAACTAGCCCACGTGAAGCACTGCACATATGTGGTCACACTACTTCTAATTTAAAAGTCAGCCCATGCAGGGCAGCACAGAGTGTTTTAAGTCAGTACTGCCAGTCTTGGTAAGTTTATCACACAGACGCAGCTTGACTATTGCAGTTCATAGATACTGTACTGGATGCGAGCATGCACCTGATGTACACATTTTTTTTAAAGTACTTTCCATCATGGCTGAATATATATCCTGTGCCTCTTTAAGCTCCCATTTGAAGGCTAAAAGAATGGAGTAGCTGTAATGCTCCAATGGTTGCCTGTAAATCTGAAACTAGTGGTAGCAACAGATGGAAGCAAGGTGCAGTATCCAAATTGAATAAAACTTGAACAAGAGTTATTCCAGGAGGCAACTACTCTTTCTTCAAGCACCTGACTAGTAAAATAAAGTCCAGATAGTCAACATCTGCTACAGACTGCTCTGCAAAAACTGCCTCAACCAAGGATTGTATTTTGTTTTTTCTTGACATTGGAAATTACCCTCTTTGCATAGGGAACCTGGTGAAAAAGGTATCTGCTTCTCTGCAGGACTAAGTCATACAATGACTTTCTCTCTAAGGAACAGCCAACACAGGGGTTCTTCCAGGCTACAGCAGCATGCATGCACCTCAATATGAAAGTTTCACATACCTTCTTCCCTTCACCCACAAGAGCACTTTATAGTAACTCAGCTTCAAAGTTGCTGTTTTTCTTTCCTTTAAATTAGTCACCAGGAAAGCTGAAGTGTTTGCATTCTAATATGTATGACCCATTTGCTACCCTAGCTTTCAATTAGGAAATGAAGTATTTCAGATCCAGCATCTGCTCACTGATGGACAAGCAACTATTTTATCGCATCAGGTAAAGTAGACACACTGTTCATTTTGCTTGTAGAAGCTTAGATTAGAGCTCAACAAATGTCTATGGGACAGAACAGTTCAGGAAACACATTCCTACTAGGAGACAGTACTTTAAATTAATTTTTTAAATTTTCATTAGTTTGTCTTCAAATGGTATCAGTACAGCCACTGAGATCCTTGCAATACGCAGTTTCTCTTAATCCATGCCCCTAGACAAAGTTATTTGACATCTAGGATCTCTTGACTTCTGCTAACGCTAATTATAGTCTTCTACTTTTGCCACTAACACCTTTTCCTCTTCCAAATTTATTTACCCTGCAAACACACCTCAGAATTGCAGAAATCTGTAGGTAATGGGAAGATGGGGCAAGGGGAAGGGTGCTTGGCTGTCAAATGATTGATAGCATCAGTCAAGGATGGCTCAATTTGTCAAGTTCTGCTTCTCCTAGGCCTCTTGGCTGAGTAGTTAAGGAAATTTTAGTAAATCATGCAAGTTTCCAAAGCAGACTTGTTTAACAAACCAGTTGAGGATGAATGCATTCCCTGTTTGCAAAGTCACATGGTATTGAAATCCATTCTACTGCAGGCTACAGCTTTGCTTTCACACTTGGATGCTAGAAGTCGCTGTGTCAAGTTAACAAGGATCACCACGGCTGCTTCCAAACATGGGGAAAAACAAAAACAGCAATTTACTTTCAGCTCAGTGTGCCCCTATGCTGAGCCAAGCACACATCCAGAAGAGGCACTGTGCAAGTTGGACCCAACTCGCCCAACATCTGTATAGATTGGGTGCCTCTGCGGGGCTTTTAGGCACTTGTATCTAACAGCCAACCTATATAGACACTGGAGAGCCGGGTCAAATTACTACACTTCCTCTTCTGACAAAGGCTGGATATTTTTTCTTTGCATGTCAGTGGACTGAATGTTGAAAAGTGAAAAACAAGGACAAAACCTTCAAAAAAACTACAAAACTCTGAAAGGCATTTTACTATCAAGTCACCATGAAACAGCCATGCATTACACTTTCAACGATACTGATCAACAAACCCCGGTGGAAACTGAAGTTATCTGGAGATCCAGCACCCTCATTCTGGAAAGTACACTCAAATGATATCATTATTCAGACACCTGATTTCACCAAAGATTACACGTCTATTTACAAAATATGCATTTTCTCCAAAACAAACAGATAACAATTGCAGGCAGGATTGGACTGCTTAACTTTGTGCCTTTTTAGCAGGCATGCCACAAATTAGCCCCATACCCTCCCTAAGTGCCACTCTGATCCCTTTGCTCTATCGTAGTGGTTTTCAACCAGGGGTCTGCAACTGAGGAGGTGGGGACACATGCCCCACCCGATTTCTGTACCTACAGTGGGCACAGGGCTGCATTCTGGCCAGAGGGACCCAGCACAGGAGGGCAGAGCAGGGCAGCAAGACCTGTTGCCACCACCACCACTGGAACCCCCACACCAGCCAAGCTGCCAGCAGTAGGAAGAGTAACAAATGGGAGGGGGGGAGGGGCTGTACTGCCCTCACCTCCTCCTGCTGCTGGAGGGGAGGTGTGGTGGGGAATAGCACAGGTGGCCTGAGGGCACCAGCAGGGCCAGGAGGCCATGGGGCTGCAGGTGAGAGGCACCAGCAGGGTCAGGGAGACAAAGGTCAGGATTGAGGGCGGCCTGAGTCCAAAAAGGTTGAGAACCACTGCTCTGCTTTCTGTTCCCTGTCTTATCTGTTAGTACTATCAATAACCTCCCACATATGCCACAAGCCACAGAGGCTATCCAAGCAACAGGGTGGCCATTTCTGATTTGATCAAAAACAGACTACTCTGACTTTTATTTAAATTTCAAGCAGGCACAGACTCCATGGGTGCACCAGGGCTCAAGCACCCACCAAAAAAAATTAGCAGGTGCTCAGCACCCATAAATAAAACTGGAACAAGTTATTCCAGGAGGCAACTACTCTTTCTTCAAGCACCTGACTAGTAAAGTCCAGATAGTCTACATCTGCTACAGATTGCTCTGCAAAAACTGCCTTAACTAATGATTGCATGTCAGGCGAGCTGGGTTGAAGTAATGAGTTGCCTCTTCTAGGCATGCACAGGGTTCAGCATGGTAATGCAAAATAAATAAGGAAGAAAGAGACTTGGGGGGGGGTCATCATTGACCACAAGATGAACATGAGCCTGCAATGTGATGCTGCGGCTAGTAAAGCGACCAAAACACTGGCTTGCATCCATAGATGCTTCTCAAGCAAATCCCAGGATGTCCTTCTCCCTCTGTACTCAGCCTTGGTGAGGCCACAGCTGGAGTATTGTGTCTGGTTTTGCGCTCTACAATTCAAAAAGGATGTGGAGAAGCTTGAGAGAATCCAGAGGAGAGCCACGCGCATGATCAGAGGTCAGGAAAGCAGACCTTACGATGACAGGCTGAGAGCCATGGGGCTCTTTAGTCTGGAAAAGCACAGGCTCAGGGGTGATCTGATGGCCACCTATAAGTTTATCGGGGTGACCACCACTATCTGGGGGAACATTTCATCAGAGCGTCCCAAGGGATGACGAGGTCTAACAGTCATAAACTACTACAAGACTGTTTCAGGCTGGACATAAGAAAGAAATTCTTTGCTGTCCGAGCCCCCAAAGTCAGGAACAGCCTGCCATAGGAGGTGGTTCAAGCACCTACATTGAACACCTTCAAGAGCAAATTGGATGCTTATCTTGCTGGGATCCTATGACCCCAGCTGACTTCCTGCCCTTTGGGCAGGGGGCTGGACTCGATCTTCCGAGGTCCCTTCCAGCCCTAATGTCTATGAAATCTATGAAATGAATAAACATCCATGGGTGAAAACCAAAGTTGGCACCTATGGTTTCAAAGCTTTCTTTGTTTATAGCAAGCCACTGAAATTCAGAAAGAATGCTGCCCCTTTTACCAAAGACCTGGTCTAATCATGTGCATGTCACAATACCAGAAATCCTTATGAGGGCATCAGATGATTCATCTGGTTATCCTGTTTGCATGTTGTTTAAGGACATAATGCTTGGTGGTAAAACTGTGTGAAGTTTTAGATTTCCTACTAGAAAGAGGGCTACACACACAGTGCGATTTAGAGCACAGCAAAGAGGAATTCTAGCTTCTCAGCAGAAGTAAAAAACCTCTTATGAAGGTAAGACTGAGTAAAAACCTGGCAAAGTGTTTGAGAAGCTCCATGCAGGACAACTCAACAGCATTAAAGAAGTCTTCAGCATTCAACAAAATCCTGAGTAGATGGCATAGATGAAGACAAGAACATACTATCCATGCATCTCAAAAGCAGAGGTAGCCTGTCATGGGGAAAACGAGCACCACCAAAATCATAGGTACTAGAGCTTCAGGGACTGCTAGAGAAAGATGCTCTGAAGGCAAGAGAACATACACACATCCCTCACACTTCTTGATGACCACAATTCTGGTTATGTCATGATTAGGTTCTTGCATGTTCTCCCTTTCTGTTCTCTTTTCCCAGTCCTCCTTCCCTCCCCCATTACAAACTTGATGTACCAGTCAGCTCACCCCTCTCCCAGAAATGAACAAACGCAACTCCATCCCTTTTCTTCTCAGAATTCTACCCTAGCCAAGCACCTGTATTTACCAGACCCAGTATGACAGAGGTGCATGGTGAATGGAAGGGAGGACAGCAGCTACTTTCCTGCAGTAGGGTTATTCAAAATATGTGACAATTGTCAACCATGCAAATTTTCAAGAGAAAGGAGGAGACTGAAGCATTAGCTATGTGCCCTTTCCAAGTTTAGATGAAGACTCATCATGTCCTTAAAGTATATTCAAACAAAGCCAAGTGTTACTAAAAAAATCTATACCCAACTCCTGGGAGATGCATGATTGTACATGAAGGACTAATCAAATTAGCATTAGGTAACCAACGCAGTGTTTGACTTGTATGAGACAGAACAGAAGAGAGAAGGCAAGTAGACGTATGGAGCTGAGAGCCATTAGTTTGGGTGGCAAGTGTAGGGAAAAAAAAGATTAAAATGAATATGAATAGCCAAGAAAGTATTTGTATAAAGCTACTGAGCAAACACACATATATCAGTTCCCCCAGGTAGACACTGTTCTACATTGGGGATACCAGCAGTCCTCAAGTTACAACGTTTTGCACTTACACCACTTATAAATTGACACCCCATTTCAATGTTCTGACATCAGTTTCAACTTTACAGTGCTTGATCGAATGTGGCGCAATGCCAGCAAATAAGTTCGCTGCATCACTCATCTCCTTAGAGAACATCTGTCCAAACTTCCTTGGACCCTTTCTTTAAGAAAGCAGACAAGACTCCAGAAAAACCTGCAGCCAAGACTCCTGAAAAGACTCCAGCCAAGAACCCTTCAACAAGTCCAAGCAAGAGCCCTTCTAAAAGTCCAGCAAAGTCACTTTATATAAGTCCTTCCAAATCAGTAGGATTGCTATTTACAATATAAATACATTAATGTAGCTATATTACTCATCTATAATTGACTGAGTACAAAATTCTGGGTTATTTTTGGTGAAAATTGGATATGGGGTCTTGGTTCAGCAACTAATCCCCCATTTATAACATTGCTTCCTATGGGAAAACTAGTTCCAAGTTACAATGTTTCGACTTAAGACACGGTTTTCAGGAACCAATTGTGCTGCAAGTCCGAGGACTGCCTGTAGTGTAAAGCTGTACCACATAAAACCCCTTACGGGTATTGTCTCTCAAAAAAAGCAAATGAACAAACAAAAAAACCCAAAGAAAATAAAACCAATTACTCCTCAAGCTCCTAGGCAAGCCAGCACCAGAGTGAATTTGTTAGAATGGTCCAGTGGGCTTCCTTCTTAGTACCTAGTGAGTTTCTCTGGCACTGTTGTAAAGCAAGACCTATTTTCCAATTACCCACAAGGAGTGCTTTCACTCAACTCACTCCTCTGTAGGGTACAGAAAAAAAGTCCTAGTAACCCTGCCCTTGCCATTTCACCTACCCCAAGCAGTAGCCAGTCACAATCTAACCCCTATTTTACTGATGAATTGAAAAAAATATGAATGCTTGCTTTTAATTAACTAGAGCTCATTTTTAAAGCAAGTGCTGTGATATGTCTTATTTGAATCAGAAAAGACATTTTTCTTGATCTATCTTGGACCAAAGCTTCTTGGAAGATTTTCCTTTGAAAAGATAGGAAAGGGAAGTCCTGAAGACCAAAGAACTTAACGCTGTCTGATTTTGGTATTGGAATTAATAAAAGCTTATTATTACATCAAGTCAGTATATGAATAAAATTCCGTATGAAAACATTTAAAGTACATTAGATTTTTGGTAAAGATGAAAGACTGAAAAAAACTCAAGCAATCTATTCTAATTGGGTTCCCATGGTAACTGTACAATTGGGTTTTTCAATATAACATCCCAAAGGCCCAATGCACACTTGTAAAATATACTTCAAACAGCCTGAATTGTTTTTACATTACAGCACTCCCAGGAAGATCAATTACTATACATCCCCACCCTAACTATTAGTGGCAGGAGATATTAACACTATTGGCCATATTAACATAAGCCATGTAAGAAACACTGCATATCACAATTATTATATAAAACTAATCACATACTTCAGATTCATCAAACATGTTTTAAGTAATAAACCAATACTAGTCTTGTCACAGGATCACGCTTGCTGAATGTAAGAAATCAAACCCAAATATATGCCAAACCATTTTGCTTCTTATATTGATTTCAAGGATAAACAGAATCAATCATTAATAATTACATTATAAGATGACCCACAGGGTTAATCATATTCCTAGAGACTCTCACTATGGAATTATCAACAAACAGTGCTGCACGAAAAAAAGATAACTGAAAAGAATTCAAATCCACATTTTAAATATTTATAGCATAATATAAAACAAAGTGCATTCACTAACATGGGACTCAGTTTTATTTGCACTAATCACAGCAGCAAACTTCTTGCTATTCTATTTAAGACCATGAATGTTTCCATTATGAGGTCTCATTTTCAAAGTTGATAACTCAGCCCTATAGGAAGTTTTAATACAATAGTTTTATTACAGGAGTCTTAGGTATTTCATCACAGCACAAGTAGAAAGTAGTTCAAGGTGCTGTTTTACACTTAAAGTAGTATGATTCTCAAGTCAAAGGCACGGTGCTCCCAATCCCTCTTATGGACTTCAAGTAGAAGTATATTCTGGAAGCAGAAAAATCTCGTTAACTCTGGAAGCAGACCCAGCTTCTCTCTCTGAAGAAAACTACCTAGTTGCAAAAAAAGCAGACGCAGAAATGGGCTGAAAGATATAGTTCTCAAAATTAACCTTATTATTCTGAAATTATAATAGGACTACTGTATTTACCCAAATAGTCCTGGGTAAAATGCATCCGACTGGAGGGTCCAGTGGCAACGTGGTGCAGCTACTAATGGTGGGGTAATTTCTATAATATACCAAAATGTTACAACCTCCAGAATAAGACAAGTATAGGTCACCTCAAAACCCTAGCCCCCGTTGCCTTATGGGTAACTTCTCGGTTGAAAAAAGCCTAAGAAATGCACCCTTGCTGAGGTATTAAGCAAATCAGCAGCACATCTTATTTACTGCTCTCTGGCAGAAGCTACAACCATTGAGGCACTGAACATCTAGACTTGTTCTACCCTTTGGATTCTGTCTCAATGGTCTAAATAGGGGATGGTAGGTTTTGGGCAGCCTCCACACCCAACACACTTTCCTAGGCATACACCTCAAAGATCCTGGTGTGAGCGTCACAGGACTCCGGACAAGCAGATTCATCAGGCACCTGACTAAACCTCTTATGCATACACAATGTTCCAGAGAATCAGTTGTTGCTTACTATTTCCCAAATCCAAGAGGACTTTGAATTTAAGACAACCCCCCAATAATTAGATTTGATACATAAAAAATTGACAACTTATTTTTAATTTTCCATGTACCAAATCTAATTATTGGTTGGTGATCTCAAACTTGTCCCCCCACCACTGCAGCAGGGAAAGCAGCAACAGAGGGGCAGCAACAGGGGGCAGGTGGTAGGAGAGACAAGTGACCTGACCCTTATTCCCTTGCTATCTCTCACCTCTTCTCTCCACTGACCCACTACACCACCTATGTCCTCCTCCCAACCCCTCATGCCTGCTGCCTCTAGCACATGCCCCCTGCAGTGTCTACAGCCCCCGCATCTGCTACCTGCACTCCTCCATAACCTGCCCTTCCTGCTGTTCTGGCTCCAGCTCCAGCCTCCACAGAGCTCTTGATGGCTCTATCCCCCATCCAGCCAGGAAGTAGCAGTTGCAGCAGCAGACCAAGGCTGGGGCCTGAGCTGCTGCCACCACCATTGCTAAGCCAGCGCATCCTCTGTGCTCTGGGCCAGACCTGCGACAAAGGGTTACTGGAGGCACAAACAGAGGGGGGAAGGGAGGGGAGGGGAGGCAGCTCCAATGCCAACCCCAAGTTGGGCCAGGGCCAGGGAAACAGGCCACCTTTGTACTTCAGGTTGAATGGTGAAATTACTTTGCCATGCTAACAAGTTTATTATACTTAAATAGAAACAAAGAACTAAAAGGGACTTCCTGGCTTAAAGTGTAGTCTGCTGCTATCAGGAGCCAAGATGTAAAGCTCCTCTACAGTTTGAGATGTTGTATGACCTCCAAAGTAATTTTGGTCAGTTACACTAAAGTTACGAGGTCACTTATTAAACATTTTTTCCTAAACTGTATACAAAATGTGTATTGTTAACTGTGAATTTATAAAAACAGCTAGTTTCTATACTGCATTTTGAATGGATTAGCTATTCAAGATAATTATTTCATCACTTGCATTTAACTGATTGAACTAGGGCACAGTCAGACAATTTAAATATCATTATAATGGTAACTGATTACTCAGCACCATCATGTACAAGGTGGCATTAATATCTGTTATTTACTAACAAGAGTTGGCTGAAGGATACAAGGTTTGCACATACAGGGTGTAGTTAGTATGATTTAAGGGACAGCAAAGCAAAACTTAGCTATTAATTCCTTCATCAAGCTGGTCAATATCTCGCTAATGCATGCTATTTTATTAAAATCTTTATTTCATTTATGTGATCTGAACTTAATGCACTAAAAACTAGCTTTTGAATATTGTAATTTTGCTGCCAGTATTTCAGCAGGAAAGTGAGAAATCACTTCCTGATGAAATCACTTCCCCCTTAGATCAATGACCTACCCTTCACCAACAATTCAGTTGCCTTACTCAGAGATTAACCTTCAATTCTGGATTTTATACTACCTTTAGTGTGTACCTTTTATTCTGATAACTGTGAAATAGAAATTTACCAGTGTGTGGGAAAGAAGGTAAAACATATATAAAAAAACCCTTTCACTATAATCATATACACATGTTAATATTAAACAGAAAAAACACATTAATTTATACATCTGATTACAAAAAAAATAAGGTTTCAGTAACATGGACATTCCATACATCTTGTGTGTACATTTTAAAAATAAAAGGTGTGAAATTACACATTAAAAGACAGTACCAAATCAAAACATACTATGACCCCAAACTTACAATCAGATATGCAAGGGGGATGTTGGGTGGGGGCAATACAACTGAAGTGACTTGATCTGAACATAGGTTCCATTTCTGGTCCACACAAATTCAGTTGCTTGATTAAGATACATATGTGCAGTGAACTGCACCAATACCCATCCTCATCAATTAATAAAGAATCAGAGGAAGGGCACTCTGAAGTGCTTTGGGCTAGATTACAAGGCAGTCGAGGGGAAAGAGACTTAACTGTGGGGGTCTACTACAGACCTCCAAACCAAGGGGAACAGCTTGACCAGGAATTCTTAGGTCAGCTCATGGAGGTAGTGAAGTCTAAGGATGTGGTAGTCATGGGGGACCTGAACTTCCCGGACATCTGCTGGGAAGACCAGTCAGCCAGGTCTGAACGCTCACGTAGGTTCTTGGCCAGAGTGCAGGACCTCCATCTAACCTAGGAGGTGGACAGTCCCACCAGGGGAGACACCTTGTTGGACCTGGTGTTGGTCACAGGAGATGACCAGGTGAGGGGACTGTGGGTGCTCGACCACCTGGGTGATAGCGATCATCACCTGCTGGAATTCACCATCCAGCGCAAGGTGGCAAAGGCCTGCAGCAAAGCAGCAGTCCTAGATTTCAGGAGGGCAAACTTCAATGAGCTAAGGAGAATAGTCAGGAAGCACTGATGTCCCAGAGGGCAGGGGAGCCAGGTGTCCAAGGAGAGTGGTCGCTCCACAAGGAGACGATCCTCCAAGCCCAAAGGGAGGTAATCCCAACGAGGATCAAAGGGAGCAGGAGGGCACACAAGCCCCCATGGCTCACCAAAAGCATCTGGGAATGCCTCCTAGCTAAAAGGGAGGAGTACACCCAATGGAAAGGAGGGGACATCACCAGGGATGACTATACTGCAGTTGCTTGGGGATGTAGGGGGGGCAGTCAGGAAGGCCAAGGCAGAGATGGAACTGGGACTAGCTTCCCAGATTAAGGACAATAAGAAGTCTTTCTTTAAATACATAGGGGGTAAAAAGAAGGTTCTGGGTAATGTGGGGCCCCTGCAGGACACGTTAGGAAATCTGGTCATCACACCAGACGACAAAGCCAACATATTTAATGATTTCTTTGCCTCCATCTTCCTAAGCACGAACTGGAACAGCCACCCCCCGCTGGCCCCCCCATAGGCCCCAGGGGAGGCACACCTAGGCCAAGGGTTAGTGAGGAACTAGTTAGAGAACTTCTGGAGAGACTGGACATATTCAAGTCAGCTGGTCCAAACGATCTCCACCCTAGAGTACTGAGGGAATTGGCTGAGGTCATTGCAGGACCTCTGGCACGGCTTTACGAGCACTCGTGGTGCTCTGGTGTAGTGCCAGAGGACTGGAAGAGGGCCAACGTGGTTCCCATCTTCAAAAAGGGGAAGAAGGAGGACCCGGGAAACTATAGGCCAGTTAGTCTTACCTCGATCCTAGGCAAGCTGTTCGAGAAAATTATGCTGGCACACATCCAGGAGGGGCCAGCAGGGGATTTCATGCTTACCAACACGGGTTCATCATCATCAGTGGCAGGTCCTGTCAGACCAACCTGGTGGCCTTCTATGATCAGATCACCAAATCATTAGATGCAGGGGTAGCAGTGGACACAGTCTTCCTGGACTTTCGGAAGGCCTTCGACACTGTCTCACCCCATTCTCATTAAGAAACTGGGGGACTGTGGCGTTGACACCCACACAGTCAACTGGGTCGCCAACTGGCTGCAGGGCCGCACCCAGAGAGTGGTGGTGGATGGGTCATTTTCAGCCTGGAGGGATGTGGGCAGTGGGGTTCTGCAGGGCTCGGTCCTCGGGCCCACACTGTTCAACATCTTCATCAGCGACTTGGATGAGGGGGTAAAAAGCACCCTGTTCACATTTGCTGATGACACTAAGATGTGGGGGGATGCGGGCAAGCTAGAAGGGAGCAATAGGCTACAATCGGACCTAGACAGGTTACAAGGGTGGGTGGATGAGAATAGGATGGGATTCAACACTGACAAGTGCAAAGTGATGCACCTGGGGAGGAACAACTGGCACCATACCTACAGGCTGGGGAACTCCCTTCTTGTCAGTACAGAGGCAGAAAAGGATCTTGGAGTCATCACTGACTCCAAGATGAACATGGACCGGCAGTGTGGGGATGCAGTCAGGAAGGCCAACCGCACCTTGTCATGCATCCACAGATGTATCTCAAGCAGGTCCAAAGAGGTGATCCTCCCCCTCTATGTGGCACTGGTCAGGCCGCAGCTGGAGTACTGCGTCCAATTCTGGGCGCCACACTTCAAGAGGGATGGAGACAACATGGAGAGGGTTCAGACGAGGGCCACTCGTATGATCAGGGGGCAGCAGGGCAGGCCTTATGAGGAGAGGCAACAGGACCTGAACCTGTTCAGCCTCCACAAGAGAAGGCCGAGGGGGGAATCTAGTGGCCTGTTACAAACTAGCCAGGGGAGATCAGCATGCACTGGGGGAGTCCCTGTTCCCCCAAGCACTGCCAGGAGTGACCAGGAATAATGGTCACAAGCTGGTAGAGGGAAGATTTAGGCTAGATATCAGGAGGCGCTACTTCACTGTCAGGGCGGTTAGGATCTGGAACCAACTTCCAAGTGAAGTGGTGCTGGCCCCTACCCTGGGGGTCTTTAAGAGGAGGTTAGATGAACACCTTGCTGGGGTCATTTGACCCCAGTACTCTTTCCTGCCATGGCAGGGGATTGGACTAGATGATCTACTCAGGTCCCTTCCGACCCTAGAAACTATGAAACTCTATCAATACCAAGTAGGTTTCAGAACCTTACCTTTCACATTGTTTGGTTTTCTTATATTAATCATACCACTTGAATGTTGTATTAACATTGGAGTACTGTTTTGATGATTTCAAAGAGACAGAAGCATCCATGTGCTATTCATAGGATTTGAATGCCTAACACCTTTAGGCTCTTGAAAACCCCAATTTAAGAATGTGGGGGGAATGCAATGAGGACAACTGCTCATTTGGCTTACTTACATTTTTGGCTTCCTGGTTATATAGCATTATTAGATTTACCAGTAGGACATACAAGTTCAACTAACAAAAGCAGAATCTTATACAGCATAATGAACAGCACAGGCTTAAATTTAAATCCGTCTGCAACTCAGGAATGAAGTCTTTTACAGTGTAAGTTCCAAATCATATCCTTTGTTTAAACTGAACAGTACTTTCAGTCAAGCAAAGGTACGAACACATGCTAAGGCCATATAAAGCGTTAGAACGTCTAGTGTGCCCCTAATCAAAAGTGTGGTCAGATTTTTATATCTACACATATAAACTATATATACATTAAACATTTCCCACAAGAGGAGGGGCATGTTGTCTTGTTTTACCTATAACTCAATTAAACAGATATTAAACAATACAACATGAAAACTTCCAGATAGGTAAAGAACATTTGATCCTGGATAGAGAAACTAATACCTGTAACAGTCATTATTAAAATACAAATATTTTGCATGCAGTCCTGTTAGCCATCTTGATCACATTCTTTGTGTTACTTTCTAGGATGAAAAAACAAATAATGAAAGGTATGCTATAAAATATCTGGGCAAATATGAAAACGGTTATTGTCGCAGGGCACTTCTGTGCCCCGCTCCTAGTAAGACTCAAACTTGAGGAGGGGAGATGTGTCGCAGGCACTGAAGTGCCTGCTACTAAAAAAAGGACAGGCGTAGGCTTCTGGGGCAGCTGACCGGAAGGAGGCAGGGCCTGGCCCATATAAACAGCTTAGGCTGAAGCCAAGGCAGTTCCCTTCTGGCAACCGTGAAGGAGAGAGCTCTGCCGGGAGTAGGCAGAAGTGGGAGGCCTGAGGACCTGAGCAGTTATGGGGTGAGAATACCAGGCAGAGGAACCCTGGCAGGGCTGGAAATAATGATGAGCCAGAGAGCTTTGGGTTTACATTTTAAGCCAGGAGGATAGAGCTTGAGTTGGGGCCGATTGGCTTATGGTTTTGGTTACTGTTACACCGGAGGACCGGGTGAGGCTGTAGGGGTTGGAGGAGGCCTCATGGGAGCTCCCCAGTAGCGTGGGGGTTCCTGGCACTAGAGAGGGTGCCGCGTTTTAGGGGTTGCATAGACCCCGATCCAGTGGGGCAGTGTCATGTGGGGTGAGGAGCCCAGTGTGGGTGAGTGACCCACGAAGACGGGTCTGGGGCCAGGCACAGCTACGGCCACCTGAGCCCCGAGCGCGGGAAGCGCGAGGCACATATGCCCCAGTGTGGGCGGGAATTGCGTGAGCAAGGCCCCAGTGTGGGCACGAGTAGAGCCCCAGGGAAGGTGATGTTGCATTTGGATCGGGATAGGCCCAAGGGAGGGCGCACAGGAATAAGAAGGCCCGAGGGAGGGTGAGCATACAGGGAGAGGCCCCAGAGAGGGCCGCCAAGAAGAGATAACAGACTTAACAATGTCCGGGACAACTGAGAGGCTTGGGGCGTGGTATCAGGGGTGGTAGGAGCCACGCATAGCCCTGAGGCGGGAGTACACAGAATCAGTGGTAGACAGGGTAACAGCAGGAGTACACCAAGGGGTACTATGCTCAAGCGGGTAAAAGGCAGCCTCCCTTTCATAATATTTATCAGCAAGACGTGGCAAGTGAGATAACGAGGGTGAGTGGACACCCACTTAGCACAGTAGGGGGCGCTCCTGGGTCCCCGCCCCGTGACAGTTATACTTACTACCACAGTTACACAGAGCCTTTAGAATATGTACTCTCTCATTATAGTCATTTTAAATATAATTTCATTTTAGAATGTACTTATCATGCAAAAAACCTTTTATACTGAACTACTAAAATGAAACACTTAAATATTTTAGAAAAAAATGCACACGCATAAATTTGACCTCTCTCTAAAAGCTGTAACTCAATCGTTCCTTTACTTGCTGAGGCACATTAACACAAGCCAAGCCCTGGCCTGTGTTTGGACAATAAATGTGTATATCAATTTCATGTGCTGCTCTAATATTACAAAATTAAAATAACATTTTGGCCAGTTTTTCCTTTGGTTGTTTTTAGTTTCAGGTTTGTTCTCTTGGACTAAATATAATCCTCTCACATACCTTGTTTGTTTGGTTTTTTTACCACTCTGCCAGGTTCCTTTTTTTACATGTGCTCAGCTATCCCCAGCTGTAAGCCAATGTACCAACAAGTAAAAAGCTCTATTTATGATTCCAGTTTTTACCTTAATACGGTACCAGTAAAACATTTCTAGAGAAAGTTAAAAAGTTTGCAGGAGCCATAGCATGTCACTAGCTTATAGATTTCACACATCCAAAAATCAGAATTGTTGTCCCACATTTTCCCATTAGTTACATTCTCTTCACCAATCCAGATATCTTATGAACACTCAGTGAAAGAGAATTGCACAATCTGTCAATAAAGTAAGCGTATTTTGAACTACTGTCCATATGACTCAATTTGTCAGTAAAAACTGCCACCACCGCTGTGCTTGCAGAAAAATGTCCATAAATGCATTATTGCGACTGGCAGATCGATGTCTATAATAAAAACAAATAGATTTAACAAGTGCTTGCTTTTACGAGTTATGCTATTGGTGGAACACACATTCAGTTTCACCCTTCAACTTCTGGGAATGGGCAATACAGGCTGTGTTGGATACTTTGCTGACTACACTGGTGTTACAAACAGGAAATTATTCTAACACAGGAAATCTTTAAAAGTATTAGACTGAATGCTTATGAATACAGCATGTATTTATAGCTTTCACACATTTAGGATTTAGCTCATTGTTCTACAAATTTCTCCAAAAATGTGCAAACTTAACAACTATAATAAAGAACACAGATTTCTTTCCCTCCCATTGCAGAAAATTGAAACTAGTTTTGAAAACAGCTGCATCCCAAGCCAAATGGCTCACTACTCTTGAGATTGGTGCAGGAAAACTGTATTTTTGCTCCCATGAGACCATGATTCAACTCCTATGCCACTAAACTAATTGAGAACAACCACTGCTGTTCAAACTGAGTTTCAACATCCAACATGTGGGCCAGAGTGTCACCTTTTCTATCAGTAGTCCCTTGGGTAGCATATGGGGGAAATTATGTATTGTTTAGCCAAAGTAAGATGGGGTATAGGGGCTGTCACAGACTGGTTTAAATTTTAAGGATAACAGCTGTTTTGGCTCTATCAACATGCTTAACTGCACTTATGTAAGGGGACAATACTAACAAAAACTACCATCCATTTTCTAAACCTGATCTTCTTTAAGCTTTCCAGGCTGTTTCTTCTTTTTGCAAATGACATTAAATTATTCTGTCACTTAAACCCACAGATTTAAAATGGTGTTAAATCTCATTTTTCTTTGGCACAGTCTTTCTACCTTACACAGTTCTCAAAAAGAACTTCCTAACACTTTTTCTGCCCAAGTTCCCAAATTAGTCATTTAAGTAAACCCCTGTTAGCCTTCCCAAAGGGCAGGAGTTTCTCCTTCAGGCTACTATCACTTTAGTGATGCCATTAACTGATTCTCTACATATGTTAAGCATTAAACAGTGGTGACAAGTTAATTACAGGAGTTATCAAGAGATAAAGTAGTCACAGTAACACAAGTTGCAGTGTAACAACTATAGTTTCCTATGGAGCTTGTGTGCAGTTGCTGGTGTAATTGGTGTAATTAACTCATCATGGATCAGAACCCAGATGGAATCTGTTGAAGCCATCTTACAAGGTCACAAATTCACCTACTTGGCTCTCAGAACTCTGGCTGAAAAATTATTTCCATCCTACCAAAAAAGCAAAATTCTAGAAAAAGCTTTAGCTGTATAAATAAAAGTGTCCAATACACTAACTGACCTATGATCAAGAAATTAGTTAATACATAGTAATTTTACTACATGAAGATAAAATTAAAGCTTATATAAATATAAAAGATACTCACAAAATGCTGTCAGGAAGAGATTTGTAGTGCCTTCTTTGTTTCTAAACAGATAGAAGTAACCTGCAATAGGAGGAATAGAAATTTTTTTCATATGTTAACAAGTCCAGACTTGCTGGATGCACATTACTACAGTCAAAGAAGCTTGCCAAGGACACCACACCATGCCAACAAAACTTTGAAATCAAAGACAAAGAAAACATACACTTTCAGGGAGAAGAAAAATAATTAACTACTAAACTGATCAACTGAATTTGAGAAGATAGTCTCATGCAGTGAACACAGGACTAGGAACCAAACCTAAACTGTCTCATATCCACCTCATAAAACCCCTATAGGTCTCATTCTGCAGAACAGGAGGCAGAGGTGGATTTATGTCAACTCTGCCCACTTATTCCACCATTTCCACCAGAGGCCTTGGGACTGGCATTCATAAGCAGGGCTGGCAGAAGCACTTCCAACTTAACAACCCTCCATGGAAATTCCACATCACAATTAATTTTTACTCAGCTGAGTAGCACCCCCTGAATAAGCGAGATGGAATTTTAATGCACAAATGCATCAATTGGAGTGCGTGTATTGCAGCTCAACTGAAGTTACATTTCTATACAAGGGAAGACCAAAGGCCACAAAGACAGTTCAGAAGCAAAAAGCCTCTCTGCAGTCAGTCCTAGCAGATTTCCAGTCTCCAGCGGATTTCCGAGGGTTTGCAGGCCAAAACCTTAATCAGTTCCACAAAGGGGCTATCCCTTGCTATTAAGATAAATGATTCCAGGTGATGTACTGCAGCATTTCCAGTCCTCTTATTCCCCCCCACACACTCACACTTTTTTTTTTTGTTTTTGCTTAATGGACAATGGACACTCAAGAATAGTCGACTTTGGCACTCGTGCCACCTCAAAAAAGTTACTTATTTACATTATACTTCATTTCATTACTTGTAAAAGGATGATAAGCATAAAACTGAAGCAAGTCTAGTTATATGCTGCTTTGAAAATCTGAAAAACTGAAGCACTGCATATAATCACTTTTTAGGATAATAGAAGTATTAAAAATCAATAATTAAACAATTAGCAGTAGCTATACTGTTATTTACTTCCCAAACAGTGGGAGTAGCAAAGTAGCTTCTTCATCTATATTTACTTTTTCCAATTTTCAGAACTTCTGGACATAATTGTGATATTTTGCCATATTGTACCATGAGCTTTTTTAAAAAAGAAAACAAAAGCAAGAAGCAATATATCCCTTAATCTTTATTTTACATTCTCCTTACTTTCTCTCTTACATTGGAACTGTACTTGATTATTCTGTCTTACAACCCAGTTTCAGTAAATGAAGAGATCTGGAATACAAGTAACTCCCAGTGAGGAGTTACCATCACACTCCCACTACAAATGGCACATGTGGCAGAGCCTGAACAGACTGAAAGTGGGTCTCGGCAGATACAACTTTCTCATTAAATCATTGGGCCTCTACACAGCCAGCCAATGTGTTTCTCAAGAAAAGCAAACATGAATCATGTCCTGAAATGCCCTGTAGCACCACAATGCATCCCACAAGCTTTGGCAATAAGACCACCAGAAGCAGTTGCCTGTGCAGAATTTTAGCAGACCATATAGAACGGATGGCCTGGAGACATGACAAGGAAGAAGACTAAAAATATGGTCTCTCCATAGCATTTTAGATCTTCGAGGGGTGCGGGCCAGCATGCCACAAATTAGACACGCAACATCCCTTGAGGGCTACTCTAAACACCCTCCTCTACTTCCTGTTCTATGTTCCCTGCCTGATCTGCTGCTGATTTCTACTTCCTACTTATCTGCTGCAGTGCTGCCTGCTCCCTCCCTCCTCTGCCACATACCACACAACATCCACTCTCAGCCTCTGCACCACAGGCAAGATGCACCTAGGGCCTGACCCAGTACAGGGCAGCTTGTATGTTCTGGAGGGGCTGCCTGTGCCTAGGTCTCACGCCATGTCGTCCCATTTGGTCATACACTGGGCAGGGGGTTGGGAGGGCACCTCAGGGAAAAAAACAATCAAGTTGCTACTGCAGAAAACAACTGAGCTATATAAGAGGACTCTGCTCCCCCAAGCAGATCCAGCTCCACATGTCTGCTGATACACTTGGCTGCAGGGGGGCCGGCACTGCTGCTCTCATCTTGTAAGACAAGGCACAGGTGCCAAAGCATGGCACATGACAGCGTTTTGCTTGGGGCGGATGGCAGAGAAGAGGCCAGGGTTGTGCTGCCACAACAAGCATCGGGCCCCTCCTCTGCCTGCCCCTGGCACACCATCTTACAAACAGAGGCTGTGGGTGTTTTGGGGCACTCTGCCCAAAAACCTTGCCAACCCATTGCAGGAGGAGCTGCCTCAGGGGCGGTGAAATTGCCCCAAGCCTGCAGCTCCCAATGTTTTAGAGGCACCTTTCTCTGCACACTGAGGAGTGCAGTAGGCCTCAGGGAGATGAGGCAATGTCCTTTGGCAGCATGGGGTGGACTTTCAATAATATACTAAAGGGTGGCAAGCAAACTTTAAAAAAACAGGGGGAGTGAGGGTGGAGAGTCAACCCACTTGAAAAAAAAAAAGGGGCTCCTATTTTCAAGGAGAAAAAACGAGGGGAACCGTATCTGCCAGGGGCTGCTTGGGCCCTCCCCGTGCCTCACGCAGCACGGAAGGGTGGGCACTGGCCGTCTGGGTTTAGAAATGGGTTGTGATGCAGCCCCACCACCACCTCCTCCTCCTCCTCCTCCTCCTCGTCGTGGCTTAGAGCTTAGACCTACCGGGCGCGCTGCTGCCCGCTCCGCCTCACACGGCGGGAGGAAGCAGACCGCAGCAGCCCCGCCCCTCTTCCGCCTGCGCGGGGACCTGACGAGCAGCCCGCGCAGGCGCCGCAGGAGCTGGAGCCGGGCCTGCCTGGGCGCAATGCAGCGCAGCGGGCTGGGGCTGTGCCCGGGTGGCTGCACAGCCCTGCAAGGAAAGAAGGGGCCGTGTCTAGACGTAGGACTCGGCGCTGGTGTCCGGGGGCGGAGCGGGTAGTTGCTCCTGATGCAGAAAAGCCCGCCTGGGCCTGGCTCCAAGCCCCTGGGGGAAGCCGGTGTGATCCTCCCCGGCCTGGCAGGGCAGTGTTCCCATTGCATTGGCGGGGAAGACTGATGCAGTTCGCTTCCTGCCCTCACTTGCACCCGTGCCGTAGGCTGTGCAAGTGCCAGGCAAAAGCACCACCAGCATCTGGCCACTCGCTGCTGTAAGAAAATACCCAGGGATTTCTGTCAGGGAAAAGATCCTGCCCGAGGTAATGCAGTGAAAACGGCACTGCATCGTGGAGGGGGCGCAGCCTTGTCTGCTTGCGGACAAGACTCCCTCTGACAGCTTCGTAGTGAGCTTCCCGCTGCCCACGTTGGGGAGGATCTGGGCTAGACGACACCTTGATGGAAATGGGAGACTGCTCCCTAGCTTGCTCCAAGACAAACTCGAGGGCATCCGAACCCCAAGCTTCTGGGCTCGGGCCTGCAAGCGGGATGCCCGACAAATGATTCGGGTGGGGGTGGAGGATGTTTGATGGCTGTAGGGCCACATTTGGTTCTTGAATGAGTCACGGATTTGGAATGGATTTGGCTAGGTTGACTTGGGACATGAAAAAATTCTCCTTAAAAGTTAACATCCAAAGATTTCTGATACTTTAAAGGCTGAAACTGTAGGAAGTTCGGGTGGGGCTCAGTTTTGATCATTAGAGTTTCATAGGATCCAGTCAAGAAGAATCCAGCTTTGTTTTTTTCATTTGCAGAGTTGTAAAGACAGGGATGAACGCAGACAAGCTCAGGAAGTCTATAACTGGGGAATTGCTAAAGGAAGTGGTTTGAGTAGTGAAGGTTGTGTTAGAAAAGACATGGAGCGAGTTGCAGAGTTGATGATGCTGAAAAAGGTAGGGTGAAGCTTAGTTAAGTTAATAAGCCATGGTGAGCAGACCATGAAGAGGGGTTACTAAAATTTACCAAAAAGGCAAAACCCCAAATTATTGGAACTCATTTTAAAGCTCTTTATATACAGTTGGGAGATTCTGGAGTGTAATCATGAGATTGTCAGACAAGCGAAGAACCAACTAATGAGGGAGACCCAGACAAAAAGCACTTTCCCTCTTGTGACTGAGCATCATAACCATAAAGGCATCAGATTTAAAATCTGGTTACAGATAACCAGATGGCTTCTGTGTTTTGGCTTCAAGGAATTCCCAGCACTTATTTTCTGAGAAGCAGACTTTTTGAACCCCGTCTAATTCAACTCTTTGTTCTTTGGCTCATCAGTTTTCAATCCACTTAAAAATGTGTCAGGTCAGGACAGCAGGTAGGATGGTTAGCCCCAGCTGGGCCTAACTACCTGAGTGCCAGTGTTGCCAAGTCTTACGAGAAAAAATAGTGGCACTGCCTTTAAAAGCAAGCCCAACCCATTTCCAGCCCATAACAATCCCTGTACCAGCGGGGGGCTAGGAATTTTGATGTGGATATAGCCCCCCCAAACTTCCTCGTCGTGCCGCCCCTCCTGGCAGGACACGCAGCAGGGCAGGGAGCTGCTCCAGGACTGGGCTGGGGTCTTGTGGTGGTGACAGCATGGTTCGGAGGTGGGGCAGAGCCACAATTTGCAGCTTGCATGCCCCAGGCAGGGACATGCAAGCAGCAGATCGCGGCTTTGCCCTGGCTCCGAACTATGCTGCAATCCACTGCCTGCATGCCCCTGCCCAGCGCATGCAGGCTGCAGATTGTGATTCTGGACCACGCTGTCACCGCTGCAAGATCCGAGCCTGGCTGGAGCAGCTTTGCGCCCTGTTTGCATGCCCTGACAGCACTGCTGGGGCCGATCCACATGGAAACCCACCCTGCACTCTCAGAGCATGGCTGCTGCTGGGGTCTCTATGGAAACCCTTCCCACCCATGCCCAGTTCCAGTGTCACAGCACAGAAAAGGACAACAGGACAGAAAAGTCCGTGTCAAGCCTGAGCTTCCAGCTTCTAGTTCCCTGGTTCTTCACCTGTTGGAAAATAGTTCCTCATTTTTCATTCCCATTCTGGATCCTGCTCGTCTTATTCCAGGCTTGAGTTCAGGTCTTGGATCTCATGGCTATAATCTGGACTCCTTTTTTCAGACTTGCTGCTTCATGACCTCTCCTTGTTCCTAACTCTAGTCTAAACTCCCTTGTCTTCTGACAGCTGGCTCTTGTCTTATAGTGTTAGTGTGGTAATCACAAGTGTCCTGGTCCCTTTTAGCTATAGCTGCCTGCTTGGGACTCCCTGGCTAGTGAGGCTGATCTGAATCCTTGCTTTTCTATTCCTGACTCCTGTCCCCTCCCCTGCTAATACTTTGCCCGCCTTTGTCCTTGTCTCTCTCAGACTTCTTGGCTCTATTTTGGGCCTTGTCTGGTTCTGACTTTGTCTGCTTTTAACTCCCCTGGGTTGTGAACAAGGAAGTCATGAATGAAAATATTTGCCATAGGCATGTTTTGTTTTCTGTCCCCCTTAAGAGGGAGAGCAGTTACATTTTGGTTGAAGAATCATGGCTACATTAATCCACAGCTCAAAAGGTCAAGATATCCAAACTAATTCCTGCTGTTAGCTGCCATTTGCAAACAAGTTAAAAAAAAAAAGGCTTAAGTGGTCTCCAGGTTGAATAAGAACCAATATAAATAGTTAAATAAGATTAAAAGAGCTTCATTCATGTGATCACTATTTTGGTGAAACAGTTTTGGAATATCAGAAAGCAGGGAGGCTTCAGATGAGAGACTGCATTAAACCTGGCAGCTTTTGGGCTTGGGCCATGGTCTGTTATCAAACCTTAAAATCAGAAGTACCTCTGGCTACAAGTACCTAAATGCTGCAGGTTGGGACCTGTTACCCACTAGTTTTTCTAAAAGAGCTGAAATCCCTGAGCCTGCTATTGTGTAGTGCAGGGTCTAGAAGAGCTGGGGTAGCTAAGTTACTTGAAGAGAACTGGCAACCCCTAGCAGAACAGGAGCAGGGAGCACTGGTGACCTCTGGCATGGGTCCTCACCCAGCACTTAAGCTGTCATAGGTGGTAGAGGCCCAGAGAAGATCCATGCATGAGTCTCCCTTCCCAGTGTGGGCTAAGTAGCAGAGCTCCATTTCAATTTGCTCTGTGATAGAGCACCCTTCCCTAAGAGGTCTACCAAGCGGACAGAGGAGTTGTAGGGACTAGCAGCTACACTAGCTGCCATAGCTATTAAGTTCACCCTGGCTGAAACTGGGAAAGAACTCTAATAGCATTTACCATGGTAACCGGTTAATAGTCACTTGGGGTGCAGACAGAAATTATATGCATCCCATGATAGGCCCCTCGAAAGTGCTCTAAATCTGTGCCCAAACAGAAGAGCATGGCTGCAGAGCCCACTGATGGCACAACAAATTAACCCTCATTGTATGAGGGTTCAAATAAAGATACTCCTAAGTGAACCAACTTCATTAATTTGTCTGCTCCAGTTGCAACAGCAGCCCAGCCAAGCTGCTGTCTCTGAATGGGATTGTGAGAAGATGGGGGAGGGAGGTCCCTTCTGGGGTTTTCTCAGCCCTGCTGGAGTGAGGCAGGTGAATTGGAGTCCCTCACCTCGGGGCGGGGGTGGAGGGAGCGGAAGAAGACTCCAAACTACCTACCCCCACACTGCAGCAGGGCTGAGAACGCCAGAACAACCTCCCTCCCCTGCCTTCTCTCCCCTCTCATCCAGAAACAGGAACAGAGCTGTGAGAGTGGGGGCACAGCCGGGGAGGAGATGTGGGGTAAGAGCTAGGGGAAAATGCAGCCTCTCTCCCTGGATTGACTCCAAATTAGAGCCAGTACTGTACCATCCCAATCCAACAGCTACCAGCTGTAGGGTCGGGAGGATCGGTCCAACTCATGGTATTTTTTATGAATCGCCATGAGTTAGGCCTAGGAGCTGCACTTCTGTTTGCACTCTGTTAAAGTTTTCCCTAAGGGGTGTGTGTTTTTGTTCCTTTTCCCCTTTAATTAGCCCTGTCTTCTAATCAAGTCAATGTGGTAAGTTCTAAAGTACAGGGCTTCTCTCAGAAAATGCCCCTCCTGCCCTGATGCTTGCTCTGAGTAGGTCTCCTGTATAAGCACTTCCACTAATCACAGTTGTGGCTATATGGCATGTGGAGAAAACTGGTCTCTGAAACAGGCAGGCTGTAAACTGCTTAGGGCAATATGGGTACTGACAGACGTGGAAAAAAAGCAAAATGCACATTACCAGAAGCAGCAGTGCATTAGTTGGACCAAGCTCTGCAGTGTCTGTGTAGATTGGGCACTTCAGCAAGGCTTTTTGTTGCCTTTATCTAATAGCTGATTCCATCAGCTATCACATAAAAGCGCCAAAATAGCACCTCTAAAGTACCCAATATACACAGACGTTGAGCAAGCCAGGTCCAATTAATGTGATGCCTCTTCTAGGTGTGTACTGGGATTGGCGTGAGAGCACGCCAAGTTTAAATTAAAGTGCAGTTTATTTTATTCCATATCTGCAAGCATCCTATAAGACCTTAAATTCCACCTAGAAATCAAAAGCCAGTACAAATAGACCTCAGAATACTGGTGCCTTGTGTTCCTATCAAATTGTACCAAGCTATGCAATTTACCAACTTGTGTGTTAGGTTCCAGGGACATAACTTGATCTGTATGGGCTTCTAGAAAGGAAAGTTGTTTCATATGGTATAAATTCATAATATCAATGCATATCTGACCAAGTATTTAAGGATTTGTACGTTCTTGAGGTGCAGTGGGTGGACACTTCTCATAGTGGCAGCAAATGGCCTTTGGTACTAGTGTTGTATTCTTAACTGACAGGTTAAGATAATGGATGCCCATATATGGCCCAGCTATTCAAAAATTCTGCAACATACTTCAACACTATGCTTTTGAGATTTCTAGTGTTTTTCCTCTTTCAGTTTAAATTTGTGGTATTATGAAAATATCGGAGTGCAAGATTTAAATAAGAAAGAAAATTGCCACTGGATTGGACCTCTTATCTGGTTCATTATCATTTCTGCACAAGCAACCAGTACCTGAAACTTTAGTGGAAGGCAAGACCTCCTTAAAATGTACTTCTCTAATGCTCTTCATGGAAGGGAAAATAAATCCTTTGACCCCCCAGAGATGATTATTCCCTGAACCATGCGTTTTGATCACCCTTATCATTAATTTAGTTTGCATCATGACAGACTTTAATAATTATCATAAAATTATCCAGCCCTTCTTAAAATCAAGCAGCAGCATTTGTCTTCATAACCTCTTGTGGTGAATCCACAGGTTGACTGCTGCATAAAGAAGTATTTCCCTTTATTGGTTCAAAATTTACTGCCCTTTAATTGAGTGTCATATTCTCATATTATTAAGAAGGGTAAAAAGAGCCCTGATCAGGTTTCACTCTGCCTGCCCTTCAGAATTATGAACATCTCATTTAAGTCTCCTTTAGCCCCTCTGCCTTCCAGTTTTGGGAATTTCTTATTTTATGTAAATACCACTGTCATTCAAACCATCTTCATTTCACTTCATTTGAACTTTTCAATTTGCACTCTGTCTTTCTTTGAAGCAAGATAATCAAAACTGAGTGGAAATTTCCAAGTGAGGTTGTACCATTAGTCAAAAACATGAGTCTCAGCAGTGTATCAAAATATTATTCATGCCCCTTTTTCAAGTACCCAAGCCTCCTACTTTTTACTTTAACTTCTCTGTCTTGTCCGACCTTATCACTGAGTTACATTAATTGTTTTTCCTTATATAGACCCACAGTTTCAAAGAACATAAGAGTAAGTTGGTTCTTTTGTCCATGTCACAGCTGAATTTTCCATCAAACTAATTTTTCAACAGAAAATATACTTTCTGCAAAGTCAAAATTTTCCAAAGGAAATTTTCAATTTGGCTGAAATATTTTGATTTTCTTTGGGGTCAGATTGACTCAAATTGAAATCTACATTGGTGTGTTGAATTCACCCCGAGTATTTTTATCTGAGTCAGTTCAAATCTTAAACTGCATTTCTCTATTATGCTGCATTATTCCATGGCTGTTGCAGTTTTGATTTCACTCTAATGAAACAGAATGGAGCATCATGGCAGTGGGTCAATATTATGACAGTGGGTTTATTCTGGTAGATTGAGGCCTGTAGGAAAGGATAGAGACATCAGGCTTAAGAGCTACAGCTATAGTGAGATAATGCAAAACTAAAAGAAAATGCAGTTTAATACTGAATCTGCTCAAAGTGAAACATTTTGATTAGGAAATATTAAAATGTTTAAAGTTGTCAAAGAATTCCATCATTGCAGAATTGGAATTTGTTGGAATATTTCAATCCACAAACAGATTTGATATTTCAAGATTTTGTCTTTGGACAAAAACAGTTTTAAATATCAGAATTTGTTACGAGATAAAAAATCATATTTTGACTTTCACATTATTAGACATTATCTTCCTACTATCTACGTTTAATTGTCCACCTTCTTTCTTTTCCAACTCATCATTAAATACCACATATTAAATAATGTCTTTCCCCATACTGACTTGTTAAGTAAATTGCTACCAGTTTTTTTAACTCTTCACTGTGGGTTTTCAGGACTGAAGTGATATTTAAATTATGCATAAAACTTATTCCACCATTCTGCACAGTATTTTAAATTTCTTGTGTATTCTGTACCAAGAAATTATTCTTTCATTCTCTCTGGTTATAAATTGTTACCACTGTTATTTATAATGCACTTTTCATGTAACATAAATTTAATCAAGTGCAAAGTAGCCATTTTCCCCAGGTCAAGAGGATAGTCAGCAATTCAATATAAGACACCAACACCAAACAGATTTTCTTATGAGAATCAAACACAAAAAATAACACCAGGAATTTCAGAGTCAATAACTCATCAGTGAACACACTACCTTCTGCATACTCTGTCCCAAAGACAGTTATTGGACATATTGCACTACCTTGGTTTCTTGAGTTCTACTGCAAAAGTAGATATGATGTCAGGAGAAGGGAAGAGCTACTCTTTAACATCATTGAACCACTTAGGAATGTGTAGATGTCACCCTGAAGAGAATTATCACTAAGGGTCTACTCAATTTGCAATTCTATGGATTTCATGGAAACCACGAAATCTGGGACTGTTTGCAAAGTCAATTTTAAAAAATTAATAAAAATAACATGCTGGCTCCCCAGCGGTCCTTGCTGCTGTTGTGGCCCAGCCTCAGAGCCTGCCTGTGGTGGGGAGACACTGGCTGGCAGGGCAGCACAAAGGGCAGCAGAGAAGATGGTGGCTGCCCCTTTGTTCCTCCTCCCAATGGGGCCCGTCCACCAATCAGCACTGGGGGTGGCACCAAGGCACATACAAGAAATATCTGCAGAATTTGCTGTTTATGCCATGACCATCCCGCAAAAATTATTTAGTTTCTCCATGATTTAAGTAGACCTCTAAATATCAGGTGTATTATCCCTTTTCCAGTGTGCCTTACTGAAAGTATGAGCTGTTCTACTCAGTATCAGTAGAAGTGCCCTGCAGCAGGAGTCCTAAATACAGCTGATTGTAGTATGGATGACTGGCAAAACCTGTGCTTGAGAAAGGGACAAGTTTGCTTTGCCAGTTAAGGGTGAAAGGCAGAAGTGGGTGAAAGGTGAAAAGTAGCTACCTTTCTGTCTGTGAATCCAAGATAAGTTTAGTAACATCTTACAAGACCCCAGCCCTTTCTTAACATAGCTGGATAGACAGAGAGCCTAGCTTGAAGTAACTAATAAGCACTGGCAGTTTAGTAAGAGGCCAATGTGGAGTGTTTCTGCAGGATGCTGCTAATCTCCACTTGTCTTCACTAGCAAAAAGGGACATGTGTCCATCTGACTGGTAGGTGAACTTTCGTTGTAGAAGGTTTCTCTCTTCTTGTGTTAAGTTCAGCAGAGCCTGATCTCAACTGGACTTCTTCTGTATACAAAGTTAAGTAGCAGTGAGAGTACCCTGGAAATGCACTTGGTGTACATACATTATGTATTGCCGTTGGCCAGTTCCAACAGGAGGCCCAAGTAACCTAGTATCCATGGAAAGGCCAAGCAAATGTCCAGATTTTCCTTGCTGCAGTTTAGGGAAACTGCTATGCTACTCACAAATATACTCCATAGCACAAATCTTTCAATTCTGGGTAGGGAGGAAACTTGGACATGGTGGTGTTCCAGCCTTTTCTTGCCCCAAGAGAAGGATCAGCTACAGCAGGACAAAGCAGGCACCACCATCCTCCCCTGTGCACTGGGGAAACTTCTGCCTTGTCAAGGTCCAGTTTGGAGTTCCCCTATATGCTGTGGCCCTCCCAGTACCTCTGATCCTATTGTGGAAAAATGCCACAAAGTATCCTCTTGTGCATTCACTTGAGCAAACAAGTTAGTATTGTTTTTCACGTTCATAACCATCAAAAAGAAAAAAACAGCTGTAGGAAACTCTGAACTGTGTCATTTCACTTTTCAAAACAATGAGGATATATTCCACAAATGTTAATCTGCATAGTTAATGTTATTACATATGTAGCTTTTCATTTGTGCACAATCTGTGAGTTAATTGGTCTTGAAGGTGACTGTGTATGTGTGCATGTAAAACTATTTTTAATCTGTGTTTTAAATAGCTTATAATAATATGAATATCTTATTTACTTTGACTTTTCCAGTGCATTATTGGGAATTTGTCTACATACGTTAATTGGTGTGAAGTGCTGACCAGTGTACACCTGGGTTACTGGGAAGTAGAGCATGTGCCTGTGTGTTTCTGGGAAATTTCTTTCTGGTGATGTGGGATACAATTTGTGTCCACTGGCTGGGAGAGTGAAAAATGAGGACTGGGTGGAAGAGCTGGGAGAAAGGCAAAAGGGCAGTCACCCAGCAGGAATAGATGGTTTCAGAAAAATTTGCAGGCTTGTATGGTAGAAAGGCTATAGTTACTATCAGGAACATGGATGTGGCCACCCACAGTATGTAGACAATTTTCAATAAGTTATTAAAGAAAACTTCTGTTGTAATAATTGTGGTATTCCTCAGTGTGTTGAAATTTGAGTAGTTAGTTATGCTTGTTCAAAGTGAATATCAATTATCATCAAATCAGAATGGCACTGTCACACATGACTATACATGGTACAAGACAATAGAAAATAAGGCCCACAAAGTATATCTGCTCACCTGTGTTGAGTAGAAGGAATTATCTACTGTGAATTATGCTTTCTTTCTAGTGATGCAGGTAGATTTTAATTGGACTTCTTCATAACTTGTTGGGTATCTTTTTTCAATTTCCAAGTGTCACTATCATAATACATTTTAAAAAAATCTGATTATGGTAAAGAATTATTAAGTATCTCTTTTCATGTTCAAAAAGAAAGGAGAATCAAAAAGGAAAAAAGTGAATTTGGGGAACTAAAACTGAAGTGGAACATTCCTAAAGAATGAAAAAGTTTCAATATGAATCTGAGCACATTAACTGTTCACTGGCTCTGTATCAGGTTGGACTCAGACCCCAGATATAGAATCCTAAACTTTTTTAAGCTTTGTATCCAGTTGGGAAGATTAGGCCCATCCTGACTATAAACAAAACCTAAGTGAGGAGTCAGAATGTGCCCAGAAGGAACACAAACAATCCCTGGGCTGGGAGAGGAAGGAGAGTGGGTGGTTTGAAATGTGGTAAGTTGTGGAATTTATGGGTAAATTGAAAAAATGCATTTTAGTTGACAAACCATTTTCAGTCCTTATGAAGTAGCTTGACATAAGGGAGAAAATAACATTTCCTATAATCAAGGTGCCGGAAGTTATTTGCCATTCACTAATGCCTTTAGGGAAATCTAGTAGCAACCCGTGTAAATGCAAGAGATATTAGTGGAGATTGGCTCCAATTTCTCTAGGAAAAAAACATAAAAGACTGATGGTGTTTGATATGGCCTATCTTTCATTTGTTTGCAGAAATTGGCATAATTATTTCTTGACTACCCTGTTCCAGAAATCCTTGGAAAATGCTTGTTCACATTTCAAGTGAAACTGTTAATTGGAACTGATTTTTTTTTTTTATCCAGACTAGAATGCTGTGGGATAGAAGTACAGTAAAACTTCTCTTTTGAAATTAATGAAGCACTCTTATAATCTAGAAAACTATCTGGAATACAAAACCACAAACAAGAGGCCATTACAAAACTAGGAGATCTGTAGTCATCATGGGGAGGTGGTGGTGAACCCAACATGTGGATATGATCTTGCAGGATATGTTCTTGCAGGAAGAATGAGCTAGGTGACTGTCCCAGGGGGACAGCCACTGGGAGACCCCTCCTGCGGTGGGACTTGGGACAGGGGCAGCCCGCCCCTACAAAAAAAGCCTGGAAACCAGGGAAAACTTACTTGTTGCAGGAGGAGAGGAGGTGGACGAGTCACACCAACACAAAACAGCTACACAGTTTGTGAGCCACGCTTATTTCTGGCTTGAGCTGGCATGGGTGTGTGACATCATCCCTGGACACCGCCCAGCCAGAATAAAAGCCAGCACCAGGGGAGACACTGGGGAAGCACCGCAGGAGGTGCACGGCAAGGGTGCTTCCCATGCCAGGGATGCACAACGCTGGCATGAAGTGGGGGACTGGGTGCCGGAGCATCCAGAAGGGTCCTCAGCAAGGAAGAGGACCTCGGACAACGACGGGGGATGATGAGGACTGTAAAACAATGTATTCATGAGTGGGGGGATGGGTCAGGACCCTACCCTGGACTGCTATTGAAATCCTTTTGCTGTTTTTCTTTTGTTTTTCCTTTCTGACAGGGACCAGCCCCAGGAGGCCCTGAGGTAAGGGCAGGGGCATAGGCCACACTCTGAAGTAGGAGTGACCGAATAGCCATGGCCAACAGCAAGGCTTAATCAAAGGTCCAGCAGGAGGCCAGAGCAAGTCAAGATGCCCCAGGAACTCAGAGGTTGAAATGAACCCATCATCTCCCTCCCCAGGAGAGAAGCAGGAAGAGATGATATCGGAGGGCAAGCTGTGTTGACACCAAGGGGCCATCCTAGAGGCTGGCACATGGTTGGGGTGTAGGGGAGGTGGATTCCCACGGATACCCATCAAGGATTGCAGCCAGTCTGAGGGAGCCCACTGAAAGGGAATCCACCATTGAAGATATCTTCAAAGTCATGGCAAGTGAGTCCATGGGCTTTCCCTGGGATGACCGTGGGCTCATTCAGAGATTGCTGGAACCCGCAGAGCGGCCAACACCTGGCACACACGCCAAGGCCACAAGGAAGCACATTCTCGAGACCAAGTGGGCACGGTGACCTGATGCACTATTTGTGGTCTAGTTCATGCTTTGAAGAAATAAGAGTCAAATGGATCTCTCCATGAGTGGAACATTTTAAGTTCTATGCTAATGAAGCAAAAATAATTTGGCTCTTCTCTAACAATTTACAGCCTGTCCTCTACTCTGTGGGTGAATACTCCACTTGCAAAAAGGGTCAAAGCAAATACAATTCCCTATTTTTAATGTTTTTTTCTACTATTTATATTGCTTCATTTTATTTATCTTTATGTATCATCATATATTATCAATTCTACTTTTGGTTAAATTATGTGAATTTGATTGTATACTTAACTATAACCACAAATCATATAATTTTATTAATATATAACATTTGATTTTATCATTAACTATACTATTTCATTTTAGTGAAATCTGTAAATAAACTAGTCCTGTTACTACAATAAAACTTTTGTTTTAAAATTTTCTTTAAAAAGGCCCCTGAAAATATTCACATTGGATTCACTAGGCCTGGAGATCTATATTTAATGGAGCTTTAGCAGCTACTGGCAACTTCCAGTGGGACTCAAGTATTTTGTACATTTATTAAAAAAACACTTCATACTATATACTTTTTGCTATTGACATATTAAACCAATTTACAGTATTGCCTGTCCTTTACAACTGTTATTATTGTATTCATCATTGTTAGTCAATTTGGAGACCTACCAGTCTCTTGTAATTACCTTAACTAATCTGGAAAAAATGCAGTTCATACTTCTTTTTTCCTAAATGAATAAACTTTTATGGTTTCTTTTCATGTAAATCATATTGACAATATTTTTCTTTATTTCATTCACAGATCTCCCTCCATTAATTTGCTTCTTCCTCCTAAATGATCTGATACCTCTTATCACGGAGCACTGAAAAATAAAGGTAGTTCATCGTTTTAGCCTTTTTAGCCATTATACAGCCATATATATAATATGTTAGAATCACATACTGTAGTCTTAGAAATGAAACTACTTGAAGTTGGTACTAACCTGCCTCTTGCATCAGTGAAAATGGATATTGTGATTGCTGTGTTGAAACGTATGCTCAAATGCATTGGGAGTTTTATACTATTTTTCAAACTGCCAAATAGATAATGTCAGAACATTTCTGAAATGGGATACTAACATCAAGATATACTGCACCAATCAGCAAACATCAGGCAAAGTATAGTATAAAACTACAGATGTAGGAGACTACTACACAATTTCCATTTTCATTCCCTATGTCAACAGCTTTGTAACTTACCTAGTAGATTGTTTTATGTTTTCCAGACAAATTCTCAGTAGACTACAAACACTACATTCAGCTCAGCCTTCAGAACCCAAAGAATTAGATATGCTGTAGTTTATGAAATGGATGTTTATGAAAGTATCCTTTGTTTGAATTGCTCAAAAACCCAACATGAATTCAAACTTTGACAGCGTAAGCAGAAAATAAGAGGGCCATAGTGATCTCCCAAATGTAGCCTTAACTATTGAGGTTCTCATATTGAAAATGCAATTTTCTGTCTAGATGTTTATGAATGTCTTCAAATTCCCTTTCATAATAGCCCCTTTTTGACAGGCCTTTTTCAACTCTGAAATATGAGAAGAAAGGTTGCTGCAGAATACAGCATGTACCATTACAGTAGGTACACCCACTGTCCCTCTAGCCAACAATACGCTTATGGAAGTCAGTGATGATATAGGGATGTTTAAGACAGTGGCAGACTAAAATTCTATATAGTAATGCAGGATTCTTCTACTGTGTCCCACTGAACTGCATGTGACAGTTTGGGGAATTTGTCTTTGTAAAATTGATAAATTTGACCGATTTTAATAACTCAGATGACTCTAACATTCAGTATATATTTAATCAATTATTCTTTAGCAAATCCTGTATGGAAGCAGATACAGGAGGATCAAAATATCATTAACACTGACTTCGCTCAGGTAAGAAATGCATGTACTAAAGAGAGCATCTAAATTAAAAAAAGGTAAGGTTTCTTTAGATTGTCTGCAAGGGCTAGAGTTGAAGCAATGGAAAGTCCTCAAGCTAAAAAGAGCTTATCTTAGGGGAGGAAAGGTGAAAGCTTCTGACAAAAAACTGGCTGAAATATAGGAAAAGGGTGTGGGAGGAGAAGTGCACCCCTGAAAGAACTGACCAAAAGCCAAAGGTGCTCCGAGCAGGGAGGAAGTAGAAAAGCTTTGCATGCAAGGTTTTGTTCTTTTTACCCCTATAGCTTGGTATATCTCTAGTGACTTCTCTATAAGTAAAGTATGTGAACATTTAGACATTCCTGTGTGGAGTTTGTTACTTGTGTTTATTGCCATGTAGTCTACAAAGAAGGAAATAGATATTCCTAAGCTAGACAGTCCACAGCTTTGGTGGAAGTCTGAGAGCATGCAGTAGTTCCTGGGCAGTTTGGAAAAAGCACAAAATTTCAGAGTCCAGACAATTAGATTGCCAAGAGGATTAGCAAATATGGGGTCTTCACCTGGAGTATATTCCCTGTTGTCCAGAGCTAGGAAATTAATACTGAAACTCGTCCCAACAGAGACCCAAAGTTTCAGTCTAGTACCATGGCCTAATGAATGTTCAGAAGGAGGAGCTTATTAAAGTTATGATCATGGCCATTTAAGATTGAAAGTAGTTGCTTCCAAGTCGTGCTGGCAAGTAGGTCCAGTTATCAGAGAGGGAATGGAAGTATCTCTCTGCAATGATGAGAGCTATCCTAGGGACTGTTTCTATAGGAAAATATCTTTTTTCAGGTATGTTTGCCACAGGCAGAGAATATGAGAGACCAAAGTGTCACAGGCACCTGAGACTCCAGGAAGAGCCAGCGAATTGTGAAAATATAGGTGGCTATAGACCTGTGCTTGTCTGAAACCAGGCAGAAGGTAAGGCAAGGTGGCAATTTAAAAAATTACCTGTTCAGAGACACATGACCTTTCGTAAGCAACAACTTACATCCTCAGATGCTGGTAGTCTTACAAAGTAGGTTGCTGCCTATGAAAGCTTATACCTCTCTGAACCACTAAATCTCCAAGGCATCTTCTGCACTACCTTTCTGCAGCTGGCTGTGAGAACAAGGTGGGGAGACATGCTGAAAGTTTTGAATACCTGGAAAATGTTGCAGCTATTCAAAGTCACAGAATCAGAAATGCATTGTAATCCTACTTTGAGGTGAGAGGGCATTTGTGAATAATGTATATGCTTTTATTTTAGTTTTTAATTATTATTGCTGCACATGCCTTATGCATATGTGTACTGTTGCAAAGATTTTACAGTCCTTCATGTGTGCATTTTATCTTAGTGCCTGTGGGAGTCTTAGTATGCTTTATGTGTAGACTTTACTACAGCACACATGTGGAGTTTCATATAGTGCTGTGTGGGTTTTATGACACTAAAGGTCGGGATTTTAATGAATTGTGCAGACTCAAAACCAGGAATGTCAAGACATTTTTGATGATTGTTAATAAATAACAATTAATACACCAATTTAAATGTTGTGAGCATTACAAAAATGGGACGTGCATATTTTGTTCAAAGTTAATATCCAGTAAATTACTAAAAATCAAATGAACTGTTACATGCGTTAGTGTTTTCAGTGCTATAAATATGTGCACATATGGGGGTCAAAATGTGGGGTAGAGATAGGGATCTAGGGAAGCAAGGGGTAAGTCCATATTGCCCTAGTGGGACTCTCCATGATTGTGCCCTAGAGGGTGACACAGAAGTGCAGCATGCGCTCCACATGCATGCTAAACCCCAAAAGTTTTTAATGCAGCTTTCCCAAGTCTCATGCTAGGCACATAAACTCTGTCATAAGCTCTCTGTTGTATATGCATTTACTGGTGTATGCCCAACGTTACTTCCATGTTCTTTCTTGTAGCTAAATTCATCCCTTGTCTCAATAAACTTGCTTCTAAAGTAAGTTCAATAATGCATGTTAAAATGCCATATGATTCACAAGAAAAAAATCTTGTTTATGAACACTAGAAACTTTAATGCAAAATAACTCATGTTGTCCTAGAACAAAATTCGAATTTAGACAAGGTCTCAGGAAAGATGAAATGTATACCTGAAAAGGTCAGAAGAATACTGAAACTGATTGCACTGATGAGTCTGACAAAAATATGAAAATCCTGGGCAAATCCATGACAAAAAGAAGCCTGAAGGATGATAAGCAGGAACCTCCAAGTCATAATGAAGATAAAACTTGTATTTTTAACAAGCTGTATTTTTAGGAGAAAGAAATCAGGATGAAGTAATGAGGAACTGCTTAGTGCCCTATATTTGCAGATCTCATTTTAGAAGTTCCTAATTTTTGTTTTAATCTCATGTCACCCACTGTGATTTCTAATTCTAAAGATACTGATTCTAAAGATATTTTTAGTATTGCTGTCCAATGTGTGTGTTTGCTTGTTTTTTACTTTTACTTTCCAGTCAAAACCATTTTTTCCCAGATTTTTGCTTGCTGTTTCTTCTCTTTTCTTTTTTTTAAGTATATCCTGTCCATTCCTCAGTACAATCTTTTCATGTTGCCACTAATTTGCTTTGATCTCTAGATTGGAACTGATGAGCTACAGCTTCCTGATTGCTGAGCTTTGCCAACAGTGCTCCAAAGATGTGCCTTTGTTATTATGTCAAGAAGAATCCTAGAACTTGGGCAAAATATAATCAAAACAGCAGGTTCCTAAGTAGTGGTCCCCACTGAAAAAAGTACTCTATTTTTATATGATGTGTTTTGAGAGAATAAGATTATAGCAAGTAATCTTCAAAGTGCTTCTAAAAGTGTGCCTGCACATCTAATTTATATAGGGCCTGATCCACGTGCAGGGCATGATTCTGACACGTAATGCAATAGTATACCCTTTTCCCCATCTTCTCCATGTCTCCATAGGTCTGTAAGACTGGCTGGGGATGAAAAATGCTATGGGGTTGCATAAGTTGTCCCCCTACTAGTCTTTGAAGCACCTCAAAAAAAGGAAAATACATAATTACAAATTAATGCCAGCCCTCTGTGGTAGGAAATTCCCTTGTGAGAGTGTGGAAAGGCATGCCAGGGAAACCATCAATTTGAGACGTCCCATTAGTGTGTTTTCAGAAGGTCTATTGTGGGATGAGGTAGAAACTAGGGTCTCAGAGCCAGCTTGAAAGTAGAAAATTTATTAGGAATGGGGCATAGCAGAGTGGTAAACTTATGCCCCTATATGCAGAAATTCAGGAGGAAGTCCATGAAGAAATTTTCTTTTTTTTTTATTTGGCAATTGGTATCAATTAAATTATATAGTTGCTGTTTAGGAGAGCTAGCACAACACTGTGCTCTAAAAACACCCTACTCCCTTCAGAAACAGCTGAATCATTCTCTTTAATTTAACTGCTGCTTGAATTCTCAAGTGTATTTCAGGGAATATTATAAAGTAAATATGCCAATTGTGCCATAGTATCATCATACTAACTTATGGCCAGATTTGAAGCCCTTACCCAAGGCAAAATGCCATTAAAGTCAGAGGGAGCTTGACCTGAGTGAGGACTCCAGCATTTGGTCTGTATATTTTTATTTTTGTGCATTTACATTATTTTTTTTAAAGTTGTAGTAAAATAATACTCTGACTGGGATTTATGAGAGAGAGTGAATAATGAATTCATTGTGGTAAGGGAGTAGTCTCTTGAAGCATGTTTTCATATACTGTATTAATCTAACATTTGAATTCTTACATGGATGGGTTATTTTAAAAAAATTATTAAAGCACATTCATAATATTTTTGTTATCTGGGATGTAGTGAGACATTTGGAATAAAGGCATTTTTTTAAGTTGTGGTGGTCTAGCAGTTACAGCAATGGATGAACAGCTAACGGAAGGCTGAGATCTAATCTGACCTTACTCATTGATTCACTCTCTAACCTTGGGTAAGCCTCTTGACCTCTTTGTGCCTGAGTCAACTCAGCTGGAAAATTGGGTAAAGAGAAGGGCCTGTTGGAAAACCGCCTTCAATTTTTCGTAAGATTTCCTAGACACCTAAAAAGTGAGTGTAGTCATTTTGCAAAGATGTAATTGATAGTGGACTGCACAGCAATAACATCTTGAGCTGTGGGATACAATTGGTGACATCTCATTCATTGTTCAGGATCCAGGTGGTCTATGCTTTCACTGTGATTAGTCCCCATTTCTGTGTTTGATGCTTTATTTTCATTTTTGTAGCCTTAGTCTTGCTGTACCTGGCCTTGTCAGGAACATGGGCCAAGCACTGCATGACTCTGAGATGGAACTCTGAGGTAATTATAGTTCCTGTTGATTTTAGTGGTTACTGAACTAGATTATTCTCCCCTAGATTTATTATGACCAAAGGTAGCATCAATTGCTGTTGTATCAATATAAGTTAAAAAATAGAATTCATTATTGCCTCCAGCATCCACCTGATGCTTTTTTTCAGTGCCCCTTTTTTCCAGTGTGGGTTTATATTGGCAGCATGTAGCCAGACTGAGCTATAATTGCGTAGACATAGGTTCACTCTTTCCTTTCCATAATATTTCTTGCCTCACAACTCTTAAAATTAAACATAAATATGAGAAATATATGTATTAAAACAAAGCTGGACTCCTTCACTTCATATGCTTGCAGAGGTGATGCAGCTAATGCTTGTTGATTGGTATCTGTAGATGCACTCAGCAGCAATGTGATCTTTTTATCTTGTCCTGCAGAGTAGCCACTCCTGCTGCTGCAGCAGCCACCAAGTTCAGTCAGGAAATGTCAGAGACATATGGATCAAAGCCAAGGGCATTTAAATAGCATGTGGGTAACCACTCGAAATTGGCAACATGTGATCAGCCCCAAGCACACAGTTGCATCCTCTCCTGATTTTTGTACTGGGTAAAGGCCAGTTGCTTGTGCCAGCGTGTTTAAATGACCCTGGAACTACTAATCTATTCAGCGTGACCCAAGTTGGAAAAATGACCATTTCCTTTTCCAAGTTCCCTTATCTGCTATTTGTTTTCCTCTCTTTGCCTTCCCAGGATTTGGAAAGAAATTCAGGAATGCAGAATGGTATTCAATCTAAGGTTGATCTGAGTGGCATATACCTTACAGTGTCTGAAGCATATAGTTTATGAGAACCTGCCACGTGTTATTCACCCTCTAATTCACATGCAACCTTCCATACATTTGTAAAATAGCAAAGCATTAATGAGACCCTTCAAATTCACAGCAATCTTATTTGAGTAGGTTATCTTAGGCAGCTCCTACTGATGCAGTAGCAGCAGGAAGGGTAAGGGACTTCTAAGTTAAATAATCTGCCCATTAAATGAAGAAATGTTCATCCAAATTTCTGTCTGTGTGGATAAGAAGAGAAGAAGAGTTATAGGTAGTGACATCAGGTTGAAGGCCTCAGTATTCATGAACTCAGGTGCTCATTACCCCAGGTTCCATTGGGATATGAACCATAGGACTTTTCCCCATCTGAAAGAGTAGGTTCCTGAAATTGTGTCTGTTAAAATAAGTCAAAGAACTGCTACATCATTTCCATGAAGCATGGCAAATCCTAATAGCATTATAATGCAAACATCTCAAAAGATCACTTACAATAGATTAAATGAGGCTAAATAACAGTTTGTTCACTCTGAAGCCATCGTTTTGCCCAGTTAATAACAAATTCCAAGTTCGTTGGATTCTGCATGCTTTTCTGCTCCAGAACTGAAAATGCTAACTTTCTCTAGTATGTAAGATTTACAGGTAAAAATAATTGACTTTAGTAAAGCTTTTGACAAACAACAAAACAGACATATAAATGCACAAATACCATTGAAGACAAAGAAATGATGCAAAGGATCTAGTTAGGCTAAAAGTATGAATAAGAAATAATAACATGGATTTTTAACTTGGAAATAAACAATTTTCCTAGTTAAACCACATGGATCCAGTTAAAGGGGACAAAAGTTTTATGTGGTAGAGAAATCTAAAAGGAAGTAATGCCAGAAGACACATTGGAGCACTAATGGATTTATATTAAACACGAGTTGGCAGTGTCATATGGCAACAAAAACTGATGGAATGTTGGAATGTGTATGTACAGGCGTTGGGTGAAATCCAACTGGGAGACTTTCCATTGAGTTCATTAGGACCATGATTTCGCCCTTCATTTCACAAAGCAAGGAGCTTGTGGTAGCAGCTTGTATTAAATCACACTTAGAGATTTTGCTCAGTTTTCAGCATCTTGTTATGACAAAGTTGTAGACAATCTTTAGAGTGTTCAGAAAACAGCAAAAGAAAGCTGGGTGTCTTAATAAGAAAGATTAAAATAACTGTTTACCTATAGAATAGCTATATAATCAGGGAGAGATGCAGTAACTGTCAAGAAATATTTGAATCACCAAGGAAGTATGATAGCTGTAATGGGATGAAATTAAGAGAAGAGAAAGAAAATATAAAGTGACTATCAGTGACAAGAAAGACAGTGAAAAGTTAAATTTATTTCTTAAAGCTTTAGCTACAGATTACTACCAGTAGCTAGTGGAAATTTGGTGCCAGGATGAGAGGTCAGAATGTAAGCATAATGGTGTACAGAAATAATAAATATGAAAAGTTTGCAGGCTTGAGTGCAGCAACATATATGCATTTTCAGTATAGCCACAAAAGGAAGCACTACGTAACTCCTTCCTCTGTGATATGCATCTCTGTGTAGGCATCCACGAAAATATATAATCTAATTTTCAACTATATGTATAGAAAACTCAAAATAATCTGCTGGCCATTATCACCCCTCAGTTTTTCTTGCTTTTTATTTCTTTCCAGATTTCCTCTTATCATTCAGAACCTTTGTTTCAGATTATTTGTCTCTCGATATATTTGCATGTATTTTTCCAAGTTAAATCTCAGCATTGTCAGCATTCTGTAAGAGGCTGTACATTCCACTTTGAAATACTCTCTGATCATTGAGGCCATAAACCCTGGCTATCATAGCGACATAGAAGTCAAAGATGAAAAGTCCTATTAGGTCATCTAGTCCATCTTCCTGCCAGTACATGGGTATGACCAGTTCATGTTGTAATGACAGCCTTCCTTTGTCAAAAAGGAGTCATAATGGTATCTTGGAACAGCTCTCTTTGGACCCAGACTCAGTCTTTGCTGCTCTAGACAGATAAGATTTCTCTTTCATGTCAGTGTGCCATCAGAAAAGGAAAATTCAACACACTGATGGAATGACTCAGCCATTGTTGGTGGAAGATTCTGCACAGTTTCAAAAGATATTACATGTCCATGCATCAAAGTGCTTTAACAAGAGCAAAGAAAGTCCTGGATAATTCTTTCAATGTAAATACTCTGTCAATTTTCAGCAATAGCATAAAACAAATAAAAAGTGTTTTGAAATACAGAAACATATTTATTACTTTTGTTCTTCAACATGGAATGATATTTTTGTTGTATGAAAGATGTTATCCTCTGTTGTAGAAAATCTGATCGAAATCAATATTTTTAGCAGAGAAACTGCTGAAGGTAACTCAGCTAAGGGCCCAATCCTATTCTCATTAAAGTCTGGCAAAACTCCTTTGAATGTTAACAGGATCATGCTGTAAACAAAATGAGTTATTTCAAACCACAATTGATCTAGCTTTGTAGAATGGGGGTCCTAAACATCTTTAGTTTCTTGGTATGGCCAGGTTCAACAGTTACTAGAAGCCTCTGATGAATTCTTTCCACCTGATGGGATATTTTGCCATATATGTTAATAGCATTTAGACCTAGGATCAACCAGTTCTGGCTGATGTTCAGTCTTGATGAATTTTTAGATTTCATAGATTTCATAGACATTTGGAGTGGAAGGGACCACGGAAGATCACCGAGTCCAGCCCCCTGCCCCAGGGGCAGGGGTCAGCTGGGATCACAGGATCCCAGCAAGATAAACGTCCAATTGACTCTTAAAGGAATCCTGAGTAGGTGCTTGCACCACCTCTGGTGGCAGTCTGTTCCAGGGCTTGGGGGCTCAGACTGTAAAGAAGTTCTTCCTTATGTCCAGCCTGAAACAGTCTTGGAGAAGTTTGTGACTATTTGACCTTGTCATCCCATGGGGCACTCTGGTGAACAGGCATTCCCCCAGATCCTGATGTACACCCCTTATATACTGATAGGCAGCCACCAGGTCCCCCCTGAGCCTGCACTTTTCCAGGCTGAAGAGTCCCATAGCTCTCAGCCTCTCATCATAAGGCCTATTTTCCTGCTTTCTGATCATGCGCGTGGCTCTTCTCTGGAGTCCCTCAAGCTTCTCCACATCCTTTTTAAATCGTGGAGCCCAGAATTGTTTCATAGTTGGTAGGGTCGGAAGGGACCTGAGCAGATCATCAAGTCCGACCCCCTGCCATGGGCAGGAAAGAATGCTGGGTCAAACGACGCCAGCAAGGTGTCTATCTAGCCTCCTTTTGAAGACCCCCAGGGTAGAAGCAAGCACCAGTTCCCTTGGAAGTTGGTTCCAGATCCTAGCTGCCCTGACTGTGAAGTAGTGCCTCCTGATATCTAGCCTGAATCTACTCTCAGTCAACTTATGGCTATTATTCCTTGTTACTCCTGGTAGTGCTCGGGGGAACAGGGACGCTCCCATTGCCTGCTGGTCTCCCTTGGCCAGTTTATAGATGGCCACCAGACCCCTCTCAACCTTCTCTTGTGGAGGCTGAGCAGGTTCAGGTCCCATAGCCTCCCCTCGTAGGGCCTGGCTTGCTGCCCCTTGATCATGTGAGTGGCCTTCCTCTGGACCCTCATGATGCTGGCCACATCCCTCCTGAAGTGTGGCACCCAAAACTGGACACAGTATTCCAACTGTGGCCTAACCAGTGTCACATAGAGGGGGAGGATCACCTCCTTGGACCTGCTCCTTATGCATCTGTGGATGCACGACAAGGTGCCGTTAGCCTTCCCCACATTGGCAGCCCATGTTCATCTTGGAGTCAATACGTATGCTGCTGGTTCTTCCTCCCCAGATGCAATACCTTGCACTTGTCAGTATTGAAACCCATCCTGTTCTTATCCGCCCATCCCTGTAACCTGTTTAGATCTAGTTGCAGCCTGTCCCTCTCCTCTAGCATGCCCACTTCTCCCCACATCTTAGTGTCATCTGTGAAATTGAACAAGGAGCTTTTCACCCCCTTGTCCAAGTCGCAGATGAAGATGTTGAACAGTCCAGGCCTGAGAACCGAGCCCTGGGGAACCCCACTGCCCACATCCCTCCAGGTTGAAAATGACCTGTCCACCACCCCTCTCTGGGTGTGGCCTTCCAGCCAATTTGCAGCCCATCTGACTGTGTAGGCATCGACATCATAGTCGCCTAATTTTTTAATGACAGTGAGGTGAGAGACCATGTCAAAGGCCTTCCTAAAGTCCAGAAAGACTAGGTCCACCATGATACCTGCATCCAAGGATTTTGTGACTTGGTTGTAGAAGGCAACCAGGTTGGTCTGACAGGACCTGCCCCTAATGAACCCATGTTGGTTGCCCCTAAGCATGATCCCCCTGTTGGTCCCTTGCAGATGTGCTCCTGGATAATTTTCTCAAAGAGCTTCCCCAGGACTGAGGTAAGACTAACGGGTCTTTAGTTTCCTGGGTCCTCCTTCCTCCCTTTTTTGAAAAGGATATAGTACTCCAGCTGCGGCCTTACCAAGGCGGAGTACATCAGGGGATGACATCCTGGGATTTGCTAGAGAAGCATCTATGGACGCAAGCCAGAGTTTTGCTCACTTTGCCAGCTACAACTGCACATTGGTGGCTCATATTCATCTTGTGGTCAATCATGAGCCCCAAGTCCCTTTTGGTTGTGGTGCTAGCAAGCATAGCACTGCTGAGCCTATAAGCATGCTACAGCTTTTTCTTCCCAAGGTGGAGTACCTTGCATTTTTCAGAGTTGAAGGCCATCAGGTTTTCATCTGCCCATTTTCCAAGCCTGTCAAGGTCCACCTGGATCACCATCCTGTCCTTGGGTGTGGATGCTTTACACCAAAGTTTGGTGTCATCAGCAAACCTGGCCAGTCTGCTTCTGACACCAATGTCCACATCATTAATGAAGATGTTGAAAAGGATAGGCCCATGGACAGAACATTGGGGGACCCCACTGGTCACGGCACACCACAGTGATTGACTTCCATCAACTATCACTCTCTGGGTCTGACCTTGAAGCCAGTTCCCCAGCCAGAGGACTGTGATGTAGCCAAGGCCGCAACTGGCCAGTTTTTCTGTAAGACGATCATGGGATACCAGATCAAAAGCTTTTTTAAAGTCTAGATATATGACGTCAGTCTCTTCTCCTTTGTCCAGGTGATATGTCATGTGGTCATAGAAGGAGCCAAGACCTACCTGGAACAAAACTATGCTGGGTATCCCTCAAGAAGTTGCCTTCAGCCAGTTTGTCAAGAATGGTCTCTATGATTTTCTCCAAGGTCTTCCGGGGGATGGAGGTCAGGCTGATGGGCCTGTAGTTCCCCAGATCTACTTTCCTCCCTTTCTTGAAGATAGGCACCACGTTGGCCATCTTCCAATCTTTGGGCACTTCGCCTGAGCACCACAAGTTCTCAAAGATCCATGCCAGTGGCCGAGCTATGATGATTGCCAGCTCCTTAAGTACCCTGTGGTCTAAGCTGTCTGGGCCAGCTGACTTGAAGGTGTCCAGCCTCTCAAGGTGGTCAGCATTGATGAAGGGTAACAGCTTTCCCTCGCCCTGGCCATCCCATACCATATTAAGCAGGGCCATCCCTTGGGTTTGGTAAGAAACTGGTGCAAAATACCCGTTGAGCAGGTTGGCTTTTTCCTGGGCGTCAGTTAACCCATATGGTTTAGCAGTGGTCCAGTGTTACCCTTGCTTTTCCTCTGGTTACCCTTGCTTTTCCTCCGGCTCCCCACGTATCTAAAAAAGGACTTTTTATTGTCCTTGATACGTGTAGCCAGTTAGAGTTCAGTCACAGCCTTGGCTTTTCTGGTTTGCTCCCTACAGACCCAAACCAGTACAGAGTACTCTTCCTTTGGAGTGGAGCCAGCCTTCCATCCTTTATAGACCTTTCTTTTTAGTCGCAGCAGGTCCACTAGCTCCCTGCAGAGCCAAGGGGGCTGCTGTGCCCTTTTGCTGCCTTTCCTCCGAGATGGAATAGACATTCCTTCTACTTTCAGGATCACTCCCTTGAGGAGCAACCACTCTTGCTGAACTCCCCTCCCCTTTGGGCCGTGGTCCCTTAGGGCCTCGCCAACAAGTGTCCTGAGCTTGTCAAGGTCAGCTTTCCTGAAGCTGAGGACTTCTGCTTTGTTGACTGACTTGCCAGCTTTATGGTGGATGGTGAAGGTGATCAACTCATGGTCGCTGTCTCCCAGCTTTCCTTCGATTGTTAGGTCGCTGATTAAGCCATCCCCTGTTGCCAGTACCAGGTCGAGCGGCACTTTGCCTCTCGTCAGTCCATAGACTTCTTGAGTCAGATAGAGCCCATCCACACACATGAGGAAGCTTAGCGACCATTCAGATGTGACCGAGTGCTCTTCCCATGAGATGTCAGGGAGATTTCATTTTAGTGCTCTTGTAGTTTGTTTTAACATAGTGGTACTTTTCTGTTTCTTCAAAAATATGGCATGGCTTTCATCAGAGTAAAAGTGTCCCATTTAAAGCTGAAACAAAGAGGAAATCGAAAAAATTGAAAATAACTTTAAGTGCAGCTACAGCATCAGAACAAAGGAAGAAAACAATTATGAGAATTTATTTTGCTTTCCATATATAGGGTGCAACTCCCACTCAGACTAATGGGACATATCTACATGAGAAGCTTACTGCGAAGCTGACTAATTACCTTTGTGGTAAACGTCTCAGCATCTATACATGCACCCCTATTAAAGTGTAGGAAACTAATAAACTCCACAGCAGGGTAGTACTTTATAAGCTGTAGAGGGGTTTTTTGTGTGCAGCAATATACATGTAGACACTGACCCAGCTGGCTGGGGCACGAGGGTGCTTTAGTGTGGGGACTGCCTACTAGTTAGCCCTGTCAAGCAGCTGGTCAAAGCAGTCCCAGGCTGGCAGGCTGATTTCCAGAGCCCCCTGCAAGCTGGGCCTGCTCTGACTGGGCTCCACATGCTGTGCATGAATAATTGCTTCTGGGTGCACATTCAAACTGCAGCCGAGAGCAAAAAACTCTGAAGCAATAAGCTCCAGAGTTTATTCATGTGCACTAATTACATGTGTAGATGTTCCCATGGCAAATACATAGCCTGAGAGGAGAACATACAAGTCACAGAAATGAGTTTTTCATTGGGAGTCAAAGAAGTAATTGATTGATCACATACACAGTTTTTAAACTATTATGTGACATCTCTTGATTAATCTATTTGAAAATTTGCATCAGAATTAACAGGTATTTTATACAATATCTTCTGTGAGAGAACAAGGGAAAGACCCTGAAATGTTGAAACACGCTCCTACCCCATGCCAGCCTGCAGCTCACCCCAGGATGCCCTCATGGCAGCGGCAGCCCACAACCCCACCAGTTCAGGGTGGGGCAGAGCAGTGTGGGGGCAAAGGCAGGAGCTCCAATGAGGAAGTTGCATCTGCATCTGGGGACTGGTCTCCATGGAGACCACAAGTGGCTGGGTAGGAAGCTGCATCCAGGGCTGGGAGCCAATCTCCATAGAGACCAGCCCCTGGTCCTGGTCTCAGCTGCAGCACCCTCTGCTGCCACCACCCCTGCACCACTCTGCCCCATGCTGAGCTGCTGGTACAGGATGATGGTCCCCCAGTGTCACTTGCCTCCCCTGACCCCAGCTCAGTCAGTCCTGGCTGCTGTAAGCCACCCCAGCCTGTAAGTGGCAGGGTGTGGAGTTGCCACTGGGTCCACTCCCCTCCTCCCCTACCTGCAGGCTGCACGCCCCAGGCTGGGGGAGGGGGCAGGTGAGGGCAGAGCTGGAAACTGCCACCAGGCCTTCCTGGGGGGCTGCACCATCCTGCACCCCACAATCCACACCTGGATGCAGCACCAGGGGGCCCAGCAGGGAAGGCACATGGGTGAAAAAGGAGCTGCATCTGGGCCCAGGGCCAGGATCATGGGGCAGTGACACCATGGGGCCAAGGTGGGGCAGAGATACTATCTGCTTCCTGCACACCCCTGCCTGTTGAACCCACACCTACTGCAGGGAAGTGTGGGCAGCAGGTCATGACTCTGACCTAGCCACAGCCCCATGCTGTCACCACACCAGAACCCTGCTGTGTGATCCCAGCCTCACCCACACCTCCCACTCCTGAGCACCACTGTCTGGGGGCCCAGCCCACATAGGAATTTTTGGTGATTTGTTGGGGTGGGGGGTAGGGTGCTGACCTGGCCTGTGACAGTTCACCAAAACAGCCTATGTGGCTCTCATGCCCAAATAATTGCTCACCCTTGATATAAGATCCTCTGGTCTTCTGCAGTGGGTTTTGAGACACTGTGGGTGATTAAACTACATCTTTTACAAGACTTTCAAGAGGTATATTCCATTTCCAGGTATGTTTTGCAATTCCACAGAAAGGGGTTTGGTTGATAATTAAAACTCTTGGCAAAATAAAAAGACAATCTTCATCAGATTCTTTATATTCGTATAAAATCTGTTGCCATAGGAGCTAGTATTGAATAGTAAGGTAGGCAAAATCAGCACTGTTACATTACATTTTCCCTGTAGCCACTGGAAGGTCCCTTAAATAAAGTCGCCTTTTATCTTTGCTTTCTGAATAAACATAAAACTAGATTTTTAGTGCAAAATCCTGATTTCAAGGTTATTGATGCCAGACTAAATTAATACAGTCTGTGCGATAGCATACAAAATCCCCAGCAAAGCCAGGGATACTTCTGTCCTTTGAAAGCTTGACATTTGTTTTTCATCATGAACTTAAAGGTCACCAGCTACAGATGAATCAGGATACCTGCTTGAGTTTACATTTACATGCATTTTATTTTATTCCCACGTGCACTTTTTATGAGATCCATCACTGGAATAAAACTGTAGCCCTCTCTTATTATCTAGGCTTGATAAACTAGAAGAGTTGTCAACCTACTATCTATAAGAACCAGCTAGTGGTTTTTATTCTCCTCATACTGTATTTCCACGAACTATGTCTGTTTTCTGTTACTTATCTGCTGCTATTGCTGCTTAACCAGGTGATATCTCTAACATCAGCTCTAAACATGATGTTAAGAAAGTGACAGATTATTCCTAAATCACTAATTTCCTATTTTATCTTCCATTACAATTGCAAAAAAAAATGTTAATGTTGCATTGTCAAAATAATTGAAAAGTGCTGTGTGCACACTGGTGCTTGTTTAATTCTTGTTTCAGTTCTGAAGACTTACACACAATTAATCAAAATGCAGGATTCAGAATTTACAATGATTCAAAATGCATCATTCAGATTTACAATGGATGTGCTCCATCTCTTTTGCATATGAAATTTTTGGGTTTTTTCTGGACAGGCATGTGACCTGTATTGCTGCACAGATTTTGTGAAACCAAATAACATTTTATATTTTTACCAAAATACCTGTGGAGCTGACAGAGCATGATGCATTCATTTTCCTTGATTTTGTAGTGAGGGAAAAGGCTAGCATGAATAATTCAAAAATAATGCTGAGACTGTTAAGATTTAGTACTGGAGAGGTCATCACAGTTGGGAGAATGAGCTAGGAGACTATTACTATTCCACGATCTTTGAATCTCAAGGTGACATCATTATTATTTCTCTATATCTATAATGTGGTGCTGCAACCAACTTATTGCAGTGTTTCTCATGTAGGGTAGAAAGATCAATTACATACAGACCTCAAAATGTGAACTATAAGCATAGTGTCCAATAAAACTGTCATTAACAGTCACCACAATTTTAGCTGTATGCTTCCAGGTCAAGCTGTTTTAAAAATGATAACTGACATTGAAAGGTTGAATAAAGAGCACTCATCCCAAAGGAAGCAGTTTTTCAGCCAAATAAGTTAATTTTTTTCATTAACAAATGAGTTAATTCTTTCCCTGAGTTTATAAAACCATGTCATATGTAATCTGAAATTCTCAATGCCCCATTGTTTTTTTCAAAAGTATTCAGTCTACCTTGGAAAAGTTGAAGTTTACGACATGATCAACATGAACAGTAAGTATTGCTGAATGCAGATAAAATATCTGCATTCAATCTGATTTAATTTATTCCAGTTTTCAACAAGAAACTGAAGGATACTTCCCAAAATGGAAGATATAATACAGTAGTGTTTACTGCATTATATTAACTATTGTTTCACTTTTCCATATGCTGTTAACAAAACTTCATGTTTATACAAGTATGGAGTGTCCAAATTAATTTAAATCACTCAAAAATATTCAAAAGTACTGTGTGCCAGAAAAAAGACATTGCAACTACAGAAGTACATCTAATTTTGATAAATATTGCCTCATATGCTTTATTAAGCATTGTTACCTTCAAGAATATTGCCTAAGGCTGCGTCAACACATGCAGGCACATGTAGTTAGTGGTGCCACGGGCCTCTTTGTGATGCCACAAACTGCACACATTGCATGTTAAACAATGCACAAAACTGCTTAATTGCAGCATGGGGGCAAAATTTGCTACCAGGGTCTCCTGGTAGCAAAGAAAAAAAAACCTGGAAAAAAGCAGTGCAGGCACACCAAAATAGTATGTGCCAGGACAGACATGGAAATGGGGGAGCAGGCATCCCAGGGCTGCCTTCTTTCCTGTCTTGAAGCATGCTGCACCCCAGCCAGCCACTCCGCAGCTGGCTGGGATGCAGTATGCCTCAGCACAGGGCTTCCACAGCTCGAGATGAGGAAGCCAGCAGCCCTGGGCTGCCTGATTCCCTCTCTCCATGTGCCACTCCTTGGCTGGCTGGGGCACAGGGTACCTCAGTGCTGGGGCTGCCTACTGGCTACCCCTGCATTGAGGCACCATGTGCCCTAGCCTCCTCCCTCCCTCCCCCTTCCCATAGGACATGGAGCCCAGGCAGAGCAGCATGCAGGGAGCTGGGCATGAGCAGTTTGACCACAGTGGGACAACAATGCGTCCTGCAACAACGCAAACATGCAGGGCCATGCACTACCACGCAAAGTAGCAGCACAAATTTGTGCCGCTGCAAATGCATAGCCTTGCTTGTCTGGATGCAGCCTAAGAGTGTAAATTTTCCAATCAACTCGTTTTCTACTTTTTTTCCATTTTCATGTCAATTTGAGTTACAAATTGTATTTTTAAAATGATGACTATTTCAATTGTCCAATAATGTTTTGATGTAAGTAGTTTTAAAATGGTTTAAAAGAATTATGTTCAAATTTCAGACATAAATTGTGCTCTCTTTAAATTTAGCTAATTGTTATCCCCTTCTTTCATTTTCTTTTTTTTTTAATCTTGTGGCGTTTAAGACTAGAAGAGACGATTTTGACTACCATTTACCCAAGAATTTATTGACTGAGCAGAGCCAGCTCATGAGGAACAGTATTCTGAAGGTGGTATAGACCCCAAACAGATTCTTTCCCTCTCAACTATTGGGAGGAACTCAATTAATTCCCCAGTTATATCAGTTTCAAGGTAGAAAATAGTTGATGTTATGTTTTGGGATTCTCTTTATAGGGTGCAACAGGAAAACTGATCACAAGTGGAATGAAAGATGATCTCATAGATATAGAAATGAAATAGCATTTCTATTCAATTCCTGCTTCCACTACAAATGTTCTGTATGAACTTTATTAAGTCACTTTGCCTGTAGTTTATATGTCCATCTAAAAACGGGGCTGACAATACCTCTAAAAAAGTGCATTATTGAGTATCATTGATTAGCATTTTTAATGGATCCAATAAAGGTAGTGTTGTGATGGAGTCCAGTAAATGAGGTAGACTGTCCCATCAGTATAGCTAAGCTGCAGTAGAGGGAGGAAGGATGCTCTTGTAAAATTAGACTAGGACTTGAAATCAAGAGATCTAGGTCTACTCAACTGCAAAGCTCATCGGTTGGGCAAAATGTCCATTAGCTTGTGTAATATGGTCAGGATTCTATGCTAGTTCACAGAGTTGCCATGGGCTAAGCTATGCCAATTTACACCAACTGACAATCTGGTGAAAAGTATTTTACTTACCTGAATCTAAGATGAGGTTTTTCCCAATTTGACATGGGGGAGAAAGCCCCTCATCTTATATTTGAATACGGGGGGGGGGGGGGCAGCAGCTGTGGCTCTGCAAGGCTGCAGGTGGGACAAATGACAGGAGGGCAAGTTTGGGGTGTGCAAGCACCACGGGGGCAGGCAGCCACAGGAGCAAGTGGCTAGAAGGACAGGTAACAAGGGGCTGGTGTCAAGCCACTTAACTACCCAGCTGCTGCTTACCCTACCACCACCTGCCCCCTGCTCCTGCTTGCAGGGACAGGGTGGGAGGGAATTAAAGTGGCCCTCCAATAATTATATTCTAGATGTGGGATTTTTATAACAAATTTATACATTTTGCATGCTAATAATTTAATTAGAGTAGGGGTTGCCTTAAATTCATAGTTGTCTTGGATTTGGGTAAATACAGTACACCATGCATTATACTAATTTTTTACCTAGAAAGTATAATCTGGCTGTAGCTTATTTTGCTTGGCAGCTAGAAAATCATGCAGTAATTAGGAGATATCATTAAAGAGGATTGAGTTCATTCTCATACCAAAGAGGGAGCAAATGTATTCTATGCTGAGATCTGTGAAATTTTTCGTTAGAAATCCCATTGCAATTCCCCTCAGAAAAAGAAAAAGTCTTTAGTTCAGGCACTACAAACAAAATCAACTTTCTCAATAGATTTGTGCACCATCATCATCTAACTGCCAATTACTTATCAATTATAGATTATTTTAAAAGCATTGAAGTGTTGCATCGATTGAAAACAAATCTCTAGAATGTTAGTTATCTTCCATATTAAAAAAGCCTGTAATCTATTTTAGTCTGATGTTCAACCAATAGCACTCACTACATTGATGCTCCACAAAGAACAAAAAAGTAGCAAAATGAAAAAAAAAATCATTACAGTGTTGTTTACTACTAAATAAAATGTGTAAGTGTGTTTGTATTACAGGAATGCACAGCATACTATTAAAGAAAATGTAAACATAACTGCAACTATTTCATTTCATGTGAGGTTTATGTTAGCTCTCCTATTAAATTTAATAGGTTGCCTCATGAGAAGCAGCTTATTAATATGAATCTGAAGAACATACTTCCACCTGAAAAGGGAATAATACAAAATGTGTGCTGTTTGGTTACCATTTGCAGATTTTATTTTAAATCTGAAATTCCACAGGAGAAACAGGCTGTGTACACGTTATTTGGTATTTCCAGAACTGGCAATCAGGAGACTTCATTATTTATACTAGAGCCTCCCTTACCATATCAATGGCCAGTCCCAGGGAGCATGCTTTAGCCACCTGAGTCTACTGACAGTTTCCAGAGCTGGAGGTTTAGCAATGAAGCTGCTTTAGGCTTGTTTGCAGTGCCTGTTTTGAGGTCCAGCAGAGACTTGAGAGCAGGCCCAAAGCTGTTGCACTGGCAAACTTCCAGATATAAAACATGCCCATTGATTTGAGTGAGCAGAGCATGCTTGTCCTCACTGGTGCCACAGTACAGGGAAGCCCATGTGTGAAACTGAGCAAATCATTGAACTACTTTGTCCCTCAGTTTCTGTGCTTAAATTAATGGAGATTAAAATACTGATCTTGCATCACAAAGCTATCAGGAAGCTAAATAATCATCATTAACAGTATTAAGCTATGCCATAACATTACAATCTGCTGAGAGTTCAAGGCAACAAGAGCGAACAGACTAGGGAATGCGTTATGAATAGAGTTCTCCCAGGTATTTTGGAGGGGCAATCAAATCTGTACCAGTTTCAAATTACTTCTTCTTTTGCACTGGCTCTACTGTTGTCTAGTTCTTTCAAAGTGAGTGGTTATCAAGTTTTCTACCATTTCTGGGCCCTATCTATTCCCTGATTACCTGTTTAGGCAGAGGAGTAATGGCCTCCTAGAGGCTGTTGTCCCCACTTCACTGTGACCTGAGATCAGGGTTGTCTGCATGGGGGCAAAAAAGATTGTATCTTTAGTTTATCACTTTTCTACAAAAGGATACAAAGCAAAGGACAATTTTGCTCATAATCAGAATGTGCCTATGTGCTTAGATTTCTGTGTGATTAACTTCTAGTAAGCTATTAACAAATTAAGAAAACCCGAAACAATGCTAAGTTGAAAATTTACGTAGAAAAAGCCAGGAAGTAATTTATGGTTCTCATAGGAACATTTACTTGCCCACATTGCTCAAATTAGGATTCATTTTCCAAAAGACAGACTCTCTTTTGTGGTTTCAGTTTCTACCAACAAAATTAACACCCACCTGTGAATAGTTCTGAGGACGGGCACCACAGACAACTTGATTTTTACATCTGGGGTCTAATTCATTTGTTTGCAACTTATTTTAGGAGTAAAATTTTTAAAAAGCCAATTTTTGTTCACTGTATGGTTGCTCATAAATGACTACAGGGTTTGTCTTTTAAACTTTCTCAGAGAAAGTAATCTCCGGGTTTAGACCAATCATGGAAAAAGCCTCAGGACCAGTAGCAAAAATAAAGGTTATAACCAAAGCCTGAACAGGAAGTCATGCCCTGATCTTGCAAAGAGATGTGATCAATTAGACTCTTAAACTGATACAATGCTTCACTGCATTTAGTGACCCAGAGGAGGAACTTACACCATATTAGTTCACAGAGGGGACCTTACACACATGATTTACCCTTCTCCTGTGTGAAAGGAGGATCAGCTGCCCACTCCAATGTTATTAAAGTGTGTCTGGGGTCTGTTCAGGAGCAGGTATTGGTAGGTTAAGGGAAGTAGGGCTGGACCAGAGTGGGATTAGAGGGGATGCAAATTCTTCCTTTTAGCTGTAGTACTGCCAGAGGCAGTATTATTACATTTTTTGTCAAGTTCTGAGCAGCTCCAGTGCATACAGCTCCATTGTAATGTTCCAGAGGAGATATGCTAAGAGCAGTAATCAGTGGGTGCGTCTACATGTGTCACTATGGCGACGTTGTTACTGTGCCATGATTTAGTAATTCTTTTGAGAAGTACTAAATCTCAGTGCAGTAACAGCCCATAATGCACTGTATGTGTGGTACACAGTTTTTAAAGCCTGGCTTGACAAATCCCTGGCTAGAATGATCTAGTTGGGGATAGTCCTGCCTTTAGCAGGGGGTTGGACTAGATGACCTCCTGAGATCCCTTCCAACCCTAATTTTCTATGATTCTGAGGTTTTTAGCAGCTACTTCACCAGAGAAGTCACATGTAGACATCCACTGCTGGTCTTGTGTAGATACCTGTGGATTCTACATTGTCATAGCGCATTGCTGCAGTGACAATAGTGTCATGTGTGGATGCACTCAGTATGGAATTATGTGGTTTCTTAGGGATAGCTTATAATATGGCAGCATTATGTACTCATCCTGGTACAGAGATTGAGGGTGGGGGATGGGACACACTCAAGCACATTCCATTCAACTGAAATGGTCCAAACGGGAAATACAGAAGGACAAGACCAGAATGTACTCTGGTCTTGCCCTTTGTGCCTTCTTCTTGGTTTGTAATGGGTTTGACAGCAGGTGCTGGGGATGACCCTGAAGCAGCCATACTGGTGAAATTTGGAGGCTTGACCATACTTACAGACTTGGGTTAGCAGGGAGTATGGAGTGTACTAGAGTCCTTGTGCAATGCAGACAAGCCTTCACAGAAAGAGCCCTCAGAGCTCCTAGATTTCAGCACTAAGAAAAATACATTTCAAAAGAAGAAAGACTCTTTAATCTTGTTTGAAACTTAATTTTTCAACAACAAATTCCCACCTGAACTTTTTCTGAATAAATATTTTTAAGTGTCATTTAGAATGCATTTATTGTAAAAGGAAAAATTCTAATGTTAAAAAAGTAGTATGAAAAAATATCCTAAAAATATCAACATTTTAGTCCAAACTGACTCCTTTTAAAATTCTATGAAAGACAAGAAATGTCAAAGACAGTTTTTTTCCTGCAAAGTGTTATTTAAACTACAGTTTTCAGTGAAACATTTTTTCTCTCAAAAGGATTTGTTCAGCTCAAACTCCTATATCAAAATGATGAACATTGCCACCTTCTGTGAAGGAATAACTGAGAAAGTTCTGAAAGGGACTCCTAATAGACTTTTTTCAAAGTTCCCCAGTCATGGAACAATTCTCACTGTGTTTATTGTTAACCATTTGAGAAATTGGCCCCTAGGGCACTTGTACACGTGATGGGGATTTAGTTCTCAGGTTTTTATTCTATGTCCCCTAAATTGAAACAGTAGGTTTTAATTTTGTCCCAGGAGGCGCTGTAAGGACGAATACTTACCAGCAGCTCACAAAACAGCACACGGGCAGAAGGCAGAGCCCACGTGGCTCATCAGCCGCCTGTTTATCCAGCTGCTGCCGACCAGTGACATCAGCGCCAAACGCTGGCCAGTGAAGATAAAAATGGCGGTGCACACTGCGGAGCCGGTGAGGAATCAGGGAACGGAGCCGTGGCTAACGTCAATACCAGAGGCGTCCCTGTCCATGGGACCCGGGGATCAGGGCCAGTCGGGACGAGTGCAAGCAGGAAGAGGAGGATTACCTCAATGGCGCCTCAGACAGAATGACAAAGGGATGCCAGGAACATCACCCGAAGATGTTGTCGGAACGACCTGGGGAGACGGAGCGAACTGCAGGTGGGAGTGCGGGGATGGTGGGACACCTGAAGAAGTCCGACCCGGGAGAAGAGGACCACGGGGAAACCCTGGAAGGGTTGCCGTCGGGGTGGATATCGCCGCTGGACCTCAGGCTCCAGGGATACCAGAAGGAAGCAGATCCTTGAGTTAGGTAGATAGTGCCGGAGCCCCTGGGATGGCCCTGCTTTAAGGGGTCCCAGGAGAAAAGGCATCGGCCATTCGGACACTGCTCCACAGGAGGTGTGAGGCCAGGGTGTAGGGGTGGTGGAGCCCCATGAGTAACTGCCAGGAGAACCGCGGGTCAACAAGCACATCCAATGAACAACCCCGGACACTGAGGTCCAACAAATCGTGGCAGGCGAGCACAGGGTTGAAGACTTGGGTGGAAAACACCAGCTCAGGCAGAGACACGAACCCGTGAGGCGCTTAACACCAATTACTTGAGTGAGGGCTGCACAACAGTGACTGGTTGAGGCCCGGTGGCTACAAATTTAAACCCACCATTTCAGTTTTTCTGTCATGTTACAGCAAGGGGCCCGATCTTTTTTTTTGGTCGGAGTAAAAGGCTGCCCGTGGCCGGGAACAAGCTGCCAGTGGGCTGAGTGGAACCTGAGTTGTGGGGGTCCTTCAGTCAGGAGGAATGTTGCAAAATCATTTAAAAACCCCCAGACTCTTGCAAGTGTACAGTGTGATGCCATTAGCCCACACAAAGTGACATTTTTGTGACATTTCACGTGTACATGTTAATGGTGTCACATTGTAACACAGAACCCTAGCCCTGTTACCAGGAAGCAGAGAGGCCTTGTAACAGGGAACCCTAACCCTGTTATCAAGAAACAGGGCAGCCCCTTTAAATCCAGAACCTTTTGAGTACAGCCGGCCATGGGTTAAGGATCAAGCCCTTCCAGCTGGTCAGGTGACAGGAAGGGGAAGGCTAGAACCATATAAACTGTAACTGGAGAAGGCGAGGGAGGCAGTAGAGAGGGGGACTCCCAATGGCTATGGAGCAGCTATGGCAGCCTCCTTGGGAAGAATATGCCACGCTGTGAGACAGAAGCACAATGTCATGCAACTGGGCACTTTGCCTCTCCTATTTTCTTTATTTTCATTATATGGCCATAGAAACCTATGGTTTACGTTTAATGTAAAAATGCTGGTGGTTTGTGGCTGAGGCTGTAGGGGAGGAGGAGTCCTCACTAGTGTCGAGGGGTACTGTGACAGAGGGTTCAAGAAGCCTTGCTGCACTAGGGGTGCTGCACTAAGGCCATGAGCCCAGGTCGCTTGAAGGAGAGATAAGAGCCTTGAAGCGAGGTCCTAGTGGGTGAACTTAGGCAAAAGGCCCTAACTACAGAAAGAGGGGCAAAGCCAGAGAGGGCTGAGGCCCCAACAGCCTGACGCCACAGGGGCATAGATTTTAAGGCATTCTTTCTGTGACTGGTTATACCCTTGGGAGCTATAAAAGGGCTGAACTGAAAGTTATCTCTCCACCACATTAAAGAGCAACATTTAAATATGCTGCTCAAGAAGAGTCCCAGAAAGGAGCTATGACTAAATATTTCACAGCCAAAGTTCCACAGACATTCTTGTTTTGCACAGGGAGAAAAGCTTGTTGTATTGACCTGTTACCAAAGGCTGGAACAAGAATGGGTGGGAGTCATGGCTCCACCTACTCTGTTGCTTCCACCACATCTCTGCATACTTAATCAAGTTGGCAAAGGGTATCTGGTGTGCAGTCTCTACTTTTCCACCTTCATCCACACATCTTAATACAATATATTGTCATAGGGCAGGGCAGGGCTGGGTTAAAATAAAGACTATAATAAATGATGTCTTAATAAAAATAACCAAATCAGTTACAGTGTTTGCTATCACAAAACGTTTACTAATTAAATACTTTGCAATGAAATTAAAACAAGACACTTAGAAGAGTTTGCACTGTTTTGACCCACACTCTAATCTTCAGCTTGCACAAATGCAAAGTGTTGAGCATTCCAGTAGTTCTTTTTTTATATTTTTCTTCCTTTGCACATACTCAGAAGGACCCCTTTATTCCGAATATGAAATAGTTCAAGAAAATCTGTATTGACGTAATATCTTCTTAAGCTACATGCAAAATATTCCCACAACTAATTTTTAATTAATATAGTTCACTGAAAACTTATAAAAGATTCATATAAAATAAGATAAAAGAAATAAACATCTTCAATACCATGTCATTTTCTTTTTTATTTTCTTTGTAAAACATAGTTTTCTTTTTTCTCCTTCTGTGTTATCAGAACTGCAAACCCCAGTCTTAAGAAATGACTTGCACTTGTATTTTGGCTGATCTGTCATTTATCATAAATTTGACACTTTATAATACATAAAATGGTATTTGTTCACTTTGGGCTCACTTCTGTCGCTTGACTCTTGGTGGTACCTTGCTTTAAAAATAGTCCTTTTTCTTTCAGTAAGAAATAAGACACTGCTTTCTTCTCATAGAGTAAGACACAGCTCCTTAGAAGGATCTTCTTCACATTAATGAGTTTTGGATGAGGCCCAAAGCAATTAAGGATGCCAGAATTGGGACCACAGTGTCTGACCTGCAAACATTTGCTACCAGGATCGCTCATGGTGGAAAGCACAGCATTTATTATTAAGTGTCTGTAGGATTGGGTCCTTAGAGAAATTTAAAGGGCATATTATTGTCCCAAGTTTTTTTCAGTAAGAAAAGCCCTATAACTTACATGGCACATTACATTTAAATTATGTTCTGGGAAAAGGGAATTATATAGCAGAGACCGTGGAATATTGTGGGACTACTCCCTGGAGCCTTCTCTTCTTTACCTCCTTTCCTCCCCTTCCTCTGAGTCCTGTTCAGGAGAGTAATATTTATTTAATTTGTTGTTATGTTCTATTTATTTTAGTCCACTCCCAATCTCCAGTTTGCATAAGCATTGTGTTACAATGCTTTACTTCAGTCAAGAAGTTGTTGGGTGAAAGCTGGAGATCTTGATAGCTGAATAATACAAGCCTGGAAGTCTTGGGTGTGTCCAAGAAGCATGTGTCTGTAGCAGGCCTAGCTCTACAGGGGGAGGGGGCCGTATGCCCCAGCAGCAAGCCAACCCTTTCTAGCTCCTCTGATTTGCCACCCTCTGTCCTTCCTGCCATGCCTTGATGGAATCAGTTAAGCAGGAGGCATCTGAAGCTCTGGAGGGGAAGGGAGAGGGGGAAGGGCCACTTGGCTTCCCCCTTTTTCCTTTGTCCAGGCCCTGACTAGCTCAGCTGGCTCCTGATTTGCTCTGGCTGCTCCTTTCAGCCACTCCAGTAGCAGGAACACAGGTGGGAATAAGGTTTCACAGTAGGGCTCTGGCCCTCCAGGTTGCCCAGCCTAAAATAGGTTAAATCCCCTCCCTCTGTCTATGACCCCTCACCTTCAAGGGGTGAAAACCGACAGGGCGCTTTAAGGTGCCCACTAAGTGACAGTCGCCTTCTCACAGTTGTTTCTGATCCTCTGGGTGTCCACTACAAAACAAAACAGGAAAAAAAAATCCCAATGGAAAATTCTTCCCCTGCTGCGGGATAATGGCCACAGTCTTTACTCTGGGCTTCACCCCACAAGCCTCCTGCCTAAACCACCCAGAAACAAAAAAGGAAAACCAAAACAAAACTTAATTCCCCCTGCCCCTCCCCCGGACTGCTTACAGTGTGCATTCAGGCTTTCTCTCCCTCTGGCAAAGACCCTCTTGCCTTCTCCATGATCAGGGCTGCACTGCGTCTTGAGCCCTGCCCCTTCTGGCCATAGATGACCTGAGCACGGGGGCTAGATGTTAGTCCCAGCCCTGCAAGCTACCTTTGCCCAGGCCACAAAAACCCTTCTCTTAAAGGGTGCTCACTGGTTCTGCTGGCTTTGTAGCTCTCCCCCAGTAACAGGGCCAGGGTTCCCTGTTAAGTGCCATTTTGGAAAGGGGGTACATATTCATTTCCTCATCCCTCCCACTTTGGGTAGTAGGTGGGGAGAGTGGATTTCGATTTGGATGGTGGCAATTTGAATTCCTCATTTCCGGTAGTGTCAGTCCTGCTGCCTGTTCTACCCCCTGCCATTACATTGTGCAACAGGGGATGAGTATACTTGCATTATGTTCTGAAATGACTGTTGGTTAACAGTCTGATGTTTGCATTGTCACAATAAGGTGTTGTTCCTGCTGGTGTAAGAGAGAAATTTACACTGTTCCCAAACCTGTTTTGTTTTGAGCAGTCTGAAAACTCAGGCAGATATCAGTGCTATTTTGCTGTGTTTGGGGATGAAAGGATTTCTGGAGCATGCAAACCCTTGTTCCAAAGGCCACTCTTTGCAGTTGTGTGAAGGGACACCTTGGGCAGCAGTGGGTAGAGAAAGGAACAAAGACAGAGAAAATACTGAGCCATGGACCCTCCAGTGTTTGTGAGTGAGGAAGTGTAGCACTGCAGAGATTCCTTCAGCTTGCAGAACAGCTTTGTAAGCTGTATAGAAAGATTTTTCCTAAAGAAACCCAAATTCCTGAAGAAATCCCCAGTGCTGAGCCTAATTTTGTAGGTAGGGCAAATGGAAGGGGATTTGCTGTCTGTATGGTTTACTTTAAAAAACATTCTTGAGTGTCATTGTTGAAAAGTACCCCAGAAATCAGGAATATCCCAGCAGAGGAGGGACATTTTGACCCACAAAGAATTGGGTTCTAAAAACCAGTGCAAGAACACACACTGTTCTGTAGGTCCATGTGGGGGTGGTCAAGCATGACAGTACCCCTTTCTTTTACCAGTTAGTGAACTATTCCAAAAATAACAAACATTTAATGCAAGAATAATAATTACCTCTAAAGAAGCCTTTCCTTATTTCATATGGTTGAACACCTTCGTTCAATCAAGGTAACCAGTCATCCTTACTGGGTGCAGTCCTGTAGGGTGGTAAGCACTGTCATATTTCTGCAACTCCAGGGGCTCTGTATCTTGAACAATCGAGCTTAAGGACCTGATCAAAAATCTTTGGGTGTCTTTTCATGAACTTCAGTGGGTTTTGATTCAGGCCCTATGTGTGACCTGGATCTTCCTCTCACAAGCAAGTCAAAATAATGGAATTGTTTTTAAAATACATTTTACCAACCATGGCTACTACTTCTGGGTCTGGATCTGTATTTGTATAGTACAATATTAACTAATCTACTACTGAAACTATAGGTCAGATTTTTGGCTCATTTTAAATTTAATCAAAAGTACCATTGGGTATTCTTTAATGTTATAGGAAAAGAATGATTAATTCAAGGTTCAGGTGCAAGACGGGGTCAGGAAAGAAATGTTACTGGATATAGAGAGCATTTCAAGATGAATTTGTGGTTTGAAGTATCATTTTATGATGCATTTTCTATTTTGTTATCAGGGGAAGTATGATGGGTGACATGCGAGTGATCACAGTGTTTTGGTGCAATGTTCTGTGATGGGCTTTTCATAAAAATTAGCTGACAATGTCATGAGTATACAAGTAAATTTATAGCTTTCATACTGGACTGCCATTCCCAGAGCAATTTCCAATCACTTGGGCTTTTTATTAAGTTTATTGTTCTTTTATTGTTCAGCGGAGTGTAAGCAGTGAGATTACAAATAAATGTAAGTTTCACTGGGTATGAAGTCAAGCTTGTAGAATTAGGAAAGAAGCAAGCGAAGGAAAGCAAAAATTAATTTGAATCATTGGTGATATGAAAGACCACATTCTGACATTTCTTGTCAAATGCATATACTGCATACAGCATCAGAAATTGACATGCTGTTCATGTTGAAGTTGGAACAGAAAATTTTGAAAACAAAGTGTCATTTGCACTCCAAATATGTTGATGAAGTTTTTGACTTTCATCATTTGTTTTTTTTTCCCAGCTCACTTCCTACTTCTTTGTTCTAATTTCCATACCAATAGTGGCTTGCAGAAACCCTCAAGTGAAGGACAATGAACTTTCTTACTGCACTATCATTCTCCTAATATCTTCACTATGAGACCTTCAACGTTTATTTCCCCCTTTTTTTTCCACTCAAAGAATGAATGCTTTATCATTTTGGTTAATATCCTGACCATCAGAGCAGAAAATCAGACTCATAGCTTTTAATGACACATTTTCAGCTGCAAGTTAGTCAAAAAATCATTTTTATGTGGGTCTTCAATACTTACACAGACTTCAGAAAACAATTAAAATTTGTGTTGCTTCTTTGTTAATACTGCTGTGGACTTCACTTAAACTGGATGCTGTTTGTCTGGACAATCAGACAATAGCTTGTATCCAAAAGCAAATCGATTTGCTGTATGGCTTGTGCTATTACTTAAGTTATAAATAAAATGATTTTTCCCAGATGGTTCCCCAATGGCCCTGCTCGCTTCCCTATACCAACTACAGCATTTCATCCCTGCTGTAACTCCCCCATGACTTCCCTGATCCACTTGCACCTACAGCCTTGTTCCATCTCCTTTCTGACTCACTGAAGTCTTTCCCCAAATGGCAATATGCTTCAGATGGAAGAAAGCCAAGCTTATAGTACTGGAAACTAGTTTCAGCCACAAATAATTTAAAGTCCAAAATGAGTGTGAGATTCCTAAAAATGTCAGCCCTCTGAAAAAGAACTTCAAAAGTCATTTCTGTGTTACTTTTTACAACTGAACTGCAGTTTAATATTACTGTTATTATTGCATACCATTCAACATGGTATTTTAGTCAGACAATTAGATAATATTGAAACCTTTGAATCTCATCAGTAAGGCAAAGTTCTCCTTTTTCACTTCCAGTGGGACACTGACCCTTAGTGCCCAGCGCCACTTGGCATGCATCCGGGCCAGCGCCCCCACCACACGGTCCTCCGCCATTGCATGCAGCACTGGTGCACTTTGGCCTCTGCAGGAAGGAGAGGTGGGGGTCAGCTCCCCCAATAATATTTTCTCCCAGCACCTATGTATGGTCTGGTGGTCTGAGGGAATATATCAACCTCCAGAAATTTTTGTTCTGAGTTTGGTCAAAATGATGAGCAAAGTTTCAAATGGAAACTTCCCATCTAAATTTGGTCATGGACAAGCTTAGATGGAAAATTCAGAGAAGATTTTTAATCAACAGAGGGGAAAAGTTTTGAAACAGTCTTCTGAACAAAGTAATGTAGCTCAAAAATGTTATTGAAGGGGAGGTATGAAGGGGAATCTTAAAGTTAGTACTTAGGATATGTGATATGGTGCCTTACTACGAATCATTAGTCATTGGTCACACTGTTAAAATGTTACTCTGAGTATGGTGCACTGATGCTTCTACTGGTATTTAGAAGTAGAATACTGGTTCATCTCTGGTACCTGATACTAGAAATTGCTCATGCAGTCAGGTTTAAACCCATTAACAGATTTGGGGGGGGAAAGGAAATTTCTCCCTATATCAGATTGACAAGGACCATTGGTCTAGTCTGGTCTTGTCTTTCTCCTTCCTCGTTAGCAGAGGGAGGGGTTATTTTCCCAGGAGCATCCAAACATGCTGTAACCTAGCAACTTTCCTGCCATTGTGGTGACAAAGTATTGGTGGTGCTCTTGTCTTTTCTCTTCTGTAACTTTTTTCATAAAGTAGTGGTGATATGCAAGAGGGATCAGACTGAATGATCTTTGGATGTCCTCTTCCAGTGCTGTGATCCTATAGAGAGTGCAAGTTCAAGCCACAAGGTTGACTTCTGATGTGCCTTGCTCAACATAACCCTGTAAAAGCAAAAAAGACTGACCTTCTCATCAAATACCTATTTAATGGCTAAATTATGCTTTCAGATGTGTGGGTGTGGCTCCTCTTGAAATCACTAGAAATCAGATAAATATCTGAGAGCAGCGTATGTCCCTTTATCAACTCTATTTTTATTGCTTATTCAAGACAGCTAAAATCAGTATTTTTACATAATATCTTTGTTTTGTTTATTTTAGAAAAGTGGCAAAAAGTGATCTATAATCACACAGAAATAGTAATAGAAAGAAAACAAGTATGATGAAAACAAGTAAGATGGGAAATTGTAAGACTAAAAATAACTCATATTTTTCCATAAACACAATGGAAGCATATTGAGAATTACAAGCAAAAATCAATAAAAAAAGTAGTGTAAAAAAGCTATACAGTTCAAATAAAGTGCATTCATTCTTTAGTTCCTAGGAGAACCCCCTTGATATATGCATGCAAAATTTAATAAAAATCAGACTCCGTAGTGTCATCAAAATAGTGAAGAAGTTGTCTATGTTTTTTTTCTCAACATTTTGGCTATACGCTTACCTACATCTCCATAAACACAGCTCCTATTTAAAGGACACTACCTTGTTTCCAAAGTCAATTGCAGATTTTCAACTAACTTTTGGCAAACATTTTGGCCCACACCAGTGTTTTTTATATGTGATAGAATGCGTGATTTTAGTTGAAAACGTCAAATGAAAATATGCAATGATTAAAATTCCAGTACTAGGAATTTTCAAGGGAGTCACCTCACGTACCTGTCAGACACTATTTTCTCTAGATAATAAAGGTAATGCTCTTTAAACCTGGCTTTGTTTTCTTAATGTAACTCTCAATTTTACATGTACATGAAGCTAGCATGTTTCAGAACAGGAACTCTGTAGCCTAATTCAACACCATATTCACTATTTGCTACTTGAAACTCTTTTCTTGTTTTAAGTACATAGGAATGGGTTCAAGAAGTGGGAATGGGTTTCATGAATGCCCCATTTCTTGTGCTTAGGAACTAAGGAATACCTGTAAATAAATCCTTCTGACTCATAGGAATTAGGTGAAAAATAGAACGAAGTGCCATGTTGTATTACCTTTCCTGTACATCCTTCTGCAGCTTTTAGAGGCCAGCAGGACTGGGAAGGCTCTGGTAATGCAACTTTAATGGAGTGTCCTGCCAGAGCCAGCATGGAAGCGCAGAGTTTGCATGAAGAGTGCCCTGGATTCTAGAAGTCCCTATCACCACAATACATACAGAATAAATTACAATGTCCAGGGGGATGGAAACTACTTTCAATGGGATGACATGGGGGAAATCTTTTCCCCAAAATCCAAAAAGTGGTTTACATTGTGTGCAAACATTTACATTATATAGCTTTTCCCTAAGAAGCCACCTTCAGACTTGTACTGAGAATGCACTGAGGATGACTTGTACTATAATTCTTTTACTTTTCACTGTAGTTTTGTCTTCTCTCTGGATGTCTTCCATTTGCATCTGAGCATCTCCCCATCAGGAAGTTAATATATTACAAATATTCTTAGAATGTTTAGATACTATGAACAAATGCTGGGTTATAAAGGCCCCGTCTGAAACTCATTGAAGCCAGTGGTGGTGTAAGGCAGTGGGGAGGGGAGAGTCTTCCCATTGATTTCAAAACACTTTGGATCAGGCTCTAATGATCCTATGTAAACAGTGCAAATACAGAATGGTCAGTCCGTCTATCACTGGTTCCATTTTCCCCCTCAATTTTAAGGCTTTTTTTAATACAGTTTTTTTTTTTCCTTTTGCTCAGTGAAAGTATACAGGAAAGGATGAGAATGGAGACATCCATTCTGGCTCCAAGCCAGCCCCAGTTTGGCTGTGAGGCAAGTTTCCTATAATTTAAAGATTTGCTACAAAAAATAAATCCATTGTTGTTCTAGTCTTTATTGGGCTGCTTGCAGCTTAAAAAAAGATAAAAAAAAGAAATAAAAACTAAAGGAAACAAATCCCAAGCTATCAGTTTTTAAATTAGTGTAAAAAATAATTCTTAGAACTTTCTTTCCCAGAAAATAGGCAGGATGCTAAATGAAGGTAGTTATTACACACAGGCTTGGTACAATGGTTGGCTCCAGCACAGCAACTTGAGAATGCAGTTTTGCAACTCTTATTCATGTGAATAATCTTTGTTTAAATCCCACTCACGCGTGTAAGGGTTACTTATGTAAGAAATGGTTCAAGGGTCGGACCTCTGATGGCAAAGGAAGAATAAACTGAGCAACTCCTGTAAATCTGACTGTTAGTTTCTCTCTGTTTTGTAAGAAAGCACTATAGAGACACTAGGTTTGTGGGGTTAACTTGCTAATGTCTTCCATTTTCTTCAAACTCCTTTTTCAAGTTTATAAATGAAATAAGACTCTTTAAGAAAATTAACAAGGTAAGTTGAAACAATGGTCTTGAGAGAAGGGATAGCTTTGGATCATTCAGTCAGCGGGCGCTTTACATAAATGAAATCAGTCTGGCTGGCTGTATTTATGTTCTGACGTCTGCTTAATAAATAACATAATGTTTATCTGGATTTTCACCTTTTGCTGCTGCCTCTTGTGTGAATTTGAGTTACTAGGACTGCATCTCAGGAGGACAGCTTTATTTTGTTAAAGCTGTGACTCAAAGCCATTTTGTTTCATGTCGAGTCTTTGGGAGTTCTAATATGTTTTGGGTGGGTAATGTTTCCATATATTTCCATTCCATTCATAATCCATTATTTGGATAATTCCTCATTTGTGAGACCTGGAGAAATTATGGTATTCACAAGCATTTTTTGAATATTTATTTAATGTCATAGTGGAGCTTAGGGTATCAGTTGGCTTGAGACAAAGGCAAGATCCTCAACAGTTCTCACATTTGAGTGCAAGTTTGATTCCTTGGCAAAATTGCAAATTACAGTGTTGGAAGACGAGGTATTATTGAACAAGAGGATTATATCCTAAGCAGTTGATTTAAACAGCTGTTGTCCTAAAGAGGGCATCTGAATTTGGATGAATGTAAGTTGACTGGCAAAAACTACTTTGCATGTTAAAAATATCAGCAGAGTTTAAAAAAAAAAAATCAGCATCCACTGAGCTCCATCTGATATATGGCTATTATCCCTGAAGTATTTAGATGAAAAGTCTTCATGGCAGTTAGAAAGGTTGCAATCTCTTAACTTAAACTTGTTCTCGTACATATTGGGAGATAATGGTTCTGGTATTTATAATGAGGGCTCATGTTGAGCAGCAATCTGGTCTCCCTGACAGATCCAGTCTCAAGTGAGCAAAATATAAAATTCCTGGAATTTTTCCTTGCGCTGTTATCCATATTATATCCAGGATTCCCACTGTAGTTTCAGGCTACAGAAGTTAATCTTCCTTTCTACCAAGAAACTCCTGTATTTTGTCAGCATAGAAATGGCTGACACATTTCATCTTAGAGATGAGTGAATTTTGTTCATGGGTGAATTAGCACTATGTATTCTGGGATTCTTCTTAATGAAAGTTGTTAGTATGAATAATCACCATTTTTTTTCTTTTGCACTTTAATAGCAGTTTTCATCTGACAATGTAACAATAACATTTTACAAGGCTAAATTAATATTATTCATCTTATTTAACAAAGGTAAAATCAAAGAACAGAAAAGGAGAATGATGTGCCCCAGATCACACAATAGTGGAATTGGGAGTAGGACCCAACTTTCCTGAATCCTTATCTCATGTTACTAAGTAGTAGGCATTTCTGCCTCCTTTTCTAACAAAAAGAAGATTTAGTATTCTAAGAGAATACTAATGAATAGCAGTTATTCTTATGACAACATTCTTCATTTTTTCAATGAATAAGCTATTCTTGGCAAATGTGCAACCGGGTATAATTTATTAATATATGGAAACCATAACCTTAGTTCAGAACTGACCTAAGGTTGCCTTCTTTCTTGGTTGCTGGATTCATAGCATGTGGGGGAAATGGTCAGTATCTGAAAATTGTGTACTTCTCAACTGATCAGTTGAGTAATGCTAAACCTAACTTCAGCAACACATTTAAGTACCAGCTTGACTATAGGCATGGGTTTACTCATATGCTGAACATTTGGTAGGTTTGCAGAATGTCTGCTCTTGGTCCCAATGAAGTCATTTGCATAATTTTACTGACTTCAAGGAATATGGATTTGGTCCTTACTTAGGTTCCAAATGAGGAGGCATCTGACTTGTTGCATATAAGTTTTTTCCTATTGAGCTTGAATTTGAGCAAAGCAGTTTTATGGGAAGTGTGATGTTGCTTGCATTGATTTGGCAACTGGGGAGACAGTGTTAGTGGGTGACCTTGAAAAATGTGATAAGTGGCAAGGGTGCTGAAAGGTTGAAGCACAAATGGAATGGCTAAAAGCATGGATATTTGTAGCCTTTACTGATATTACAGGGGTTAAGGCCATGAAGCTCTTCCATAAAAAGCAGCTTTTCAGCAGCCATGGAATACCACTCCCCCCATACCTCTCAGCTTCACAGAGAAAATATTCACAGCTACAGAAGAGTTATGTGAAACTTTAACTGAAAATGACCCCTAAAAGAAAACTCCAAGGCTAGGTACAGACATTCAAAAAGACTGAGGCAGAATCGATCTAAGTTACGCAGTTTTCTATAAGCAGCATAGTTTAGATCGGTAGTAAAGAAAACACACATTCGACTTTGCGGGGTGTGGGGAGGGATGTGCAAATCTTAGACCAGGTTCCACTATTTTTAAACTAGTTTGGGAGTGCCAAATTTATGTTCTGTTATGTGGATAGACCAGTTTTGTGTGCCAAAGTTAGTTATGGGTATAAACATGTTATTGGTCACTTATACTGGTAAAAATGTAATGTCTGTACCTGGCTGAAATCTAAGGCTGTAGAAAGACATACCCCCATGTCTCCCTATAGACCTGTTGTATAAAAGTGTGCACAAAGGACCCAAATTATTACAGAAATGTAACAAATGTAGCTAAAAAAAATTTCGGAAAGATAAAAATGGCCAATCTTGTCCGGAAGAAGATGAGAACAACTGTATTACTACAGTTATGGTGCGCCCTATAGAAAGAGCAAACAGCACAAGGTTACATATAACAACTATTTCAGGCATCATGTTCTCTGAGAAGAAGCAAGCATTCCTTTGTTGGTTGCAGGTGACCCTTAGATTCTTTAGACAACATATAAATATTTTTATTTTGCAAGCATGAGTTTCTGCTGTTTTCTCTGTTAACTTAATCCCTGATCCTGCAAAGAAAACTCTGGAGCATATCCCAGTACTTGCATTAAATTTTTTGATTGTTTATGGGGCTCAGTGAGATTGTCTTTGTAGGAGTGGGGCAGTATTTTGAATTTTCTGAGCTATCTATATGTCAGTCAGTAATTCGGGTTTACTTTGATTCTTTCTCTGCAGTCCACATTTATGTTTTTGGAGCTTTCAGTTATTTTGAGGATTTTTTTTGCATTGGTGCTATTTTTCCTTCTAACTTGACAGGAGGTTAGAGCTTGTGTGTAGAATTTGGAGGCAACTTTTGTAATTTCTTGCTGCACTTTTCAGCATGGAAACCATTGGAACATATGGCCCTAAAGTAAGATTGATATGGCGCAGTTGTTAGGTACAATATGCTATATTCCCACCTTCCTCGAAGCTCTGTCCTACTGTCAGAAATTCATTGTGTTCTGTAGGGCTCCTTGTCACGGAGGTGTCCTGTGCCAGGTAGTGTAACTTGGGGTGGGGGTGTGTCACAGGAGCACCAAGGTGTCCTGTGCCTTGGAAGCAAAAGGAACTGAGCTGCCAATCAGCCGGGCAGCTCAGGTGCTGGTTGCCAGGGCAACCAGGCAGGTCAGGTGGCCAGAAGGGGGCAGGACCGGGCCTTTATAAACAGCCCAGGCCGGAGCCTGACTAGCAGTTCTCCTCTGGCAGCCGCAGGAGCGAGAGCTCTGCAGCTGAGCTGAGCGGAGCGGCTGGAGTCAGCGGTTGCTGCCTTGTTGTGCTGGCTGGCTGCTATGATGCGGGGAACCATGATACTCTAAAGTGAGGTAGGGTTACAAGCCCCAGACAGGCTTGGAGTTTGTTATGAGCAGGAGGCTCTATTGTTTGGGTTGCAGCCATCGGGCTTGAGTTTATGTTACAGTTAAACCGGAAGACTGGGTGAGGCTGTAGGGGAGTGAGGAGGCCTCAGCGGGGCTCCCCAACAGCTTGGGGGTTCCAGGTGCCCAGTAGGGGCACAGTGCCAGCGGGGCACTATTGGCTGTGCCGGAGAGGCACCGTATTGCGCCAGGGAGGCGCGGTGTGCGGGGTTGCAGACCCCAGCCCATAAGGGTGGTGTTTTGCCCAGTGGGGGCAACTGGACCCAGAGAAGGGTCAAGGGGGACAGGCACGGCAGCGGTCGCCTGTGCCCATAGCATGCGGAGCGCGGTGTTGGCCCCAGAGAGGGCAAGGCCCCAGAGCGGGGCAGAGAAAGAGAGAGAGCGATCAGGCGAGGAACGCCGGCAAGGGCGCCGGTAGTAGGGCGGCGGTAGCGAGCCAGGCCCAAGGGCGCCGGTAGTAGGGCGGCGGTAGTGAGCTGGGCCCAAGGGCGCCGGTAGTAGGGCGGCGGTAGCGAGCTGGGCCCAAGGGCGCCGGTAGTAGAGCGGCGGTAGTGAGCCGGACCCAGGGGGCGCCAGCAATAGCCGGACGCCGGCGAGACAGGCCCAAGGGCGCAGGGAGCGGGCTGGAAGATAGGAGCCCGGCCCAAGGGGGCGCTAGGCAGGTGAGGAGCCCAGGGTGCCCGAGAGAGAGAGAGGGACCGTACAACGTCCCATGGAACAGCTGCGAGGCTTGGGGCGTGCTGAAGGGGAGGTTGGAGGCACGCATAGCCCTTAAGGCAGGGCGCATAGAGATACCCCATTTCGGAGTAGGGGCAGGAACATCGGTACCGTTAACTAGGGGAACAGAGGCAGCCTCCCATACAACTTATTTGTCATCAAAGTCGTGGCGGGCGAGGATTCGAGGGTGCCTAGTCCACCCGAACGTGATGGTAGGGGGTGCTAGGGAGTTCACGGCCGCTCCTAGGCCCCACGTGCTCACACTCCTCTGTACGTATGTAGTAATTTCTCATTAATGAAAACAGTAATACACATATATTATCAAAGTTAAAAAATGGGCATGAAGAGTCCTCAGTAACATTTTTGCAGTAAATGGTAAAGAGTAGCTATCTTGGCTAGCAACTCAGGCTCATTAGAAACAAGAGAAAAAGATATAAAAAAAGCAAAATGACATGAGAAAAGAGCATATTGGATAATACTGGTATCACCTTACTATATAGCAAAGACAACAAATATTGTAAATTTATCATTCATTTTTTATTTCATCTTTCTGTTGAAATTATATGCAAAGTGATTGGTGGGCACATATGTACAGGCAGGGACTAATTCTATAGCTTTATGACATTACTGCAGTGGGAAAATATCATCTCTTTATGGATCAGAGCCAGCAAGAAGGAAACAGGAAACCGGGCCTGGGAGATAGAAATTTCACGAAAGAATTAGACTCTGTAACTCTTCTTGCTCAGGCATTTAAATAAAAGATTGCTGTTTAACTACTTTCATGCATTCTGCTTCCTGATGTGACATGAATGTTTGGAGAGAATGAAATATTCCATCCTGTATTATCTAGGAGATGAACAGTAGACTCTAACTAGGCCCTGGAATTTTAGGTCAGACAAGCGAAAAAGCAGGAACAAAATGTCACCTTTGCAAGCAGTCAAAAAAAGGATACTGTTATCTAGTACAAGAAGAGAATATTGGATAAGCAGATGTATTTTCTTCTCTCCAGTTTTAAAAAGAAGAAAACAAGGAAAACATGTTGATGTATTTGTGCATAGGATTGCTAATAAACACTGCAGGCACTGCATAGTCCTAGCAAGCACATATCAGCAGTCCCAGTTTTTCCATCAAAATATTTACCATTTACACTTTGTTCCTCCAAAAATATTTTGTTTTGCCAGTGGAATTAAAAGGTGTGTCTCTGTTTATGCCTCTCTAATGTTCCTATTTATAACTTTCAAATATTGAAATGGGCTAGCTCCTGGAATAGCCTTGTATGAAACTTCAGCAAAGTTACAAATAGCATTTAAGAGCCTCATAACAATCCACCAGACAATGATAAAACATACTCTAATTTTTGGTTTTTTCTATTTTAGACATCTGCTTCTGAAGGAAAATCTCATGTCTTTACAAGAAACGTTCTTTCTTGAAGTATTTCTCAAAATGTTTCCTGACATACCAGTTCTGTACCAATTATTGCAGGAGACTTTCTTAATATCCTTGACAGTGGACCTACTACCTTCAGTCACAATGACAAAACAACCATTAACTCAATGGGACGGGGATGGACTTAGTCAGTGATTGCCATTTATGAAAAGAGCTAGGAAGAGAAGGGGCTGCAGGCCATAGCCACAGCAGCAGTAACAGAGATTGCAACCTGTGGGATTAAGAGGGAAAATTGCTGTAGGCCACAACAGCAATGGGAACAACAGAATCTGCAACCTGTGAGAAGGGATGCGAGTGAAGTAAAGAGGCTTTAAGCATAATAGCTTCAGAAGGAGCAGAGACTGCAACCTGTGGAAGTGATTTGCAGAGGAAGGAACTATAGGCCACAGCAGCCTCAGCGGGAACACGAGAGACTGCAACTTGCAAGATGCCCAGAACAAGAGCTTCAGGCCAGAGCAGCAGCAGGAACAGAGACACTAGGTAGTGAGGGGAAGGAAAAGAAACTTTAAGTCTCTGGAGTAGCAATACTGGGGGGAAAAATCTTAGAAAAGACTTAAAAAGCAGTTTATGAGTTATAATTAGAAGTGGGCATTTGGGATATTTGGAGCAGTTTGCTATCTGTCAGCTGCTTGGGGTAGACTGGTCTATTCAACACTTTTGTGAGTTATTTGGATGGGCGTTCTAACCACAATGTTTTTTTTCTTCTTTTTTTTTTTTTGTTTTTAGTGTCTAGTTTTTGACTTTGCTTCTGTTTTGCTAACGCTGAAGGGTTAAAAAAATCCTCAGCCAGGCCCTAAAAAGTCATGAGATGGATTTAAGGATCATGGTTTAACAAACAAAACAGAACAAAACAAAACATTTGGGTTCTTTTTATTTGACTTCTGGTTTTCAAGCATTTGAGATTCACATTTTCAAGTTTCAGTCCATAACCAGGGGGGGCTTATAAATCGCTCTGCACCTTTTTTTCTTTTTTTTTTTCTTTTTTGAATAGGAGTTTAGCGTCTCAGGGAGTCACTTGACCCTGTGAACTTGAACTTTAAGGAAAGCACTAAATAACATGACAGGTAAAATATAAACATGGTAAATGCTCATGTGGTTAAATAAACTCCCTTTTAATTTCTATGTTGGATGGGTCCTTCTGGTTGGAACTTAATTGGAAGAAGAAAAACTAAAATGTATCCTTTCAGTCCTTCTATTATATCCTAACCAGAAGCAAAGATACGTGCATACTATCCTGATCAAAATATTATGCTCAGCATTGTTATTTGTAGGAATTACTATAATTTTGAATTCTTTAAAAAGTCACATTTCTGGAAAGCATTCAGTTCCTAACCTTTTGCCACTGAGTACAATGAGCTACAGTTTACATTCTTAACCACAGATTATATTGGACATGTATACTTCTTGCTTTAATACTTCCACTCCTACTAACAACTTAGTTGGAAAGAAACAAATGAATATTAAAGATGAACAAATAAGCATACATCTTCACACATGAACCTACCTCATAAAGCAAAGGCTGCTGTCCTTTTTGCATTTTGGATGTTCAGTCTACCCTCATATCATGAGGTTCCCCAGCAATTAGAAACTAAAACACCTGTAGTCACCAAACTATTCATGGAATTCTTATGTCTTGCACTCTGTTAACAGGAATGAGTCACTTTTCCGGTGCTGTCAATTGCTGCTCATGACTAAGGATACGTCTAGAATTAGTAAGCCCATTCCCATTGTTTTGGGTTGGTATGAGTCAATGTTAGGATTTAGCGAAAGGTATTCAGTGTATCTTCCAGTTTTCATTTATAACAACATCTGTATATGAATATTTTCAAGCAAAATATGAAGGGAAGTACAGAAGTACAGATTTACTGTTTCTTTAACCACTGGCTCTGATTGCAATGATAGCTATGTTGACTCCATTTGTTTTGTGGCAAAAGTAAATTAAGCCACATTCTTTTTAGATTTCAAATATGTCTTTCCTTCAAATATGTTATTCCTTGTATGATCTGAATTTAAGGACAGAGACACACATGCATTGTCTCTCTCTCTATATTTATCTCTAAATACATATTCATATAGAGATCTATCTATATACATCTATAAGTATGTATATCATGAGAAAGCATATATACACCTTTAGATATATAAAATGTACATTAGGATATATTTATTGTTTTACAGTGCTATAGGGCTGCTTCTTTGCTATGGGATTAGAAGTGAAATTTCAGAGGGAACTGAATCATGCTTGGTTTTGCCTTTTATTGACCCTCTTGCAGACAAATAACATCTGAACCAAGGTTTTTCTGAGGTGAGCTGGATATCTCAGCTGAATTCCTTTACTGTACCCAAAAGCTTGCAAAGAAGAATTTTTCCAATTATTTGAGTTGGTCTAATAAAAGATATCAGATTTACCAAAAAAAACTTTGTCTGCCTATGTCCTCAGACCAATACAACTACAACCTATACCCCTGTACCTCAGGAGAGTGTTTATGTTCTGTAATGTATATTTATGATAGAAAGTAAGTTTGGAATATAATACTTCGAGATAACACCATCCTTTGCGTCGATGAAAATAACCATATTTCTTTTGATATTTTAAATACTATGGATATGTTTATTGTCTGTACCCAAACCTTTGCCTACTAGAAGAAAGGGTAAATATTTTCACTTCCTTGGCTTTTCACAACTCCGGGTGTACTACATTCTTGTTTGTTCAAACTAGACAGAATTTAGTCATTTCACATCCCCTTGGGCACATCTACATGAGACACTGACTATGCAGTAGCCTAATAATACTGCACAGTAGTATGTCACAGCATGACAAGGCTAATATGCTACTGTGCAGTATTATTAGGCTACACACAGTTAGAAGATCTTCACTAGCCTTATTGCGTAGTAACTCATATTACTGTGCATTTAGTACTTGCTAATCCATGTACTATATAAATGCACAGTTATGACTACATCTCATGTAGGTGCATCCCTTAAATCTTAAATATCCTCCGTGAAGGAAGAATTTCCCTTGGAATATCCACTGAAACCCTATTGCTTTTTATTCACTGATGAAAGAAAGCCATCAATATAATCGAAATCTTTCCCTTCTATTGTAAAAGAACAAGGATTATGTTGGTCTTTAACTACTACTATCTCTTCCTTTCTGGTTCATCTCCAAACCTTCGTAATGTTCTTAACAGAAGTATCCACTTCTCTCCCAGCTTTCTCTGAAACTGTTTTCAATTGCCATAGCACACAAGGTCCTAGTTGTGGGGGGTCTCTGTTTTCCTAGTGCCGCAGGGACTGGATCTGAACTGGAAATAGCATAATATCAGTAACATAACAACAACAATAGCAATAATAATAATACTATAAAAATAATAATGATAAATACTAATAATAATATCTGGACTGAGCCAGTATATAGAGGATGGCAGTTCACAGTAATCACTGCTGTTAAGTTCAGTGTTCCTTTTGTACCACCACTGTCTCCTATTGTAGTATTTTAGTAGAGAGCCTGCTGGCTCTTCTGACCATACTGGTCTGATTGCTGTTAGGATACATTTTGTTTTTTCTCTCTGAGTCTCTTTATTTTGAAGGACAAGGAGTTAAGTCTTACTTCCTCAATGCTAACACTCAAATTTAAGTGACACTTGCATTTAAATCAACAATGAAAGAATGAGCCAAGAAATGAAACAGGAAAGAGTGACAACTCCATTCTCCATTCTTGTAGACAGGACAGCACAGCAGAATCTGGATTCTTTGCAGGGCTAGGTTCCGGCAACCCCTGCAAAGCTGAGAGTTCATAAAATCCGCCCCCCCCCATCAGACTATCTCTTGAGTACTTCAGCACCAATATTTCCTTGTTAGATACCTTGATCAATATTCAGAATGGTAAAATCCAAACTATCATATATAAGAAACACATAGACCAGCATACTTATCTACACAGAACCAGCAATCACCCTAAACACACCAAGAAAGCTGTAATATAAACCAGGTCCTCCAATACCACCAAATTTGCACTGAGGAGAATACCCACGATTCTCACCTTGCAAATCTCAAAATGGCTTTCACTCAACAAGGACACTCCTCCGAAGAGATATATCGCACTTCTAAAAAGCCACCCAGATACCACATGAAAAACTGCTACGGTACAAAAAGAAAATTCGCATGAATCGCACATCATTTGTTATGACATAGCGTCCTTCCCTGGAACCTATACAGAAGATCCTTAAACAGTTACAACCCATACTAGAAGAAGACCCAACCCTTAAAGAGATCTTTCCAGAACCACCCATCCTAGCCTTTAAACAAGCACTGAACCTTGCCAGCCTTATCACCAGAAGCAAACTTCCTATGGCCCAAAGTACACCAAATGGATCCAGATCATTCTGGGACAAGAAACGTAAAACCTGCCAACACATTTCCACTACTCCCACAATAACCACACTCTACAACCATTTCTGGATCTTAAACCTGCACCTCCAGAAATGTAATATATCTCATCCAGTGCACCCAATGGAAAATATGTAGGAGAAACCAAACAACACTTGAGCACCAGAATGAATGCACACTGAAAATATATCAAAGACAAAAATATCAAATTATCTGTGGGTGTCCACTTCTCACATGTTAACTACTCTCTCTCCAATCTCTCAATTCTAATCCTCAAAAGGAATTTACAAAACACTTTTCATAGATGAGCCTACAAACTTAATAAATATACTTGATACAAAAAATCATGGACTAAATCAGACATTGGATTTTTGGCACAATATATCCTGCCTGCCATTTGATAACCCCAGGTAATCTTTATGAGTTTTACCAGCTACATTCTATCACCAGTTCAACGTTCCCCCATTTCCCCCTCTGCCCTGCCTACCTGTCAAACAGCTATTGTCTCCCATTCCCTCTGATCCTCACTGCCATGCATTTGCATTTTCACAGACCTGCATTTTGCATATTGGCTTCTTTTCCCCCATAGAGATCCCATAACACCAGCAAGCTCTCCCTATGCCTGACAAAGGGTGTTTGAGCCCAAAAGCTTTCAAAGAACAGTTTTTTTCCAACTATTTAGTTGGTCTAATAAAAGATATTACATTTACCCAATGAACCTTGCCTGAAATATCTAAGGAATTTGATTCCTAATATGCAGAGCCGCAGCAAACAGCAGGACCACTGAGGGGCTCCATCTGTTTGCTTCAGATTTTGTTTCCAAGAACATCACTGCACAAGTTGGCTGCTTGGGAGCATTGTCAAGTTCCAGCTGATTGAAGAATTTGCAACCTTTGAAGTAAAACCTGCAGCAAACTGTTGAGTGGCTCCGCCTTGATTTGGAAACGCACTGCTAAGAAGTGGGTTGTGGACCATTCAGAGATGAATGAGCCCTGTATCTCTACCTGCTGCTGGTATAATATCAGACTTCATGAGAATAATAATATGCATAAAATGGTAATTTGCACTCAAGCCTCCCTAAGGACAGATCCAGGAAGGTGTGGCAGAATGTAGGGTGCAATCTGCTGTGAGCATTGTGAGCTCCTGCTGAAGCTCTGCCAGTGCTGTGAATTTGTCATCTGATTGGCTTGGGCTCTGGCTTTCCACAAAGCTCTGGGGCCCACTGCTGCTGCCATCACTGCTTATCCCTTTTCCCCTACTGCTGAATTCAGTTGGGGATGAGGGCAGGAGGAAGAGATGAGCAGTGGTAGTGCTTTCCCCCCACCCCCCAACTCAGAGCAATGCGAAAGCAGGGGCTTCAGTCACAGCCTGTGCTGCTCAACTGTCGAGCTCAGAGCTCACATCACATATGGAGCACAGCCAAAGGGGCATGTGTCTGCAGCTCCTCATTGGTCTCCTGGATCTGCCCATGTCTGTAAGAGTCACTGAATTGCCAAGCCTATTGACTTTACTTATACAAAACTCTCACTGGAGTCCTAAAGTCAGAGGTACCTTTACGAATCAAATTTCATTTGCCTTATAGTCATAAGACGTGGGAGTTTTGCTTGAGAAAAGCCCCATGGGTTTGATGAGGACAAGTCACATCTGCCTTCGTACATTTATAACTTATCTTTGATGCAGCAGGTAAAACAAAACAAAACACAACAAAACCAAACACTGAGCTTTCAGGGCAGGAATTTTTGAAGATTATAAATCTGAAGGTTACCTGCTTGACTGACGCATGAGGGATTGAACCAAGGTCCTCCAAAGCTAAAAGCATGAATTGCAACATCTTGGGCTAAAGAGAAGTGCAGTAGTTAAGGGGTAGAACCATTTGCATCAACTACAGGTTGGTATACATTTTAAACTATAAACATACAGGTATTGTATCTGTGGATTATACACGGATTTGGCTTTGTTGTACACTGGCCAAAAACCTTAATGGAATATGTACATGTGTTTCTCTCTCTATATCTGTATCAGAAAAGTAGGAATTCACTATTTAGTCCAAAAGAGATAGGTTGTCATTATAAGGCAGGTTAGGCTTTCAAATAGCTTGCTTTATTTTATTTATGAGGAACTGTCTAATATGTTTTCTTATTATTTAAAAGTCTCCTGCAAGGACCATAGTTCTGTTCTGAGAGTCACCCCAGGAATGAATTTGCTTGTTCTTAATATAAAATGTACCTTGTCTGGTCTTATATTTTTATTTACTGTGCCATCTTTTTGGAGCACTTTGTCAATAGATTTGCAAATTCTGTCTGTTAGTAAGAAATTCTTAGGAGGGTTTTTTATGTGGGATAGTTTCAGTTATTCTTGTACCTACTACTTAATGTGCAACATTTATTTATTGTTGCATTGTATGATTGCAATAAAAAATTGTAGTTGTCAGTTTCTCCTGATTAAATACAGTATTTGTTAAATAAATAAAATGATAATAATGAACCAGGCCATTCTTTGCACATAATGTATGACTTTCATATTTCTGACACTTCGGAAGATATATGAAATGCTGATATGCAAGAGAAGGCTTGTAAATCAAAGGGAGTTGGAAGAGATTCTAATCTGCTTTCTAGTAGAGGGTCATCCTTTTCCATTATATAGTCTGTGGGTGATTTTAACTTCTTTTTGGACATGGGCTACTCTGGTCTAAGTAGGTGCTGGGCCCAAGAGATCTTCATTAATAGCATGTGAAAGAAAGATGTTAAGGATGAGTCTTCTTAGGATATTGGAAAGATCTGTAGTTGATGGGTCAAGGTGTTGCATGCCCATCAAAGTTGCATGTAGCATCTTCATCCATGTGGCAAATGATAGATTGGCTTTACTGTAATGGTTGGTTATTGGTCCCTGCAGGGCTACAATTGAGGTGCAATGATTTTTTCCCCTAATCTGACTACAGACAACCTGGCAGCACAATAATGTATATTGTCATTTTCCCTGCTTAATTAAATTATTGTTTTGATTTTCATGCAAATTAAGATAAGTTATATTTGCCTTTGAATTGTGTGTTTAATAATGGTACAGATTTCTATATACATGAAAGTAATGCGTTAACTTCAGCTGCTGAGTGTGTTATAGTAGCCAGGCACTTCCAAAAGCTTCCTTACAGCAGAGCCCAGCAATTCCCACTGATTCAGTAATTCATATGCAAGGTACTCTTATACCTCCTCTTCATTTTATTCTCAGTATTCCACAGAGCAACCTTATCTCCACCTATCAATTACTGTGGTATTAATTTATTTCCCTGGTATATCTCTCTTACTTGGCTGTTTGTCGCATGCTTTCTTAAAATATGTCAAAGTCCCTGAGTAGGTTTCTGTAAAAGGAGGTCAGAATTTAACATCGTCATTTTGTTTATGTGCTAACATGATAGCATAGATATTTGTGGGGTGGGGAGGGATAAGTGTTAAAATAGTGGACAAAAATAATAATTTAAAAAAATTGTCAGAAGAGTACCCACCAGGAATTGTGCAAACAGGAAGCCTTTTGATTATATTCACTGTTGCAAAATTAGTAAAGAGCTTGAAATCATCTTGTGCTTACGGATTCTATTGTTTTCAAAGAATAATTCCATCTATTTTAACATTTTCAAGTATAATTCCATTGGTAATAGCTCTTCCTTTGATTGTGAACGACGCTAATTGAAAGGTGTGGTGCAGTGTCTGTTTTGGCAGTTATCCTTATATCTTTTGTTTAAAAACTCAAAAGTGTTGGCTTTCCTGTCCAGCCTTCCTTAGTATTTTCTGTTTTGGTGATGTGATGACAGACTTACAGTGTGTTTCCTTGTGTGTATGGTAACAGATGTTTATGTGAATAACAGACTTTTTTATGAAGGCATACACTTTATAGCCAAATACTAATTAAAAATAATTGCATGTAAGCATTTTTGTTTATTCCCTGTTGTGCATCTTTAATCATTTGAAATCACCTGCAGTTGAAAACTGAGGCAAAGATTTGATACTGCAATTATAAGAGGCCATCTGACTCCATATTAGAAAGAAACAGCAACATATTTGAAAAGGAAATTATTATAAAAAATACGTGAATGTCTGGCTTCTTTGAATTTGCTTTTATGCTGGGTCAAAATACCAGTGCATTACTGTGTTAAACTAATGCAGGTTTAAGGTATCTTATCTACCAAAACAATTGCTTCATGACTAACATCCCTTTCAGGATATATTCTGTGCACTAATAAGCTCATTACAAATATATTTTAATTAGATGTGTAACAGATGGTTCCAAGTAAATATGGGCAGTAGTGAATATAGTGTTGGGTTTTTTTAGACTAAAATGCAGATTCTTTTTAAAGACTCAGCATCTTAGTTTCATTTTATCATAGTAGTTGGTTGAGTACAGCAAAGTGGAAATTATCAGCAGTGGCACTCTAACTGATGAAAGAGTAACATGAAAAAAAAAAGAGTTACCAGAACTTTCCTGCTTACATATCCACATTATATTGTGTAGACTAGACTGTATTGAAATGAAGCACCTCCATTTTCGTGACTGAAGACTATTTAGCCTCAGCTTATAACTAGGTTGGACTTAAGGCTTGCCTATCTAGGAGTTACAGGGCTAGAGTCAGTGTGAGTCCCGTTTCTTCCATGGGGCTGGGATTAGGATTGTAAAGTAAATGAGAAAATATTTTTAGGGTGCTTGCAGATGTAAACCCCCACCCCCCCAAAACCCCCAAAACAGTGCTTTATTTTAACTCAGCAAGTTTCTGCTCCTAGCCCCACTTGTGCTCAGAAGAGGCAGCATGTTACTTCAGCCCTGCTCCCTGACACCTGTAAAGGTTAGACACTTGGGTGGGGCTTTTTGGCACTTTTATCTAATAGCTGATTGAATCATCTTTAGCTAAAAGCTCCGAAAGCCCCCATTCAAGTGCCCAATCTTTACAGATGCTTAAGAGGTGTGTTGAAGTAATGTGCTGCTGCTTCTGGTAAAGTGGGGTGTTTTTTGTTTGGTTTTTTTGGGGGTGGGGGGCTTTTAATGTGTGCAAGCAATCTTAAGAACCAGACTATTACATTTAGCGATGAGTTTTCTTAATTAGCACGGTGAAGCTATTAGCTGGTAGCGGATGGCCTAAATATATCAATCTTCCTCCATGAAGTGGAGTATTTCCTTCCAGCCTGAAATGGAAAGGCTGGAATATACAACTACTCCCTTTTTTCAGGATATTGCTTATAGCCCCACCTTTTCTAAAAGCAGAGACATAGCCAAACTTCTTTATTCTTCACCTTTGCTGAATTCACCACTGCTGGCCATTGGCCTATAGGTAACGTGCACTGTTCACAATTCATTGAAGGATGCCATTTAAAAATTACTATACAATAGTAACAAAAAGGTTATGAGTGAAATTATGGGGTTATATCAGCAGAGTAGTTAGCCATATGGTTCTATCTGACTGCGTTTCCTGTGTCTCACATATCAACCATTGTTTTGGGGAGAGGAGTAAATAGAATTGCTGGCTAAGCTTCTCTTTCACAAGATACATGATTCAAGAGTATACTTAAGGAGGGATGGGGACAACAGGACTCTGTGAACCTCATGTGAATGAGCGCATTATCATTTGTGGGGAAAAGTGCCTAACTTTTGTTGACTTTGGCCTTTACTTGGAAAAATCCTGTGTGAAAAGGAGTTTTTCCCCCGCACTTAAATAAACTAAAGCTAAGCCTTAAATGGCTGGATGAGTTAGCTTCACTATCGAAATTAAAAATATGATAGGCTGAGACAGGGTGGTATGTGCCAAGTTTATGCTTTTTGCTTTCATAATTGCATTGCTCAACTTCATCTTGGCAAAACAGATCCACAAATGATAGAGTGGAAAAACCAGTATCACAGTGAAATGATGAGGAGAAAGCAGGGTAGAACAAAATTGCCATTGACATTGTTTCATCCTTACGGCCAAATCTGCTGTGGACCAGATCTCAAACTTGTGGCTATCAGATGTGCAGTGGAAATAAAGGATTTTCTTGTTTGCAATATGGAAAGGTTTATCCCCCGTATCAGCGCTTCCTATAGGCTCCCTACTATCTTCCTGTTAGATTAAACATAGCTCCAAATGGATGCAAGGCTTATTGAAAAAGGATTGTTGTTAGTTCAGAACTTACATGTTTAGATTCAGTAAGGCCAATGCTGGGTGAAAAGAAAACCATTTTATTCAAGACTCAATGATATTCTGTCTCTTAAGCAGAATATCTGACAAATAACGGTCTTCTTCACTGTGAGCACCCACCTGTCTTTTTGCTTGTATTATACCTGTTTTAATACCATCTATCTCCAAAACTATCAGCTGCAGATAAAGGACCGGTGTATGACATAAGTCACTTAATTAACAAGCATATGCAGCATACTATCAAGTACTCTAGCCTCTTATTGCTGTCTTTTGGAATCTAACATCTTGGTGACAGTAAGTATGAAGACGGTCCAGCAGAAGAATCGCATGATATTTGGCCTTTTTTTTTTTTAGATAAAACATTTCTGGAAAACATCATCTCAAATACCCTTCATTAGGGTAATATTTGGATTAACTATATAGCAATCATCATCCAGCACAAATACACATATGCTTTTCGTCAGCTTAATGCCAGTTTGAATACTATTGTATGTAATTCCAAGTTTCAAAATAGCTCATACCCCATTTTATATTTGGAAACTAAAATAAAAGCACTTTGAGAAAGCTAAAAGACAGCACTAATTCTTCCTTTGTTTACTTGGTCAAGAAACATGATTATACTAAGTGGGCCCTCACACTTTCCATGACTGCAGCAGAAAGGAGAAGAAAAAATTCTTTCCTTGAGCAGAAGGGGGCAAAGACCTCTATTCTTTCTGTAAGGATGGTGTAATAATGGTGCATCCATTCCTATTCACCATGCCTACAATAAAGGGAGAGAATGGGTAGCTAGCTCTTGAGAAAAGGGAATGATTTAGTTAGTGTATTTGGGATACTTTGGTGAAGACTGGACCACAAAAAATACCGATTTTCAAAATACTGTTAATGCGGCTATGCTAGTTTTCAAATCTTTACTTTCCTCCATCTGAAAACTTAGTAGTTGTTTTTAAGATTCTGTAGATAAGAACACAAATTTACCTAGCACATAAATATGCAATTTAAGTGCACATAGAAAAGCTACGGTGCTATGTAGATAAAGAAAATAATAAATTATAGCATCATTAATTATAATAGTATTAAATGAACATACTCGTTCCAGTTCTGTTCTTCACTGAGTCAGTTTTACACTGATCTTACTACATTCACTACAAAGAAGCATCTCCTAATTTACATCTATGTAAATAAGAATACTGTGAGCACGTCTACATGTGCAATTAGTCACAGCTAAATTTACTGTGTATTAAGGTAATGCAAGTGATTTTTGGCAGGTGTCTACATGCCTACATGTGGTTCTATCCAGGGTGCACCACTGGCACAACTGGTGCATGCGAAGGGCTCCAGCGCTGGGTGGTAGTGACCCAGAGCCCACATCCCTGTTGGGGCATGTAGGCTCTCCCTCATGTCCAGATATTGGCTCTGCAGAAGTAAGAGACAGAAGCCTTTTGTCAGAGTTTGCAACATTTCAGAGATAAAATGCTCTGCACCATGGGCTGTGTACTGCTTTGACTCGGATCAGGGGTTGGTCATGCATGGGTGCCCAGGGACCCTGGTAAGTCGGCTGGGCAGACCTAGGCCCAGGTAGCTGCTGGCCATGCACTTCATACCTGCTTGCTCCCCTGTGGCTGACAGCCCACTGGGTATTGGCCACAGTGGCCTACTGGGTATTGGCCACTACACCCTGCTGCTGCTGGTCTTCCTGGTGCCCCATGTATACCTGCACTCCTGGTTTGGAACCCCAAGCTATGACAGCATGAAGGGCAAGCCCGGGCTGCCCTGCAACCTCCGTCACTTCCTGGAGGGCTACCTCTGGCAGTGCTATACATCCCTGCCCCCCACTGCCAAGGAGGACATCACCACTGGCATCGACACCTTCCTCAGGGTGTGGGAGAGCTATGCCCACCCAGCTGTGGGGACATGTGATGCTGAAAAAAGTTCTGAACTATGTCCTGCCTCTCTGTGTGCTGTGGGGGAGGGGAAACCCAGGGCCAGAGGAGTGCAGTTGGGCCAGGCACGGAATGGAAGCAGGGTCTGGGACCAGGGGCAGGAACCAGGACTGGGGACAGGGACAGGGACTGGGAAGGCCCTCCTCCCCATAATGCAGTACTTACCACATGTCCCGGGCTGGTGAAGCTGGCGGGTTGGTGCGGCCCTCCCCATCAGTGACAGCATCCAGGTGTGCCTGCTCCACAGCCTGAAGTGTGCAGTGGGCCAACACTTGGCCAGGGTCACCTCTCAGGGATGAGCTGGTGCTTGTCATAGCCAGTGGTGTCATGGCCAGCGACTCTTCACGGCAGGATCTTAGGGTGCTGAGTTGGAGAGGCAGCAGCTGGCCAAGGCTCGCTAAGCTGCTGGTAGGTGCAGCAGCCAGGGAGATCGGCAGGTTGCTGAACACCCAAGGCCCCTCCTCAATGGAGGTGTCACCACTGGAGGTGTCAGGGAGGAGTGGAGGCTTGGGCAGGCCATCCCTGCTGGTGTAAACTGCAAGGTTGCAGCCTGGGTCCCAGGATGCTAAAATATTGGTCAGCTGCTGCATAAAGGGCATGGTCTTGTGGGCATGACCAGACTGACAACTGTGGTCAGTCATGACTACCCACTGTGCCCACAAGGCCTTGATCTTTATGAAGCACTGCTGTGCTGTCTGAGAGTGCCCTTACTCCTGCATGTCGCCCAACAGGGCCTCATAAATATGGGTGTTTGAGCGCCCACCACATGCAAACTGCCTCTAAGCTCTGCATCCCCCCAGAGGGCCACAAGGTCACCAATCTACTCCTGGTTCCAGTTGGGGTCCCACATGGAATGCTCAGGTATGTGCACGCAGGCAGGGCTGGTCCTCAATGGGGAGGATGGGGAGGACATGGTGGTGCATCCCACGCTGGCTCTCTGGCTCCCTGTGTGACTGTCCCTATGTGGCCATCCCTGGACAGTGTTCAGGAGCACTCATAAGAGGGGCTTGGCCAGGGATTGGGAACTGTGTGGCAGAGGCAGATGGACCACAGCACCTGCAAAGAGAGGAGACACTGCTGGGGGTAAGCAGCAGCAGGGACCAGGTGCTGGCCCTGCTCCCAGAGACAGCCAGGCAGCATCCCTGGGCTGATATTGGGGTTGGGAAGGGGAACAGTAGGCTGTAGCCCTTTACAACACTCACCTGTAGGCAAGCAGCAGCTTTGGCAAGGGGACTATACTGGCAGAAGCAGCCTGTGTCCTGTCCAGGCGCACCGGGCCTGCAGGCTCCAAGGTCCTAGAGTGTGTGCCCCAGGGCACAAAATAGCCACAGGCTTTTATTAGGATTACCATATTTCCAGTATCAAAAAAGAGGACACCAGTGGCAGGGGGAAAGGGGCAGCTGCCAGGGCCCATGTGCAGAGCACGTGATCCCCAGCAGCCAATCACCTTCCCCAGCCCTAAGCAGCCAAACTAGAGGTGCCAGGGAAAAACAGAGGCAGAGCAAAAACCCAGAAATTCTCTTGCATTTTAAAAACCCATCTGGATGGAGGACAGGGGATCAAAAAAGAGGACATGTGCAGGGAAACCTGGATATATGGTAACCCTACTTTTATAGCCTCTAGCTAGGGGCTGCCACAGAGCAGCCCAGCCCAGGGACAGGAGAGGTGGTCAGCCAGGAGCCCTGGGGCTGGGCTCAGGGTAGCCCCCTAGTGCTAGGCAGACCCAGCCATAAAGTTAGTGCCAGGTTCTGTCTACACGTGTGTTACTGTGCTTCAACTAGTCACGCTTAAATTTGATAGCTGCATTTGCAAATATCAAATTTAGTCCCGATAAGCCATTCTTAATGCTCAATAAGGCATGCGTGTATAGACGCATTCCCTTACTGTACAGTAAATTGAGCTAAGATACATTAATGCATCTTGGGTAGATGCACCCAATGGGTCTCATCCTAAGAAAAATCTCAATTGGCCTAAATTGGCAAAACTCCACAGCAGCCATTGGACATATGTCAGTTTACACCAGCTGAGTACCTGGACCTAAAAATATAGCTATGAAGATAGCAGAGATGAAGTTTATGTCATATTGTGAAGTTTAGACACTTAGAAATCCATGCCACCCTCTATTTCATTATTAATTTGCTGCTCCCATAACTAGATCATGATTGTCTATTTTTTTGATAAAGGAAGACTGTTAATGTAGGAAAGTGATAGAGAAGGACCAAGGATTCCAAGTCTAGAGTTATAAAAAGTAAACCTCTATCATTCATGATTTTCATGTCTCTTGTTCACTAAGCCCATTAATATCTGAATCTTACAATGGTTATTAATTATTTTTATTGACTTGATATTTTTAATGTCATGGTCCATTATTAACTAAAATATGTTTGATAGTGATATGTTAAAATACATTCAGTATCCGAAGGATTGCTGCACTCACCCAGAGTTGAATGGGATAGGATTAAGACACAGTTTTTGCTAAAAGCAGTGGGAGTTGAGTGGCTAAATCCTGACCCATGTAACTCTTTGAAAAGTTAGGGGTAAGTATATTTTTATGCTTCAAGTGCTAGTTTTGGCTTTGTGTCAAGGCTGCTCTGGGAACCCTGCACTGAGACAACATCAAAGCTGCACTCTTGAGATTGCACATAAAAGCTGGGTTGGGGAGCAAAGAGAAAGCACTGCAGCAGTCCTAATGTAACATTCTGGCTACTAGTGTATAATCTACTAGATGGAGGATGTCCTACCTTCTCAAGTGCTGGGTTTAAAATCGTCTCACATTTTGTGGCTGGTCTGAAAAACAAAAGCTATATTACTGATAATAGTTGATGGAGCTTTGCCGTTTGTTCAAGTGGCGGCTGCATATATTTCTAGAGAAGAAGCTTTTTTACTGTTAAGGAAGAGTCATGTTACTTGGCGAGGGCCCAGTTTTTAGGTCTGCTATGACCCCTTCATGACTCTTGCACAGTACGAAGAAGCCATAAAGCTGGATTAATCAACCACCTAGAAATTCCCTCACTCCAGTGAGGGAATTCTTGGGTGGTGGTTGAGTTAGTGTAGCACTGGACTAGTGAATGCTGGTAATCAGACTCAGTTCCACAAAAGGACTTTGGGCACCTAAAGTGAGATTTATGGGGAATTTAGGCACCCGAGTCCCAGAGCATGATCTTTAAATTTTCAACATGAACCCTTGGATTCTTATAGCTTGTAGATATGTAAGTTTAGCTGGTAAAATTTTCTAGGTGACTGAAGTTCAGCTTATGTGCATGCCTAGAACTCCATCTTCAAAGGCTGACTAGCCTGGTACATCTCTGACCCCTACCCTCAGTCTAGTTATCCTTTCACCTAGTTCCCTCTAGAGGCCCAGTCCAGTTGGTATAGTCAGAGTACATTTAAATACACTGGCTGGAATGATTTCTGCACAGCTATGGTTAGGTTGGATCCAGGGAGAATGTGCTGGTGAGGTCACCTTCACTGTGATTGCATGGAACATGCTGTAGACTCTCATGCTGTAGTGATACAGCTTCAATATGAGGGATGAACATTGCTCTGCCATTGAGTGCACGAGCAATGTGCGCTTTGCCACCTATCTCCACTGCCTCACTCCTCCCTGGATCTGCCCCTGGCCATGGCCATGGCCATTTCCACTCAAAACCACAGCTGGAAGAAGAGGTGCTACCTTCTCTTTCATCTTCTCCATTTACTCAAGAGCTTGAGCTTTCACCCAAGCAATAGAAGAGGTGGATTCTAGGTCCTCCTCAATCCTGCCAGAATGTGGTAGATCTGTGTTTATGTCTTTTTCAGTCCCAGGGAGGTCAAACCCTCCTTTCTTACCTCCCAGGAGAGTGCCCTAACCAGCAGGTTCTGACATGGGTGGGACCAGTACTGTTCATCCCTCATATTGAAGCTGCATCACTGTGCACAAAATAATCCAAAAGTAATTGTGCCAGAAAGAGGGAGAAAGGAGGAGCATGACTTTATCCAATAACTCTTTCCAGTAATATGAAAAAAGAACCAATTCTTAGAGAATGGCTGAGACACTGAGGGTATTTTGTTCATCTCTATGTTCAAGGTAGACAAAATTATTTCAGACTAGATTTTAAAATATGTGCAGTTTGTGCCAAAAAAGGATTCACTATGAATTAAATTAGAAGCTTTTAAAATGGAAATGTAGAGAGGCTGTCTGGCAATTTAACCTATCTATGAACAGCTTTAAAAAGCTACAATTAAAGACTGCATACACAACTTCAAATCACCTGAGAGAATGCTCCTGGCTTTGTTCTCTTGGTGGAAAAATGTATCTGGAGATGCCTAAAAAGTCATTCAAATACTGAAGAGCAGAGAGATCACAGTGTTAATTCTGTGCAGCCATGGGGGCTCTGTGCACACATCTCAGTGTGCTCTGCAAGCTCACTCAGTCTGCTTGGTAACAGATGGCAGCAGTGCACAGAGCAGTTTTTATTGGCTAACCTAGACTGTTCAGAGTCTGCCTGTGTCTCCCTGCAGCACAGTGTGGGATTGTGAGTGGGGTGTGCTCTGCTCCCCGAGCAGCTGGAGTAGAAATATTCACTAGAATTCAAGTTACACACTATCTCTTGGTGTGGGGATTGGGGGGATAAAGATGGGAGGGGGCAGAGAAAAGACCCTGGAGGACTGTGCTATGGCTTCTATCAGAAGGGAACATGTGCAAACATTTGTTCTCCCAGGAAAAACTCTCAGGAATTATTTAACTCTGGTTGTTCCCAGGTTATTTTTTTTCTGGAGAAGCCATTTTTGCTCTGGGAGAAAAATCCTGAACATCTCTACACTTGTGGTTTCCCCTGGGAGAGCAGCAACGCTGCCAGGAGAAAATGAACATTTGCATGTGGTCAAAAAGTTAAAATTAAAACATGGGCTCCTACTATGGAGGGGACATCTGAACAGTTTTATTCATGCTTGAGACTTTCATTAAAATTGCATTTGTTGTTTTTTTGGAACAACCGGAGAAGTATTTTTATGATAAAGTATGCCATATAACTGAAGCATAGTTGCTAAAGAAGATCTGATTTTTAAGGTAATTTCAATCTGAGGATTTGACTGTGTCCCTGTAAAGAATGTTTATGAGTAATGTCCATGTCTTTAGCAGTTACAATTTACTCCCTTGTCTTTTGGGGAAAATAATCAGCTTTTTTTTAAACTGTGAATAGACAATTTGACAGCTCTGAACCATGAACACAATTTGGCTGGCCTTGGACTGTGATCTTCTAAGGTGCATTGCTGAACTCTGAGAAATTATAGGCAAAAGCTTTATGAGCTTATAGACTGTTTTCTTTGCACTTTTACTGCTGCATTGCTACCTTTTATGTTGTATACCATTAATTTAGTAAAGCTCCTTTTGTTTCCAGGAGCCACATATACATGGCTAGATCTTGGAAAAATTTCAAGAATGGTTTCTTTACTCTCCCCCACCTTTGTCATAGTTTCAGAAAGAGCAGGGGACTCAGCTGGAATTTGCATCACTTAGAAAAACTAACTTATTTATTTCATATTGTAGATAAGTCAGGAAGGTGTAATTTGCAGTTTGTGCTTCTTAATGACAAGTAACATTTTTAAAGATGGTTGGACAGAAACTTCTAAATCACATGGCTGAGTTCCTTTTTCCATTCTGGTGCACTTTTAAGATGTACTCTATATCTGTCTAAAATTAATTTCAAATTGTCACAAAGCAGATTTGGTTTTGGCTATATGCTTGAAATTTAGTGTATACAAATATTCATGAAAAGAAAATGATTATATGTATGTTTGTATGGAAGGAGTAATAAAAGGGTCTGAACAGTGTAATTCAATAGTGTCTAATTTGACTGAGTCCTTTGAATGGACTTTTGCATTCTTTTGCTGTCCAGGACAGTTTTTTATGTGTTTTAGTTTTCTGAAGGAATGTATTTACTTCCAAGCAAAGCAGAACGTTCTGAAAGATCACAGGATGTGAAAAGTCTTCTCTACTTCAAGTAACATTTTAAATGAAGTTTTTGTAACGTCAGATATTTGGAAGCACTATCAGGTATTGTTAAACTATTTCTGTCACAAGATCTGGCATCCCTGCAATTGTCAATGGGATATTCTGTGCAGTAGGGTGAGTGGAGTTGCTTTGAAGTGATCCATTGTGCGGATCTGAAAGGAACCTTTTTTGCCCATAACTTTGGTCATAGTTTCTCTCTTGAAATTTACATAGCACTCTAGATTGTAATAAATGTTTGGTATCTTTCATTTTACTGAGTCTATGAGATTTAGTGATTCACTATTTTAATAACCAGAACTAATTTATGACATCTTTATCCACATTGGTGCATTTTGTCTTTTGCTTATTTTTATTTGATATATTAGTTATTTTCTGAATCAAAAGAAAATCAATTTTAAGTGTAAACAGTTTCTTGCAGTAGTAAGTCTGTTGTTTTTTACCAAAAAATGCACACATTTAATTCATATTTAAATTTTTGTTCTTCCAGACGTGCCATGACTTGCTTTGTGTACCATGTGTTGCTTAACTGAAGACTATTTCAGATTTATTTCCACTTTTGCATGCAGTAACCCAGCCCAGATATTCCAGCTGTTCAGCACATCACAGTCCCCTTTTATTTTTTGCATCATCTGCTTTAGACCTAGGTTTAATACAATCACTGTCATTTACTATGATTTGATCTTCATTACACATCTGACATTAACAAAACAAATGTTCACAGTTTGATAGCTACAGTAATTATAACATCATAGCAGCACACAAGTTGCTGATCATTCTGCTTCTCCTTCACAGACCCTATGCAATGGTAAGTATTTATGCAAAGATAATCTGATACGCTATATGTAGAAGATTCTTTTATTTCACATAAATCAAGACAAGTGCCAAGATTTGTCAGAGAGATTGTGATTGCTAACAAACTTGTGCTGAAACATGACATTAAGGAATATGCTTTTATTCCAGTGAAAATAAAATCTTAAATAGGATTAAATTCCTTGTGAATAACCGTTGCGTACAAGATTGATGATTAGCTCATTTGTTTTTACTGTCTTACATTAAAAAATACTAGAGACTAATTTAATTGTTTTTATAGTAAACATATCTAATAATTCTTCATCAAAGTAATTATTTATATTTGACAGATGAGCGGTAACAGTATAAAGCATAGCATGTAAATTTGTGTTCATAGTCATAGAAATTAGAGATAGAAAAGACCTATTAAGCCATCAGTCTGATAGGGCAAGCCTGTTCTCTGCATTTTCAAATGTCTTTTCTAGTCTACTGTTTACAAACTTCAAGAGATGATGCTTCTACCAGTTCCGGTGGGAGATTAATGTCCAATACTATTTTTTTCCAGTAATAGATTCATTAAACTAATATTGCTATGTTCTATGAACAAAATTAATACGTTTAACTGTTTTCTTCTTCTGATGTCCTATCTTAACATAAACATTATGCTACTGATTTCATTCTGTTCTTTTTTCCATTACTTATCCAACTTGCACTGTTCGCAACCATTAATCTTGCATTTTTTTCATGACACTCTAATGGCTCATGCTGCCCAGCAATCATTATCTTAGTGCCACTTGTCACAGAGTTTTCTATCCATCAGTCCCACTAATCTTCCAGAGTTGTGGGTCTGCAACAGCACCTGTCATTCCTCTGGGTCTTGTGGCCTTCTTCATTTTATTCTAGTGCCAGATCTACATGAGTCTTGCATTCTAGATTGCAGTTCTCAACCCACCCATAATTCCAGCATGTTTAAAGGAGACCCTGAGTAAAAATCCTAGAAATCTTCTACAGCCAGTGTTCTCATTCTTGTATGTTAACCCAGTATTTGTTCTTCTCTGCCTTTATATTGTCACTTCATACCTTGCCATAGAACACAAAAAACCAGGGATTAGTAGGCTGACGATATGGAAATCCTGGAAATCCAGGACATCATCTGAGGTACTACCTCCCCCCTGACTTTCACAAGTCCTTGGGGGCAGGGCTGTATGCCTTTCTGCAAGGTGCTCAATGCCACTCCAACTCCCTGCCAGACTGAATCCTGTGCCCCTGCATTTCTGGGGATGCCCATTATAATTCTCAACAGCCAGCCAGAACTAGCCTCTGAAATTCAGGACTGTCCTGGTCACTGTAACAGGGTGGTCTCCTCGTCAGGTCTCCACCAGCCGCCCTGCTCCTGGGGTAACTGCCCGCTTTGCTTGCCTGTTATGCCTTGATGGAAAACTATGAGAGTTGTTACTAAGGCTGGAAGCTACCCATTGCTTGCCCTGCTGACAAGGGCCTAATACTCGCTCTGATCTTCCCTCCAGGGGTCCTATGCCTCACAGATGTTACTCTGTGCATGTTAATTCTCTGGCCTATAGCCAAAGCAAACTGGGCACACAGTTGTAGCTCTTCTCTACAGCCCTGACGGGCCAGTCACATAATACCCCTCTCTCACTGGGGTCCCATTAACTCCACTGGTTCTCACCCAGCCTCTTTCATACTGCCCTTTTGCAGCTTCACCCGGTTTCAGGCTTAGCTCTCCTCACTTCAGTCAGCCCTGCTTCAGTCTGTTGGGTGTCTCCCGCTACCCTCACCTGAGAGTTGACTGAGCGATTCTACAACTATAGGCCTATTTTGCTTCTAGCCCCTCACTGAGCCACTATGCCTCTGTTGGGTGTCCTCACTCACCCACACTCACAGGGCCACTCTAACCATCACCCCTCTCACTCAGGGTCTCACTTGCACCCCCAGGCTTTATGCTGCTGCCTGGGCACAGAATCAGGTCCCTCCTCCGGCCTGAGCTGTGCCTCAGGGCTCCTTAATGAGCCTGGACTCCACCTGCTCATTAGAATACCACCAGGGATGTGGGGCTGGGGTTATAAGGTGCTCCAAACTGCCTTTCACCACGAAGGTAACTGGCCTGGTATTTCCTGGGGGCTCCCATGCCACTAGGAACCCCAAAAGACCACCCTTTCCCAGCAGGGTGCAGTTTTACATCTTACCGAGGACAAAGTGTCACCTCCACCCCATAGCCCTTTCCCTTACTTCCTTTTATTTCCAGAGAAGCCTCTTAATCTGATGTTACCTTCTTCCTCCTGCAGCAAACTGCAGTCCAGCTTGTATCCCTGGGTCCAAAATGGCTGCCTTCATCAGGCACTTGGCTGCTGCCTGTTTTCTGCCCTTAAAGTGGCAGGCACCAAAGGTGCCCTGCCACAGTCACCCTAAGGGATAAGGCCAAATTCATAGAATCATAGAATCAATGAGTCGGAAGGGACCTAGACAGATCATCTAGTCCAACACCTTGCCATGAGCAGGAAGGAGCACTGAAGATGGCAGGGGTCATAAGACCCCAGCCAGGTGCCTATCCAGTCTCCTCTTGAAGATTTCCAGGGAAGGTGAGAGCACCACCTCTCTGGGAAGCCTATTCCAGGCTCTGGCCACCCTTACAGTGAAGTAGTTCTTCCTAATATCTACCTAAACCTATCCTCCCTTAGCTTGTGGCCATTTTCCTGGTGACTCCAGGGTTGGCCCTGGTGAACAGACTTTCCCCGAGTCCCTGCTGGTGGCCCCTGATAAGTGGCTAGTATTTGGTTAAGATTCCGATTCAGCCGATTTGGGGGACAGTGATTCAATTTGGTGATTTGACTCACTGTCCCAAATCGATTTGGTTGAATCTGATTCAGAGATTTGGCTGCTGCCAAATCTTCAAATCTCTGACTCATACAGGCCCATCCTCCACCCACTGTCCCAGTCCAGCAATGGCTGCCCTACCCGCGCCAGCTCCTGGCACTTTGAAAAAAAAAGCCCCAACTGACCAGTTGTTTCTGGGCAGGGTAGCGATTCCCACTGCCCCATACTATGTGGGGGGGGCTCTGCACGATCCTCCCTCCCCCTGCTCCCCCAGTCCTCCCCCATGGCTGTCCCACCCACCCCAGCTCTGGCCCTTTAAGAACAAAACCCCCAGACTCACCATTCCTAGCCAGCAGGGAGACAACCCCTGCTTCCCCCTCCCACTGCCCCATGCCACACGGGGGCTCTCACGAGCCCCCTGAAGCCCCAAGGTCTCTGCAGGAGCAATGAGTCCCAGGGTTTTTCTTAAAGAGCTGCAGCTGGGATGGGTGGGGCAGCCATGGGCTGTGGGAGTGGGGAGAGGGTCAGGGGGCTCATACAGGGCTCCCCATGCAGCATGAGGCAGTGGGGAGCAGCAGGGATTACCCCCACACACACCTGGCAGCACCTGGTGAGTTGGGGCTTTTTTTTAAAGCACCGGGAGCTGGGGCCAGGTGGGGCAGCCATGGGGGGGTTGAGGGGGTGGGTGGGGGGCGGCTTAAGAGAGCAGGTGGGGGATGAGGCCGGCAGGGGTCCCCCCATGGTCCCCTCTCCCCTCCTCCAGCCCCACTTCCCCACTCCAGCGGACAGGGACTGTCCAAATCATTGAAGCTCTCTGAATCTCTTCCAAATTGATTTTGAGAGCTTTGAATCAATTCGGACCTTTTAATTGGTTCCCTGATTGATTCGGATTCAGAGAATCGGATTCACTCCAGAAGGCGGGGACTGTCCAAATCATTGAAGCTCTCTGAATCTCTTCCAAATCGATTTCAAGAGCTTTGAATTGATTCGGACCTTTTAATTGGTTCCCTGATTCGATTCAGATTCAGAGATTTGGCCCCCAAATCGCCACCCAAAGCTTTGCACAGCCTTACTATGGAAGGGAGAGGGAAATGTGTGCACTCAGCATTTTGCAGGGAGTAGTTAGAATTTTGTACAAGGTACTCTCTTTTTTTCCTGTTTGAGCAGATTGAGTCCTCATTGTATTTCTGGTGATATCTTTTCCATGATACTGGTCTCTCAACGAGACATCATATCTTCTTTCCAGACTGTTGACCAATTCTTTCTGTTCTGGAAATTGCTTGCTATGCATAATTACACTCTCTTTATCACATTTTTCCTATGGTCTATGTCAATTTCAACTATTCAAAACTCATAAGTCAGGCATCAAAAACTCTAGGAGATTGGCATGAAACCATAGTATTAAAAAAAATATGTTATTTGCTTTCTGGGGTTTGACTTTTTAGGATGCACTTGGGTCACATTTTCAAGCTCTTTTCCTAACCATGAGTCTAGAAATTTACTTTAAAAAAATGCAAGCTGAGACTCTCCGGTAATCACTTGTCATTCTAAGTAAACATATCAAATATCAAGAGACTTTTGATAAAATCAGGAGTGTTGGAAACACTGGGGATTGAAACAAGGGGACCGTTCAGTTCGCAAGGTATTCTAGTGTGTTCTATCCTTTGCAGCCCTTTTTATATTCTACATTCTATTTCAACGGAAGAGGTATCTTTCCTAAAGGCAGCAGTCTACAAATTGCTCCCATCTATTCTGACATTAGACCTTACTATGGACTCCATAGCCTGGACAGAATATTTTTAAAGAAATGTCATTGCTTTCACCAGGGAAAAGAAAACTGCAAGGAAACTTCATCCTCCTGCCCAAAGAAAGCACCAACAAATTCTCAGGATAGAAATCAAAGGAAATTCAATCAACTTGTTGATGACAGGGTCAAGTTTTCTCTAAGTTCAGCCACAAAACTAGTTCTTTCATTTTGGCTTGCATCTTCTTGCACTTGAATTGAACATCTTATTAACAATTTGTGTAAGTATCTCATCCAGACTATTACTGCTATACTAGACTGTTGACTCCAATTTCATAAATGTGTAAGAAGTGAGCAAATTAAGTAGTATGAACTATGACAGTCCTCTGACACTGACAGTGTAGTGTAGTGGCCCACACATGCTGTACAGCATAATGATTACATTACAATCTTGTGATATTATTCAAAATGACTTCAGATAAATGAATGATAAACTAGGGGTTATGCTTCCTTTATTACAGGGCTGATAAGGTAGCTAATCAGTGTCCAAGTATATGTCATTACATAAATTATGAACCAGAGTTTGATGTGTATTCCCAAAGAGCCGGAGCCTGAGTGTCATCTGGTATAAGTCTAGAGCCTGAAAAATGAATTCTGAAATCAGCCATTTTTGTTCTAACTGTATTAGTAAATTACTAATAAATAATCATAAAACATTAGGAGACGGTCTTTTAATTCATTAGCAATTTTTTTTGTCCTCAATAATCCTGGATTTTTTCCTATATTCAAGATCATCTTTTCCAGCAAAGGTTCAAACCGCTATATTCCTAAAAAATGTATGATTGAATGATAGTTTTATATAGAAAATAAATAAACAAAGCACAGGGTTGGTTTTCCCTTCTTATGAGCAAGTTATTGTTTATAATTTTCAGGAGGCTAATTATGTTGAGTTATAAATTGCTTTCTATTTAGTGGAATGATGAGTCTGACAGCTCAGTTCAAGAATTTCAACATCAGTGTTAAGTGGATTTGCGAGGCATAAGGGTACAAGTAGAAACAATACACTTTAAAATGGTAAAGGGAAATTATGTACAAGAAAAAGATACCGGAGACAACCTTCTCTCCAACATCCTCAGGGCACGTCTACGCATGCATTTAAGCATGACTAAATTTAATGCGCATTAAGCAATTTTTGGCAGGTGTCTACATGTGCACACACTTGGGACTAAAGTTAGTTCCAAGTCCCTGGACTTGGCATTAAAGTTAGTCCCAAGTCCTTGCAGCCCTGCCATGTGCCACTGTGGCCAATGGGGGGAGCTCCAGCTTCCAGCCACATGGATTCCATCACTTGGCAGCCATGTTGAAGCCAGAGCCACCTGCCAGTACCTGACAACCATCTGGGAAATTCTGATCTCTGGCCAGCCCCTTCCCTGCCCAGGAATTGTGTGCCTAGTGCAGTGGCAGCACACAACAGCTCCCTCCTTGCTCACCCTGCCTTCCCACACCATGGCTGCTCCAGTCCCTTCCCTTGCCCTCACCCCTGCCAGTGATGCCCACTATCCTGCTGCTTCAGCCTGGCCCCTGCCAGTGATAACTAGTGCCCCTCACTCCTGCTGGCCATGGTGCTTGCCCTGCAGGCCCCAGCCGTGCCACCCAGGCCCCAGAAAAGGCATGCACCCATCAGTGGGGGCTATGGCACTGGCTGTGGGAGGCTCTGCCTGACCCCCTCCTCCTGCACTCCCTGCTCCAGCCTGCCTGCCTCACTACCGCCCACCACCTCCTGCCCACCCTCAACACCACTCTTAGGACACAGACACAGGTGAAACAAGGAAACCCCTTATTATCCTCACAATACGCAACCCCACTCCTTACCCCTCTCCCCTCAAAAAACATTACCCCCTCCTGTCTTAACCAACAGAGCCCCTCCACCACCCTCCCCACCCAACAATAAAAAAATGCTTACAAGTGGGAAATTATATAAATTAGTGCAGGGTTGGGTAGGGAGAAGGGCCCTGGGGAAGGTGCCCAGCACCCCAGCCCCTAAAAATTCCTGGGGTTGGGCTCAGGTCAGCCCCCCAGTCATGGGGCAGACCCAGCACTAAAGTTAGTCCCAGGTCACAACTACACATGCGTCAGTGCATATTAATTGATCACACTTAAATTTGATACCTGCACCTGCACTTAACTTAGGTCCCTAATGTACATTAACTTAGGCTAATGTGCATTAATGTATCTTGTGTAGACACACCCTTAGAGTTCTTGTTTGATGCCCAGCATCTTATAACCTGATCTAGGAAGAAGTTTCTTATGATGCCAACATAAAAATATAAAAAGTTAATGTGGACTGGAAATATAGTTTATTAATATCTTTGATTACCCATTAATTTATTGGGTCATACAAATATATAAGGCTTTACATCCATTACTCAACACAGTAAGTCAGATCTGGTGATCATTTTTGTGTTGTCACTTGGGGAGCCAAATTCTGCTCTTGGTTATGTCTGTGTAATCCCTATTAAGTTAAATGATCCACTAATCACTTCCATTTTTTTACTTGCTATCATATTAAGAAGCAATAAATTGAACACCAAACAAATTAACTGCCCAAATTAATCCTCCCAAATTACTTCCATTGTTTGAAATGAAGGCAGAATTTGGCCCAGTGAGTGAAGTTGCCTTCCCCCCGTGACATTTTCATTAAAAAGTTTTGATTTTTATCAAAATGGAAAAGCCTATTGTGGCAAAGCACCTCTGGTGTCTGACACTTTAAGAGCCTGAAAAGACAACTCTAATGAGTGGCCATTTTAAGGTTTAGGCCAGCAGAGCTAGAGGCAGTAGTCTGCTGCTTGGCACTGAGGAAACAATATCTCCTGGTGGAGCTGCTACTCCGGTAACACTTGGAGGTAAGGATAAATGTGCATGGGGATGGTTAGGAGGCTCTTGGTCCTAGGCATGACCTAAAACTACACCCTGCTGGGGATGGGTGGCCTGGTGGGGCTGTTCATGGCAGAATAGTCCCCCAGAAATGCCAGGCCAGTTACCACCCCAGTGGATGGTGAATAGGGGCACCTAAACTCCGGTCCCCACCTTTGGGTAGGTCGTTTAACATCGGAGGGAGTTGGGGACCAGGCACAGCTGTGGCCACCTGAACCTGTGTGGTTTGCAAGATGCTGGAGAGTGAGAATAGTGGGCCAGACATGCCGGTGAGTGGCACCTGAGCCTGCAGGGTGTGTGTTTGAACCCAAGCCACAGTGTAGGATGTGGAGTACGTGCCGCAGTGGAGGTGGAAGTGTAGAACGGGGTGCAGTGGGGCACCTAATGGCCTGCACCAGAGTGGCAGTTGGGAGGCCTGGAGAGAGGGGTGAGCAGTGAGTCCCTGCAAACGGGGCCTGCGAAGAGGGCCTGTGAAGGAAGGGCATGAAGGGGGCCTTTGTGAGCAGGGGGCTTGAGGGCTGACATGGGGGCTGAGTTAGGACCAGGTAAGCCTTCGAGTGCTTGAGGTCACAGGTGGTCCAGAGGCTGATTAGGTGGGGTGGCTGAGGAAGTACCATGAGTAAACAATGGGGCGAGTCAGGAGCCCCTAATTTAGAGCAGCTGGGTGAACAACCTGGTAAGGGACCAGAGGTGGAGTCACTCCAGTATTCTGCAAACTCGCTGAGGGTTGCGGGAGAGGCCTAAGAGGCAGTGCACTTGCTGACTGGGGAGTACAGGGAAGCAAGCCCCAGGACCCTTTGGGTGAGGGCAGGGTGAATGTGGCCTTGGGAAAAGGAGGGGCGGTATGAGAGTGGCTCTGCAAAGGGGCAGTATGAGAGAGACTGCCTGAGAGGTCATGGAGAGGCCTCAGTGACAGGGAGGCAGTATGAGTATGACCCATGACAGGGTAGAAAGTGAGAGGCCTAATGCTGGGATGAGTTGAGCCTAGCTGGAGCTGAACATAGCTGTCAGGAACATCTGTGAGGCTTGCGATGCAGTATAGGGGTGGTTGGAGGTGCATACATAGACCCAGGAGAGTGGGGCATCCAATGGGCAGCCTGCCACCTAATTAAGACCTTAATTTTTGAACAACAAGGCATGGCAAGTAAGAAAGGTGGGCGGTGTGCCCAGAGGCAAGTGGGAGTCTAGTACTGTGGCTGGTCAGGGAGTTCCTACTTTGTCACACTTATTATTTTATTAAACAAAAGTCTGTTTTCAGGAAATGTTTCTGTGGGTTTGGTTTTTTTTTTATTGAAAACTTTTGGGGCTAAAAATTTCCCTTGAAAGAAACCTTTGCATCGAAATGCTTTTACTATATCCATTAGTGAGCTTATAATAAACCTTAGCAGTGCTGAGAATTAAGGAGTAGATTCTGGGTACAGTTAACACTTGTATAAGCCTCCTGAATCCAGATCTAACAGGAAATTCAATTTTGACTTAGAAAGAACTGAAGCTGAGTTGAATACATTTGACCTGAAATTGTTTTACAAAGTATTCAGGTTTACAGAGGGTGGGTCTACACATACGATTGATTTGAAGCAATAAACTCTGGAGCAGTTTGAGCCAGAGTAAACTACTCCCACGTGCACCAACTTTACATGTGGCTGGGACAGGAGCAATTTGAGCTGGGGCAGAGCAGTTTAAATCAGGGCTGCTCAGTCCAGGGCTCCAGGTGGCAGCATAGGGCAATGGAGGGGCCAGCTGGGGCACAAAGGTGCTGAAAGTGCAGAGCCTTGTGGCTAGGGAGCAGGCAGGAATCTGGCCCCCTGCTGGCTGGGCTGACTGGGCACAACTTATGGCTGTGGTGAACATCTACACATGTGTTTAATCTCAGTTAATTACTCTATCCTGACAGTACTATTTTATGGAGATATTAATTAGTGTACTGTAGCCTAATACTGTTACATGTGTAGATGGTGATGCTTTACTCCACAGCTAATTAGTCTACTTCACAGTAAAGCGCATGTGCAGATGCAGCTAAAGACTACCAAGAGTGTTTACAAAGTTCTGTCAGTGTGTCACGGGGGCACTTGGGTGCCCTGTGTCTTGGAAGAAATAAGGGCAGCTGCTACACTTTAAAGCTGCCCAGGTGCTGGTTGCTGGGGCAACCAGGCAGGTCATGTGACCAGAAGGGGGCAGGGCCGGGCCTTTATAAACAGCCCAGGCCAAAGCCTAGGGGCAGTTCCCTTTTGGCAGGAGCAGGAGCAGGAGCAGGAGCAGGAGCAGGAGCAGGAGCAGGAGCAGGAGCAGGAGCAGGAGCAGGAGCTCTGCGGGAGAGCTGAGCAGACACTGTTGATGGTTGCAGCCTGAGCACCCAGACTGGCTGCATGAGGACACGGGGTAGGGAGAACCCTAAAGGAGGTATGGTAGGGAGCCAGCGTGGCACAGAGTTTACACTATAAGCCAGGAGGCTTCTTGTTGTTATGTTGCAGCCACTTGGCTCATGGTTTAGTTATGGTTAGACCGGAGGACTGGGTGAGGCTGTAGGGGTGTGAGGAGGCCTCATGGGAGCTCCCCAATAATCTGGGGGTTCCTGGTGCCGGGCAGGCACAGCTGTTTGTGCCAGTGGGGCGTGTGTTGGGGGGTGTTGACCCCCGCCCTGTGGGGTGGATTGGGGAGAAGCCCTAGTAGGACAAGTGACCCAGACGGTGGTCCAGGGGGCCAGGCACGGCTGCGGCCACCTGAGCCCCAACCAGGTATAGGACCAGGAAAGGGTCCCGGAGGGCTCCACAGTGCTGGGGACTCTAAAGAGGCAAAAAGGGTCAGGTAAGGCTTAGGCTGCCTGAGCCCCACTGTGACTTGATTGAAACCCCGGCAGGGGTACGGACAAGGAAGGATCCTGGAGAGGTTCCATGGCAGTGGGAACCTCGAGGGGCCAAAGGGGCCAGGTAAGGCTTAGGCTGCCTGAGCCTAATTGGACACAGAGTGTTGACAGGAGCCCAGAGGGGTCAGGTAAGGCTCAGGCCACCTGAGCCTAATTGATACAGCCCAATCGACACAGGTGGTGGATGGGAACCCAAAGGGGCTAGGTAAGGTGTAAGCCACTGACCCAGTGGGAGGAATACTGTTAGTAAGCCCGATAGGGCTAATCAGCAGTCAGGAGGCGCAGGTTGCGTGGCAAGCCCAGGGGTGCCAGAGAGGGGCGCAGGAGGTTAAGGACCGGATAACGTCCAGGAAGAGCTGAGAGGCTTTTGGCATGCTAAAGGGGAGATAGGAGGTACGCATGGCCCTTAAGGCTGGGGTGCACCGAGTCACCCCATATGGAGCAGGGGTAGTTCAGCTCATACCGTGTATTAGGGGATAAAAGGCAGCTTCCCTAATTGAACCAAATATCATCAAAGACGTGGCAGGCAAGGATTGAGGGTGCTGGATTTGCCTGACTGACACGGTAGGGGGGGTGCTGGAGGAATCACGGCCGCCCCTAGACCCCACGCCGTGACACAGTGTTTCATCAATAATCAGACTATTAACAGTATTTAATTTAAATCCTATTTTACATTTGGTAGCCAAAATAAAGCTGGAAAAATGTAAATTTTGCGAGCATAAGGGCAAGAAATGGAAAATCTTTCAATTTTTGTTTAGTTTACCTACTTTATGTGAATGATGACAATATCATTATCCCTATACTTATGGATGCAAATTATAGTGAAAAAGCTCAGTTAACTTTTGGGTTGTGTAAATTTGCTTGGCAGAATTCATATTCTCTCCTTCCTTGTTCTAGGAAATTACTGGCAACATAAAAGGTACTTTATTTTATTTAAGGCACACCTCAATCCAGGGCTTGATATGTGGATACAAAGTTATGGCACACAATAATCCTGAATCTCCACTGTCTGAACTACACTTTCAATGCATGGAGTTGCTTGCTTATGAACGCTTTGGCCCTAAGAGAAGTTACAGCAGCAGTTTCATAGATTTCATAGACATTAGGTCTAGAAGGGACCTTGCGAGATGATCAAGTCCAGCCCCCTGCCTAAAGGGCAGGAAGTCAGCCAGGGTCAGATGATCCCTGCTAGATAACCATCCAAACGCTTCTTGAACCTGTCCAGAGTAGCTTGTGCAACTTCTGGGGGGAGTCTATTCTAGACTCTGGAGACTTGGACAGTAGAGAAGTTTTTCCTTACATTCGGTCTAAAAAAGTCTTCCAGCATTTTGTGACCACTGGACCTTGTCTTCCCTTGGGGTGCCCCAGTAAACAGGTGTTCTCCCAGATCTTGATGCACACCCTATACTTTCCTATACTTATGTGCTACCACAAAGTCCCCCTGAGCCTATGCTTTTCCAAGTTGAACAGTCGCATGCCTCTCAGCCTCTCTCATAAGGCCTGCTGTCTTGTCCTCTGATCATGTGCATGGCTATCTTCTGGAATCTCTCAAGCTTCTCCATGTCCTTTCTAAAGTGTGGAGCCCAGAACTAGATACAGTACTCCAGCTGCAACCACACCGAGGCTAAATAAAGTGGGAGGATGACATCCTGGGTCTTGCTTGAGATGCATCAGTAGATGCAAGCTAGGGTTTTATTTGCTTTGCCAGCTGTGGCATCACATTGGTGGCTCATATTCATCTGGTGGTCAGTCATGACCCCCAAGCATCTTTCAGTCACGGTGCTAGTGAGTGTAACACTGCTGAGCCTGCAGATGTGATGTGGGCTATTTCTCCTAAGGTAGAGCACCTTGCATTTCTCTATATTGAAAGTCATCAGGTTTTGATGCACCCACTTTGCAAGCCTGTCCAAGTGGCCTGAATCCCCAGCCTATCCTCTAGTGTGACCATGCTTCCCCATAATTTGGTGTCATCTGCAAATTTAGCCAGTTTGCTTCTGACACCTGAATCTAGGTCATGTATGAATATGTTAAAGAGTACTGGTCCGAATACTGAACCCTGCGGGACACCACTGGTCACCATGTGCCATATTGTCTTAGTTCCATTGACTATTACTCCCTGGGTCTGACCATGGAGCCAGTTCCCCAGCCATCAGCCCATAAGCTTGTTAAGGTCACAGTTCCCCAATTTTGTCATGAGGACATCATGGGAGACCAGATCAAAGGCTTTTTGAAATCCAGGTAAATGACATCTCCCCCCCCCCATCTAGGTGACGTGTTACCTGGTCATAGAAGGAGATGAGGTAAGGCATGACCTACCCTTAATGGAGCCATGTTGGCTGTCTCCCAGGATGACACCTTCTGTTAGTCTATTGTTGATGGATTCTGCCACAAGCATCACTGGACAATGAGAAACAATGAAGATCTCTTCCATCATGCCTATGCCTGGTTATGCTGCACTCCTGGATAGCTCTAACATAGGATCTTAGGTAAGTAGGGCTGGAAGGGACCTTGCAAGACCATCTAGTACCGTCCCATGTTTAAAGTAGGATCATCTCTGACTAAACCATCCCAGTCTGTCCAACCTGCTCTTGAAAATTTCTAAGGATGGAGATCCCACAGTTTCTCTAGGTAGCCTGTTCTAATGCTTGAACATGCTCATAAAGAGTTCCTCCTAATCTCCAGCCCACTATAGTTTGAGGTCATTGCTGTTCTGTCCCTTATGGCCACAGGAAAATGTTCATCTCCGTCCTCTCTCTAATTGCACATCAGGTATTTGAAGACTGTTATCAAATTCCCCAGACCTTCCCTTTCAAGGGAAGATAGCCAGACTATGAAGCAGAAGTGCTCTTTCATTCTACTAGCAGAAGAGTTCCTCTATTAAATTAAAATTGTCCACCAGCAATTTGTCTGCATTAGAGCCTCTTGGTGTTGGTTGTGAGCACCAAATGGCCTTAACAGACAGGAAAACCTGTCCCAATATCTGCAGCTGTTACTACTGAAGCAATAGAAAACTTGGTAAACAGTGCCCTAGAAATATTCTTCAATGAGTGAAAGCAGTAATCAAATGGATGTAGGTATTAGATGCTATTGTCTGAGATGAAATCTTGATAAAGTGATACATAAAAACAGCTAAGTTCCCCAAACAAAATGAGCTCCGACTTTGCATAGATTTTTATCAATGAGAACATCTTCAGGGAGCAACTTGTATTTTCATTTGTAGAACTCATGTTATGAGAACTCAGAGATGCATAAGTCTTCTCAAAATCAAATGCCCAGTTTAGATTTTGGCAGGTGCCACTAGTCACAGCATCAGCATTACAGACAACATTACCCCTTGGAAGCTTTCCTTTTCAATTGGCTGCCATTTGGCATCTCCTACTAAAAAATAATTTCTTCAGTATCCACAAGGAATAAACAAACCAACTCAAAAGTTAATCTTTCCTCTGGGCTTTCCAGTGAATCTGTGTTTCATCACTTAAATTGAAACTCTTCAAGGAATGTCTTTGTGTTTATATTTTGTAGGCTGCCAACTGTGGCCCAGGGCAGTGGGCTAGCATCAAAGAAATTTAGGTTCCACTTCTGACTGTTCCACCAACCTACTCTGAATTTGGTGAGTGACTTTACTTTCAGTTTTCCCATCTGCAAAATGAGGATAATAAATGACACTTCCCCCCTGTAAAGTGCTTCAAGATTTAGGATGAATAGCATGATAAAATAACAGAGTACTTATTATTATTATTATTATATTTTATTATTATGCCTTAGCACAATAAATGGTAATATTTTGGAACAGCAGATTAGTGAAATGGAATGGACAATAGAGTATGCTGATTCAGTGGGTGTGCTGGGGTTTTGTTTTCAGTCTTTTTTGTTTTTTGATTCCTACCTCCATTCCCCTTCCCCACCCCTTTCTCCCTGCCCTGCCCAACAAAAAAAAAAAATCCATTGCAGTAGGATTGAATGGTTCCAGGAAGGAATGAGAAACAAGGAGATGCATGAACATCCAGGAAAAACAGTCCCCAGCCTGAATGGCTTGCCCTCTTAACTTGGAGCAAGATAGGGGCTAGGAACAAATATTGCATTTGTTCCAGAATAAGTTGTGTCTGCATTTGTCCTGGAATAGAAAAGTCAAAGTGACTGGAACCAAGAACAGGAAGGAAAAGGAAACGGAGAATGAGAATAACTGTAACACAATTGATCCAACCACTGCAAAGGCTGAATTCAGAACTACTAGAAAGTGCAAATAAATTAATTCAATGCAATGTGCTCTCCTGTTTGCCCTTCAACCATCAATAATTGGTCTATTTCTTATGGCTGTCACAGCAGCTTTAGAGTCTGAGCAGCTAAATAATAATAAGCATCTAAATAAATAAGCATCTAAATTGTGTGCGTTTATCAGAACCAAATCCCAAATCTCTTGGAGTTTTCTCATCATTAGTGAAAACTCGTCAGCTGAGTAAGCAAGAAATTGACTCCTCCACTCAAACCCTTCAGGAAGTATTTCCCTTGGAAAGTGCTCCATATAGTATCATAATAGCAGAGTGTGTGAATAGATTCATAGGGCAGATTTTAAAAAGATGTGGAATTTAGATACCCAAGTCCAATACACACCACCAGTGTTAGGCAGCTTTTTGTATTGCAGTATGTTCACTGGGTACCTGTAAAGATTCCTTCGGCACCCATAACTTCTCCACTGTAAAAGTTCCTTTGCAGATATTCAGAATTGCCCCTATCTGAGCAGTATGGTATCTAGCTCCTGCCTGAGCAAGCCTGATCAGAATCCAGGAACTAGGTGTCTTTCTGCCCCCTGGAGAGTCCTATCTGAAAAGTGTACTTAAAACTCAGAGCATGTTTAGAGGATTGGACTTCATACAAAATGCATCCACATTTTATTAGCCTTTTTAAAATGATAGTGCTGTTGCCTGGCTTATTATATAATATCCTTATGGTTAGACCACTTACCCCCCCCCCGAAAAAAAAAAATACAGACTTGGGTTCTAGGCCCTCCTTGACCTGAGAGTGTTCACATCCCCATATCTCACGTGTGCTCTGGTCAGCAGCCACAGAGTGCTCTGGATGGTGGAACTCTCCACCCCGCCTGGTTCGAGATGGGATGCGGTACAGCAGAGAATGCAAAATACCATGGGCCAGGGACCAAGATTGTCAACCCAAGAAACTGTTTTTGCTGACAATCTGCAAATGCTTTACTGGCAGCCAAACTCCGGTACTGACATACGTTTTACACAATGCAAATGTAACCCTTCTGTCAGGGCCTGGATGGTAGTAAATTTAGGGGCTTAACATAAGGTGACCATACGTCCCACATTGGCCAGGACAGTCCTGGTTTTCAGAGAGCAGCCCTAGCCAGACAGTGAAAATTAAAACAAGGGTCAATGCAAATACAAAGCACTGAGGCAGAGTGGTAGGAGCCATGAAATAAGACACCCTAGGAGACAGCAAAATTACCCTAAAATAGCTGACCCTGGTTAGTGGAATGACCATTAGCAGTAATTGTTACTTCACAGGTGATTGTTAAAACCTGTAAAGAACAATGGATTAATAACAGGTCATTGACTCCATGCAGCAGCTGGAGGGGCAGGGGGGCAGTGTCTCAGATTTCACATTGTCCCATATGCTCACCCTAGTTTAACATCAACTTTCTAAACTTGGCTTGAGCCCCCACCCAAAAATCTGGAACAGCAATTCTAAATGTGTGTTGTAACAAGGTGGCTTGTCCCCTTATGAAAAGGCAGCTAGCCTGGCTGATGGGCTGCCCCAGTGGAAAGGCTAATGGGCATAGCTCACTGGGAATCAAAAACCCCACCAGGCAGAGCTAGGAGGAGAAGAGTCAAAGGTAGAGGACCTTTGAGCTATGTGGAAGACAAGTCTGGGGAAGGAAGGCTGAAGTCACAACAGACTCATCTTGGGGTCCAGGACAATAGGCTTTTATTTCAGTAAAAACCTGTATATGAGTAGGACATGCTGAGAAGTGCTCCAGACAGAAAAGACCAGCATGTTTAAAGATTGCATATTACTGAGGCTTGCTGAGAGATGCTTGGGGAAGGGGAAAAGCCTAGTTGAAGCAGTTTGCTGCCTCCAGGTTCTTTTCAAGTGTTCTGGTTTAAACAAATTTCCCTATTTTCAAACAATGTTTAACTTAACCTTTTTTAAGATAAAAGAACAAACCTATGACTTGACCATCTTAACTATTAAACATGGAATAAAACCTGAACTATTTATAGTCACTTACTCTTTTTATGATTTCAGCAAAGGCTTTACACTGTGCTGCCCCTACCCCAAGGGTTCCCTGCACACCTCATACCCTGATGCTCCTGACTGAAACTTGGAGTCTGCTGTCCCCATCCCTGTCTGCCTTCTGGTCCTGTTTTCCCAGTCATAGTATGGATCCCTACCTTCTGCCTCTCCCTTCTTCCTCACGGCTCTATTCTAGCTGTACCAACCCCCATCCTTGTCTCACCCTGTGCTTCTAGGTCTCCAGGGTCATGCACCGCTGCCTAGCTTTAAGGTAAGCAGCCACTACAGGAAGGGGATGGGATGTAACAGCAGCACTTGGCTGGGGGAGGGGGCTATGGACACTTGTGTGGGCCCCAAAGCCCTGATGGAGGGGTCCCTGCAGGGTACTCAACTATGCTTCTGCTCAGATGCACAGTGACACTGCTCTCCTCTGTCTGGTCATCAACACTTATATTCAACCTCATTCCAATGATGGATCTTCAGTCAAGTTCATTTTATGGACAGCTCAGTCTTTTTATGGCCTTCACAGACAAACATTTTTAGCCTTTTATTATGGACTGTCAGTAAATTTTCAGAGAAAAAGATCATACAAGCAAGTGGGAGGCTGACTTGGAGGCCTAGTGGTTAGGCCACTCAGTAGGTAACTTATTGATGCTTAAGTCTTTCACTGGTCTAGTGAGTAGTTTAATACTATTCAGATAGATGCCCATGTCACCTATGTAGATGGCATTGTTACTGATCTTACAGGCCCTGATTTTCAGAAGTACTGCATGCCCACAACACCAAGGGCTTCTGAAATCATTCCTATGGAGCTTTCATGTTAGTAAGGAAAAATTATTGACTGGAATTTCTCATTGTAATAGTGTTATTTAAGTAGCACTATAGTTGTTGTACAACCAATAAGGAGACTAAGAATCTTAATCTCCATTTGGTGCATTTCTCAGAGATTCAAGCCTGCACAGTTTTAATTTCAGGGTGAAAAAAGAGAATTAAAATTAAACAGACCAACAATCCTTCCCAAAGGTCAGCAACCCTTAAAACTGGAAAACTGGGTTCTAGTTAGCATAACACTAATCCCTATCCAATGTAAACCAGCAGGAAACTACTTCTCAGGCCAATGGAAGGCAAACAGGCCACTGTGGTAGTGATGCTGAGCACTGGTATCACGGCAATTTGGTGCACGTGCAACAGAACTTGCATGGCCTAATCTATAATATATAATTTCTCTCAACTACCTTACAGGTGTAGGTTTAGTGACTCCCCACTGACCAAAGTTTTTCTATTTGTTTGGGATTATATAAATTATAATGTTTTGTATAAGGGGTGCAATTGTTCCCCCTCCATCAGAGCATTCAATGGTCATTTTTCTTTGTTGTATAAACTTCTCTCCTCTGCCGTTTATTACTTCACTGAGCAAAATCTTGTTCCTGTCAAGTGCCTGAGAGCTCAGTATAAAATGGAATTTTCCTCAGCCAACATTTGAACCCGAAGGGCCCCTCTACGTGTACAGGTAAAAGTGTAATGGGATGTAAGGTGAGATCCACAAAATTGCGCCTCCTGCCAGGCCACATATGTATTGCTAGGGGGTGCAATTATGGGATTGTACATTAGATCCCATCATGCCTTATTGCTGGTGCAGGGGGAGCTAGGCATCACAATCCCAGCATCCCCCTGCACCACTTCCCATGCTACAAGCAAGCCCCATGCCTCAGGAGACTCACAGCAACAGCATTTTTCCCTATTCTCCCTGCTGCAAGCCCTGCAGATGACAACGTTGCCACTACCCTCAGTTGATGGGCTCCCAGCCACCAGGGAGCACTTGGCCACATATCTAGTTGATGGCATGATTAGAACAAGCCACCAAGTTTTATTACACTTTTTTTGTTTTTGTTTTTTGTGTAGTAACTTTGTAGCTTATTGCTTGTTTTATCACACCATTAATTGACTGAATGTGTAGCTGGTTCACAACTTAAGGCTTGATTTACCTGGTTAATCATGGCTCAAGTGTAATGTTTGGAGGGGGCTTAATAGAGTAGGTATTAAATATGGTTCTTATTGCATCAAATGTCATTGAGATTCCCACTCTCTCCTTTAATTCTTCTCTCTTTCATACATACATCCCTCTTAGTGGAAGCCCTTGAGCATGCTCAGCAGATTCCCCTCACCCTTCTTCACTGGAAGTCACCAGTGAAATACTGCAGAACATCTGATGAGGCATTCTGTTGCTTCCCATGGGGATCAGTGATTATTCTTCACAGCTGTGGAGCCCAGAATCTTAGGAAGCTTTTGTGGGCCAGCAAGCATGGAAGTAGGTTTTGCTGAATCAAGCTTTGTATAATTAAATGGTCAACATTTATCTTGTAAGTAAAAAATAATTACATGATGTATGATTTCTCTTAAAAAACCCAACAGCAACACTTTTAGTAGGTCTTTAGTTCAATGAGAAAGCTAAATGATATAATGTAGTGAAAAGCAGTTTGTCTGGGATTAATGAAGGGAGAGCTTTATTAAAACAGATTACAAAGTATCAAAATGTAAATTGTAATTCAAGATTTAACATTTAATAAATAAGACATTGCAATGGAGAAACAACTGAAAGGGAGACAACATATGGAGTAGCCTATTTCAATGGGATCTGTTTGTCTCTTTAACACAAGGAGCCAAAGACTTGTGTAGTGTTAGGCCACAAAGTTTCCCTTTTTCTCCATTTAAGAAGCCAATTGAACTAATTGATTAAATCTAAGCCAGGAAGCTCTTGCCAAACATGGCTGATGCTCTTAAATAGCTTCATACGATTCATGGAAACCTGACATTGGTCTTTTTGCATGGTCTGTGCTGTAAATGGTTCTTTTCTGTTTCAGTCTACTAGGGTCAGTTCTTTCTAGTCAGACTTACTACATGTAGTCAGTAGTTGTTAAACTGTTTTGAATGCTTAGAGACACTATTTAGCATGGCCATAGTAAGATAAATAAGAACCTTACCATGTATAAAAATAAATGCAGTCAAAGCTTTCACCTTGACTGTAGCATCATGGGTCTTTGTAATCTCTGTGGCAGTGTACCAGTCACATGTATTGTGCCAATGTACAGCTGTTATCCCTTATTTCATTTTAAATAATGAGGTCTTGCCTTGAGAATGCTCAACTCGCTACAGGTGCCAGGTTATTTTATGCTGTTCCTTCCCTCGAACATGCTTTATTGGCAGAGAATAGTGAATACCCCAAGAATTCAGAAACTGCATAGTATATGCAAGTATGTGTGTCTGTACTTCTAGGAAAGACCAAAAAAAGGCAAATGGTAGAAACCAAAAAATGCTGGTATTGGAATAAGATATTCTCAACACTGATTCAGCATATATTGTCTGTGTTTTGTAAGTGTGGAGAAAGCCAGCAGAAAAATGTCCTAACAGCAGATGTGATCAGACGTAATCCCGGTATAGTCCAAATAAATACACAACAGAGTAATACAGTGAGACATTGGCACTTGGCCTAAATATTTCTTTCCAAATCTAATCTATTTGCTGTTATTAAGAATATTTATGTATAGTAGATTAAGTAACTAACAAGAATTACTGAAAGAATAGTGTGAACAAAATAGGTTAAATCAGTGAAGGTGAACCTTATTGTGTGAGCCAGGCCACAAATTAGGCACCAGGCCCTTTCTGAGTGCTATGCTGATCTCCTTGCTGCTCTGCTTTTGGCTTTCTACTCTATCTGCAGCTGTGCCACCTGTTTCCTCCCCAGTCTGCTATATGCCACAAACAGTGGCTGTCCATGCCACTCTGCCATGGCCACCCTGGGTGGTCTAAATGAACCAAAAAGTAAAGGTCTGATAGGCAAATTAGTCAGCCCCTTCACAGGAAGAGAGCATAATGAGAGCTAACACATCTGGTTGAGTCCTTTCAGTCACAATATCCTTTTATTAACAGTTTGGACTATACAACCCTGTGCCAAAGCTTGTTAAATCTGGTTGCCCAGCTGGATATGTGATGGGTACAGGTCCAATACACACCTGCAAACTTTGCAGCAAATGTAGCTGTGATCACTGTAATGGTGGCCTTTTGATGACTGCAACCCCTGATTCTCTTGGCAAATATCAGGGAAGACATTTTTAAATGTAAGTAGTAAAGTTCTATTCATAGACTGGACTCAATGTGCTGTACAGGATAAACTCTGTAGTAATATACTCTGGAGTATTTTTGCTCCCAGGTACATGCTCAAACAGCATGCCTGCGAGCAAAAAACTCCAGCACAATCGGCCCCAGAGTTTATTTGTGTGCATTAATTGTACATGTAGATGTGCTCAGAATCTGGTATTAATTGTACTGTATCCTAGAATTATTGTGCTGATTTAAATAGGCATACCAGCTATTAGTTTGGTCCAAGATGTCTTCACTGAATTTCATTTCTTGCAAAAATTTTAAGCGCTTTTTATGAATTAATTTGAAACTTAAATTTAGCTTGACTTTTTTTCTAATGCTTCTTGTCTCAAGCAGGGCAGATAGACTAGACCTCCAGAGGTTCTCTCCAGCTCTGTCTATCAATGGAGCTATGGCTATTTTTTAGGAAATATATATGACACGGGACTTGCTTATTGGGTGCATCTACACATGCATTTTAATGTGCAGTAGCTATTTTACTATACATTAAAGCATCACGTAAAAAAGTGCAATTATACTAATGCACAATAAAATAGGCTACTGCACATTAGGTGTCACTTTAAAAACATGCACTTTCAGTATTGTGTATTAGGGCAGCATAATGCACATTTTTATAGTACCTCACATTGGAGGTACTAAATTTAATGCACATTAGGAAAAGTACATTAATGCATGTATAGATAAAATGTACAACCCTCAGGACAATATTGTGATAAGAAGACAGTAACAATTTGTAGAAACAAAACCATGTCTACGTAGTATGTTGCATACAGTGGACAATACAGTATAAAAAAAAAAAAAAAAACACATATTTATATATATATATATATATATATATATATATATAAAATATGTGTATATAATATGTGTATATATACAATAGGGTACAGACAAAAGTTTCTGCTTTTTATTTCGTTGACTGATATATATACAAGGATCTAAAAAATAATAATTATTTTTTGGGAGAACACTAAAGATTTACAATATTATAACCAGTGTATACACTTGCTAACAGAAATACCAATCCTGTATCCACACCAGTGACAAATCTGCCAGGAAGTGACTAGTTGATATGCCTTTTTATTACTGCAGCTGCCTTGTTTTTTCTAGTCAAAATAAAAGAAAATCACAGGATCCTTAAAATAATAGCTGACAGCAGGTAGTTACTGAGAAATGCATGTCCCCGGCTCTTAACTTTGTAGCATCCATCCAGATGGCAGATTAGAGGCTGGGATCTGCAGGTTAGTGACAAATACATGGGTAATAGCATTCAGCTTGCCTAACTGTAGAAGTGAATTCACTATTCCTCTTTGATTGTAGACCTGACATGTCAGATGATAAGAATCTCTGGAAGAATCTGCCAAAGCAACAGCACAAATAAATGCCAGACACGAGTGCTGCTTGATGTAGAATTACAAATATTGTACCTATCATCGATTCAAATTTAGCTGATATGTAAAGCCTGTGTTGTTACATCAGATGAACAGCAACCTTGGAAACCTATCTGGTACTTGTGTATGGTTATATGAAAAAGTGTTTAAACAGGGCAGCCTCAAGTCACTTCCTCCAGTAACACAGCTCCAGTACTGTTTTCTTATGGCAAAAGCAGAGAAAGTGGATTTATACTTCATGTTTGGCACATGAGGTATTCGCATTCAGGGGCAGCTGTAATCCTTCCACACCTGAAATGTATATCAATATTTTGAATAAACAACATCCTTTATCTCTGTCTTTTTGCTGTAAAATGTGAAATATAACTCAGAAAAATTAACCAGAAAAGGTGTTTTTTATCCTTCAGTGCTGGCAGTACATCTGGCATAGGCCTCAGGTGGTTAAATTATGCTGACTAACAATATCCTCTGAGCTGCTACAACACTGGGGATCGCTGGGCATGGTAAATGTCCAAGATACGTCCCTGCAATGGTTACAGGGAGTGAATAGGATAGAAGAGAGCTATTATGCCAGATCTATACCGCCACTATTCCACTACACTGAAGTGTTCCAGCCAGGATCAGAAATGCTGGTGTATTTGTTTCTTGATACCCATAGAGCAGTCCCAGTGTAGCTGAGGATCAAAAGCCCTTAAAGGACCATTTTTTAGTGCTTGGAATAAAAAAGGAAACCCCTATCTTTCTTAGTCAAATGAGAAAGGTGACATGAATTTTGTCCAAAATATCCCTTTGACAAAGATGACTAACAATGTTGATCCCACTCAGAAATATGTTAGTTGGAAAAAGATTTTTAGCTGCAATTCCAGGTTGCATTTCCAACCTGCTGCAAATTTTCCCTTTCTTTTTTAAGCATAATTTAAAGCAATACCTATTGAACATAGTTTTGAATAAAGCTTCTGTAGACCTTGGCAAATATTGCCTTTATGTGGAAGATTCACAAATATATGTATAGAAGCATAAAAACATGTAATAAATTATACCTATTAGTTTAAATAGGCTAAGTGAAATACAGTCTTGGGGGAGAGGGTTCCACACTTATTTCCAAAATATCAATTTTATTTATTTTAAACTTGAAATAATCACTCATTTGTTACTCTGTCTCATTTTTATTTTTGCTTCTTTGCCATTGATATGTTAACCTTTCAGACCACGTGTATTGAAAAGTCAAACAGAAGAATGCGATAAAGCAGTAGACAATATTAGGCAGCCAGTTTGCACTAAAAATATCTGTAATGTAGGGATTAAATACCAAGATCCAACTGATATTATGCATTTCTCATGAGAAGTCGTGTAGTTGCTATCTCCTTTATCTATTAGGACTCCAATTTTGAAATGAATTCTTTCAAAGATATAAAAATGTCTAAGTCTGTGGTCCAAACTCTACTCTCTTAAGCAGGTTTTAAGGATGCAAACATCCATTTATTTCAGTGGATTTAAATTGGAGTAGCAGGGAGAAGAATTTGGCCTTGCATCCATAATTTTTTGTTCAAAATTAAGGCTCAGCAAGGTGTGAATGAGGTTTTTTTTTTGTATTAAATTCTTATCTTCCCAATCTAAAAAAGCTTTTGTAGATCAAGCAGATCTCTAGTTTCATCCAGGTTCCTATCAAACTGTTCTGCATTACTACAGTGAAAATCCATGGATGATTATATTTAGATCAACAAATTGAAAAGTAATATGAAGATATCTTAAATATGAAGTCTTTTTGGAGAGCATAGGTGAATAATGTGATTATCCATAGGTTTTTCATGTTGGCAAAGTTTTAACGTTTTGCTTGATGTGCCTAAAGGTTATAGCTGGTACAGATTTTTCTTGCCTGGAAACAATAGTTTAACAACTCTAGTCTTATAATGTAATATTTACATTAAAAAAGTTTCTTAATCACAATTCTAGTTATTAAGATAGATTTATTGCCAGCAATTCTGAATAGTATTGTACATTTTTTAACATAATATGGACGCTCTAATTTTATTTTATTTACTATTGTGTGAGAGAGTCATCTAATGATTTGTTTATATAATCATGTTTATATTAACTAGATAGCAACAATTAACTTTATTTTAAGTATAGTTATTTGAGATACTGTAGTGGTAATATCTGCCAGAAGCAAATAAACATATTAGCAGGAAATGCTTAAATGATCTGGATAACCCTATGAGCCAGCATAGCAGGTGGTAATATCCTGTTTTTAAATTACATTTCAGCAAGTGAACATAATAAATCCTCTTGTGTTATATATTTCGCTGGTAGCAACTTATACTCACATTATTCTATTTGACCTCATTACTGCTAATCATTATCACATTTTTAATAGCTGCCACAGTGAGTGAAACAGTTAATACAGTACTTCTTGCCGAAAGAGAGCCTGTCAGGTTATTGATGACAAATTAAAATTAATAAAGAAGATCTGTGTTGAATTTGAGGGAATGGAATAACTACGAGCATCCAGATGATTGGAAAGGCCTCTGGGGTACTCTGTGAAGAATAATGTTTTTGGTGTACGTGTATTGTCTTGAAAGGAACGCTAAAACTGCCAAATCTCTGCTTTTGCCTGGAAGACTTCCTGAAATAGGAGCTGTATTCTTTTGGCCCTCATCACATGTAATTTATCCCTCAGAGAGTTATTTCCTGTTCTGTACACCTTCGCTCTGTGCTGTAATAATAGCATGTTTCTAAGGTTCTACACTTTTATTTACCTCAGTAAGACCCTTTACAAGAACAATCACAGGCACATACTGTAAGAGTCCAGATGATATAGTAAATAAGTAAGAGTTCAATACTGCATTTCTTCAGCAGATATAGTGATTCTGCTACACAGGAAATTTACCCTGTTCCTGTTTATTTAAAACTCTCTTTCTGTGGTTTATATAATTTTCCTTTCAGATAGCTGCTGCATTTTTTTGTTTTTTGTTTGTTTTTTTTAAGAATTGAAAAGCAATTGGATTGTGTCTATATTATCACGTCTGTTAAAGTGAAACAGAGATATTAGATACTAGAATACAACTCATTTTATGAAATATATACAGCATTTACATATCTTTTATTTGCTTCATGTCTGTTTTTAAAAAGCAGCGTTTATTAAAGGTGCACACTCCACAGGGAACTGAGGAGCTTAGTGGAGAGAGTCATTCACCATCTGGGACTATAGTTCAAGGCCATCCTGAGGTCCTGAATTAATTGAATATAGTGGTATTAGTTCAGTCCTTAGTAGACAGTAGTCCACATCATAGAATCACCAGACATAATTTTGACTGTGCCCAGGAGGCATACCAAGGAGACTGAATTATCTCTTACCAAAAGAGAAAGTAGTCCTTCGAGGTCAACAGTGGAGGTCATTGGTGGGTCAGAGTAGAGAAACTCCAACACTAGATCTACCCTAAAAAGAGAGCGAGAGAAAAAATACATGTTCCAATTACAGCATGTAAGCAATTCATGCAGAATTTCTTTACACAAAGGGTTTTGGAATGGGAAACAAACTGGCAAAGTCAGTAGCAGAAGTATCAATTTGTGAGAGCACTTGGATACATTTTTGGAAAAGAAGGAATACATGGTTCAGCCATTAACTGCTTTGGAGCCGTTAAGCTGCTAAACTACTGTGTAGTGAAGAGCAAATTCATCTATATTTGCTCAGTGTATAAAACAAGGCCCTGGTGGATCATATGTTCTTCTGGTCCATAATATTCATGTGTCTTTTGTAGTCAAACATAATCTTTTAGTTTATAAAGCATAACCAAAACAAGATAGAAATAACTGAAAAACAATTAAATCGTTTTCTTTAAACAGATATTACATCAGTTGTATTAACCTCATTTCAAAGAAAGTGTTGGGATTAGCAAAAAGAACTAACAGCTGAATTTTAGGGAACTTTCTCAAATCAGAAACCTAAATATTTTTTTTCTAAAGCTTCAGTAACATCACAATAAAATTTGTTTTGTGCAGCATCTGTAAAGTCCCTAAGCTGACCATGCAGTTAAAAGATGTCATATGTTTTAAGTTTATATCTGTATGTTAAAATGTAACCTACTTTTCGTATAGAATTAAGGGGATGTTAAGGCTTCAGTAATTAAGATAAAAGTTTATGAAATTTGCATGGTTGACAAATACCAATCAAACTGCTTCCTGTCACTGAAATGTAAAATAAAAATATAGGAAATGAGGAATTAATTCAATTAAACATTTCCCACCCACATTTTACCTTTCCTTACTGCTCAAGGGAATCATTCATGAAAAGTATATCATCAGCAGACTTATTTTTACCATTATTTTTAACTTAATGAGTATACCTTACACATCAGAGAGAAAGTACAAAGGTTAAATTTTACATTAAGAGCACATTGCAACATGGTATGCAAATATTCCTATGCAAATGTAAAATCGCTGGAAGATAAATGTGTTATATTTTTAACCAGTTAACTATGACTGTGAAGTATGGTGTGAGATATTCAGTAGTTTCATTTTTATATCTTTCTTGTAAATAATGCATAAAGTATGTAGATGTTGTCAAAATATGATTAAGCTATTAGCTTTATAGTTTTCATAGTTAAGAATGTGTTCAGCATGTAGCTCATAATAACTCATTTCTAAATGCAGAGACCATTATAAAATATTTCTTGTTCAAGTGAATGTTATCATGTGACATAATGATTTTGCTTAAAACCAAGTTAAATGAGGAGTAAAATTAAACAATATTGCATGAATTGTGTTTGACTAATTTTGTGTCACATTATATTAGCCAAGCTTTCAAAATATGTGTTAATGACAAATAGTGTAAGCTCCTAACATACTTTATATGTCTGTAAAATCACCCTTAAGTCATTAGCTTTTAGAGGTTCATTTTGTTTGCAGTTTTTGTAGCCAGTGGCTTTTTAGTGATTACTTTTGTCTATGAAACCAGACACGATATTAAAAAAAAAAATAGAGAAAGATATTTTACATAAGATTTTGGGACTTACTGCCACATTATGAAGGCAAATTGTGTGCATTAAAACAATATAGACTTTACAGTTTTGAGGTAAATACTGTTAAGGGTGAATTTTTAATGCTGAATATTGCTTTTACGTAAGCAGTGTACTGAAAAAGACTCAGTTTCTTATCAACAGTTTGTTTCTCTTGGAGCCTTTCTCCATGTGCAGGTAAAGGCACAATGGGATCTAATGCGTGACCCACACAATTGCACCTTCTGCCAAGCCACACATGCATGGCAGGAGGTGAGGTTGTGGGAGCACACATTAGATCCCATTAGTCCTTATTGCTGGGAGAGGGGGAGCCCAATCCCAGGATCCCCCTGTACCAGCAACAAGCAGGCTTCCATGGCTGGGAGCCCTCTCTGCTGATGGCACTTCCAGCTGGGCAGGGGGTGCTCCATGCAGCCCTAGAGCAAGGAGATCACAGCCCCCAGTGATCCCCCAGCCTCAGGGGTACCCCATGCATCCTCAAGCGAGATCACAGCAACACCGGGTGATTACTGGGACCCAGCCTCTGCAGCCACCAGATACTGCCAGGGCCAAGCGTCCCACAGCTGAGGGGACTTTTGCTCCCCGCTGCATGGGGCTCAGCTGAGACTGAGTGTCCTGTCAGCTATGCAACTCAGCCCCGGCAGTGCTTGGCAACTGCAGACCCTGCAGCTGCTGCTATCTTCCAGCATCCAGGCCACGTAAAGCACCCCTGGGATGGAGAGATTGCAACACCGGGGAGATTACAGTGGCTGGCGGTCCCCCAGCCATGGGGGCACTGCCTACACATGCAAATTAAAGCTGGGTAGAAATCGGCTATAAAACTATTACACATTTTCCAGGAATAACTTTATAGCTGGTTGGACCTTTTTAAGGCGCTATAGTTAATTCGCACATGTAGCCACTCAAAATTTATTGTGCAGTTAACCAGGTAATTGCATAATACATATAACCTGTAGAGGGGATCTCGGGTTCGAATTTATCTGCTGTCTAAGAATTTATTATACCAGTATCTGATATTCACTGCTAAATTATTTTAATTCTCCAGCAGTCTGTAATTTTAAAATTCTATACTCTGTCACAGTAGAGCTGATTTGGCTTGATTTTTTTTTAAATTTTCAATAAATGCCACTGTGATTTTACATACAACATGTATGTGGGTACAGAGCAGCCAAATCAGCTCTTCAGTCTTGATTTGATAGGGATAAAGTTAACATAACTTGCTCAGAAAAACTTTTTGGCTCCTGAGCAAGTAAGTGGTAATATCTATGTAGTGAGGAAGTCCCACTTCCATTTATCTTAATTATGTGAGGAGTTCCATTGGGTTGTTTTTCTAAATCACATGATGGTGAGCACCTTTAAGGCTAAACTGCTGAGCATGAAGTGTATAACTAGTACAAAGTAAACCCGGTATAAAACTTGCATGCATGCTCACTCAGCACACCTTCCTCCAGGGACTTGTCCATGGTGTCAGTACAAGGACTGAACTGTTATAAAGGAAGGCTAAAATGTCCACATGAATAATCAAGTAGCATTGAAACCCCTGCTGAGATCGCTCCATAGTTAGTCAGAAAACAACAATAAGGCCTTTGGATTTGATGTGTTTTGATCAATTAGTTTGGCAAGATCAGGTGTCTAGTCTACTTGGTCTGAGAAAATGATTACTGAGGTTGTACAGGCCTATTGTTTTTCTCCCTTCTCTCTGTCAAACGATGAAGGTATTCAGTGCAGCTTTTTAGCACAAGGTGGTTCTTACTACTCGTATCCTATTGCTTTTTTCTTTTGTTTAGCTTTATCTTTCTCTCTCTCTCTCTCTCTGCTTCTACAAATCTTCAGCTCCTTTCACATTAACTTTTAATACTACAAGTATTCCAGTTCTTAGCATTCTTTTCAATTACTTGAATGCAGCCTAACATTTTACACTCAAATTAGCAGTCCTGCATATGGAGCAGAGTCTGACGGCATTCTTTTCAAGAAGCCCTTTTCTGTCTTCAACATGCCAGAGGAGGATGGTGCTGAACTGGGATACTGCGGCCAGCAGACCTGTGTATAAGCAGGAACTTTTCTGCAAACTGTCTGTTTTCTAGTAAAATAGGTCTGACATACTCACTTAACCAAGTGATTTGGTATCTCATAGCAAAAAAAGTATAGGAATTAGAATAGTGTTCTAGAATTAATAATAAATATGTTCCAATCTGTGTAGAGTTACGCAAGTTTTGACCAGGAAATAGGATGAAGTGCTAGGGAGAAATTTTTCCTGCACCATGAATAAGGAACTTTTGCTTGATTTGGCTTTTATTTTTATAATATAGGACAAATCTTGATATCATTATTCATTTGATATCAGTATAAAGCATCTCTTACTTTTTTTAGACTTTTCTCTTTCGGTCCATAAATAACACCATGTGAATTGATAACAGGAATTGAGAACATGCTGTTCCAGTCACTCTGTTAATCATTTGACTCACCTTCTATTGGTCTTCATTCTGACTTCAGAATTTAGCTCTAAAATTTGCTTTACTGCCTTTCTGTTAAATGCTCTAGAGACTGAGTGCACAACCACCCAATCCCTCCGGGGATTTGATTTGATTTTCAGATTAGGCACTTTTAATTGAAAGAAGTAATTTTTATATTTTTTGGAGAGGTGTTTGCATGTCCCTTTTGATAATGGTAAGAAATGATTTATATTCACACTGGCCTTCCAGAAGTAAAGACATTTACATGTGGGGACTACAACTAATGCTGCCTTCTCTACTTGAGCATTTTTGATGTTCTGTTTTTGCTAGTGCCATTGATTAGAAGTTTGTGCCATACTGCTATAAGAGATTTATATCAGTCCCATACTAACAGGCCTCTGAAAGCAATTGAGTGGTGTACTTGTATTAAAATATCTTGGAGTTAGAAAGGTCCGAAGTTCCATATGTTTCTCAAGAATTTTTAGATTTGCATCCCATACCTGTTGGACAAATGCTTTCTGGCTGGTGGTGTGATCACTAAGGTAGGCATATATTACTCTTTCAGATATTTTTATGTTAAATACAACTCCAGGTATTTTTATGGTGAAGCACTTCATGTGCTTCACACATTCAAAGCAGCATTCAGTATAAACAATGACTCCCAAATGGTAGCTGAATAGCATGAATGTGTAGCCTATTTTTCTAAGGGCACTTGCCAGAACCCTGCTGTTACATCCAACATAAAAAATTGGTGTCAGCAGATCCTTTCCCCCACCAGTTTCCATTGTAGATGGTGAAAAATATTATCTTAGGCATATGTATTTAATTATTTTGAGTCTGCACATAATCAAAAGATTCTTTTTTTCTTCTCCCTCCAATAACTAATACATATATCCAGTGTCTTGGATTAGAGATTAGATACTTGCCCTATCTTTGCCAGATCAAAAAAAATATATCCAGCTCTTCATCCTCTGCCTTAGGGTGAGGAGGTATAAAGGGTAGGATGGTTTGGCCCTATGTGCTCTAACATGGACAGTGTTGTGAGTTGCTCTTTGTCATACAGGAGGATCATCTCAACTTTTCCACAGTTGTTTTTATGTTTAGTATTAGGAATTCTGAAGTCAGGATTAGCATTCTCCTAAGAATGCACCTTCTTAATAAAACCAGAAGCTTGGTATACTTTTAATCCAGTATTGGGTGTATAATGGGACAGTCTGGCCCCACAAGTAGGGCCCAGCTGTGGGTGATTAGCTGGGCCCAAAGAGAGAGAGAGAGAACCTGAGTTGGGGAAGGAGTAGTTTGCAGCTAGGAAACATACTGGAACCCAAATAAGCTTGCTTTCAGGAAGTGACCAGAGATGGAGAAACCTTTCCTATTATCTGGAGAAAGGCTTAAGGTTTCACATTACTTGTGTCAGGTATCCAGGTGGTAGCCATATTGGTCCAGAGGAAAAATCAATCAGGATGCCTGGTAGAGGCGATGTCCTTTAGTAGACCAGCTAGATTTTTGCAAAAAAAAAAAAAAAATTAATTGCAAGCTTTTGGGCACAAACACCCTTCATCATGCATCAGGGAAAGATTGTAAAAATTCTCCTGGGTAGAAATCTTGCATGCATGTTTTCCTGGTAGAAAACCCAGGAGAACTTTTACAATGTTTTCTCCAAATAAAAACTACCACCTCTACCACGAGCCCTGATGATTACATTACTTGTGCATTTGCTTATTTTGGATAAGGGTTGTTGTTTGCATCTAGAGAGCAGGCTGAGGAGCTGTGTAACAGGGAGCCAAGGGCTTCTGTTACTTTAAGAGGAGAACTCTTGCTGATAGAGCCCAGGCAGCTGACTATAGGCTAGATGCAAGAGGATAGGCAGGAAAGAGCACTGCTGCCTAAGCAGGACGCTGACAGGAGAAGGGATCACCTGCAGCCCTCCAGGACACACTACACAGAATGAGCTGCCTACAAGAGAACAGGCAGCTAGAAGCCAAAGACTAGGAGTGCCAATTGCATTGGCTGCCCTGCAACAGGACAGTGGGACAAAGCCTAGTGTAGACACAAGGGCACTGCTAGGGCAGCAGTGGTAGGCTGCTAAACCTCATTAGAGAACACTGGTGGGTAGTGGGGAACTCACCTGACTTGAAAGGGGTATGGCTTCAGCCAGAGGTGGGGTCTGGCCCTGCCAGCTGCAATGGGAAGAGCCCTGCAACCAGAGGTCTATGGATGAGTGGATGTCTGGGATCCAGATAGTGTTGGGAGCTGCAAGCTGGAAATGAAGGGCTTGCAGAGAGCTGGGACCCAGGAAAAAAGAGATTTCATTAGACAGTCAGAGGGCTTGGGTTTTGGTACAGCTAGAATGCTTATATTTTTCATTTAAGTTATGACCAGTGGACCAGATCGGGACTTATTAGGGGAGGTGGAGATCCCAGAACTGCCAGAGAGGCATGTGAGGCTTTAGTCTGCTGGAGCCAGGGTGGAAGCTGCAAGGTGGTTTGAGAAGACAAGAACCAGGGTGAGGGGCCCAGTGAGAGAGAGTGAGATACAGGGCTAGGAGACCCCGCAGCCCAAGAGGGCAGAGAGGAGGGCTAGGGATGAAATAGTCCAAGTGGGGTAGAGACAAAGGTAAGGAGCCCAGCAGCCCAGGAAGGAGAGAGATTAATGAGTACATGGAAGTATGAAAAGGTGGAATACTAGACCAGGGCATAGGGGCCACTAAACTGAGTAGTTAGTAATACTTGTGAGGCATGGACCCACACTGATGGGGAATTTGGAGGCCATGAATAGCCCATAAGGCAATGGTTGTTCTGGGAGGGAGGCATGTATGGGCCAGGGTGGCCCACTTGATGTGAAAGGTAGATTTGAGACTAGCAGAGTTAGGAGGGATCTGCTGGTAAGAAGACACACTAGGGCTCACTCTAGGACCTGTGGGCAGCCTTCCTTTCTAAAATTAAGAACATTAAGGTATGGCAGAAAGAAGTAAAGGGAGGGAACCCTAGGGCTACCAGGGCAGGAGCCATGTAGCTGTCAGGGGGCATCACAGCCACCCCTGGGCCCATGGTCTTGTTACAGATACCTAAGGGAGCAAAGCCACCCTGCAAGGCAGCAGATACATCAGCCCACTTATAGGGTGCTATTTTTTCCAGTTCTATTATCAACTTTATCTTTTCCAGGTTGTTTTTTTATCTATATATCTATGGGATCACTATAGTAAGATCTGAAATTTAACTGCTTACTTTTTCTTACCTATGGCTTTCCTTTAGTGTTACTAACAGTGTTTACAGGAACACGTTTATTTGCCTTGTCCAGCTCTAATCAGCAGTCTGACTTAATGAATGTGCCATTGCTTTCAAGTACATTCGTCTTCTGTACAACGGTGTGCGTTGCTCCAATGAAAAATTCATCTGAGCTGGTATTGTTATAGTTGTCCTCTTCAGCCATGCTGTGCACACTCTGCTGGTGCTTGCAAACTTTAAAAAAAATGATGTAATCCATTGCAGTTCTTGCATCTTTCCTCATACTGTGGGCATTGTCCTGGCTTGTGCTGGTTGTCACAGCATGTGCAAGCTATAGATGCTGTTCTTGCTTACTCTGACTTTGAACTCTGCATGCCTTCCTGCTTCAGGTCTCTCTTCTTCTGGTATTTTGGATTCTCAGTTGTGTCTAGTATCAGAAAACTGTCCACCTTCTATAAGCTTTATATTAGAATGAGTGATTTTTCATTGCTTGGTCAGTGCCAAATACCTTGTCAATGGTTAATTTTGAGGTGTCAGCAATATATACCTGAGTTTTTTTATTATGGATTCCAGTTAAACCCTGGTGTCTTGTCAATGATTATATTACCCTCTCTAAACTATGAGATGAGTTCTTTGGCCACGGATCCATACAAGAATATTTTGCTGGGTGCAGAATACAGCAATTTTTATGCCTGGTGTATCTTAGATCAAATTCTTCTGAGGTAGGACTTACGTGTTCATATTCATTTGGAGAACCACTCTATGAAACTGCTGCTTCTGTTCTGCTTTATGAATCTGTTCCTACCCCATACTATTATTTTTTTTATTCGGGCTTTCCTCTTTCCCTTTCCCTATCTCCAGCCAATGGGTGGTGGGGTACATAGCAGCTTCAAAAACCCACAGATTTGGACCTTCCAAGTCTCCTGTGGGATTAAGATGTGAGGTGTTCAGATAACAGAATAAAGGCATCTTTTACTGACATCTGTCTTTCTTTGAAAAACTTCAACATTTCCCATTAGAAATAAGTACACTTTTTAAATTTGTCATTACAGAAGAAAGTGGGAAGTCCTGATACCAGTGTTGTAACAGGAGAGTGTGAAACCCAGCAGTTGCTACCATTGGGAAGGACTGAGAGGAATCCACACTGCATGTCTTTGAATAGTAGTAATTTTTCTAGTCATCATCGACTATAGCAAGTCTGCATGAGTGCAGCAGTTCATCAATGCACAAAATTGTATGATTGATACCTTGAGTCCTAATTTTGCAAAGACAACATAAGTTTGGGAATTCAAATGTCATCACTAATGGCAATACTAATGACTTCTTTTGGAAATCATGATTTAGCCCCAGAACTTCTTTGAATAGGGCAAAAATCTCTGGAATATTTTTTTTCTTGGAATTAGTATCCAAGTTGTAGTTTATATCAGTGATATTTTGTATGTTTGGTTTTTTTTGCAGTTGTATCATTTCCAGGTAATTTTATTTATTCAAGGTTTATAACTAATTTCCTGCCCTGAAGTCACTGTTTGGGAGTTAGATATTCTAAGTAAGTGGAGACCAGTGTTGTTGGTAGTTATGCCATGAATTAGTCTTGTCCCCTCCCAGGTGCCATTCTGATCCCCTTCCCCTGCCTAATCTGCTGCTATGCTTTTTTCTTCCTTCCCTATGCTCCCTGCACAATCCCTGTTCCCTGCTAGTTTGCCTTCTCCCTGCCCTATCTGTCACTGTGCTCCGTGCTCCCCCACTCCCAATCTGCTGTATGCCACACGCAGAATCTGCCCATGCCACTTGTAGCACCTGAGCCGCAGGTTGCCCACCTGTTATAATTTAAACTTTATTTTAATTTTCATGATACTACTGCTTCTTGGAAAAAGGGCAAGGACCTCCATGTCCCTCAGGTCTAGTGTTCATCTGCTAAATTCTCCTTCCTTTAGAAGCAAAGATGCAATAATTAAGAGCACTTTCTAGAGAATGGGTACTGTCCTGTGTTAATAGTCAAGTCTGCCTATTTTAAAAAAGGCAAGTGTGGTCTTAAATTTTCTCAGTACATTTTTAAAGCCTTAAGTTCCCCTTCATACTACCTAGTATTATTGGTTTCAAAATTTAAAGAATTAGAATAATTCATCACAATAATGAATTAGTATTTCATGGATTTCATAGACATTAGGGCTGGAAGGGACCTCGGAGGATCACGGAGTCCAGCCCCCTGCCCCCTGCCCAAAGGGCAGGAAGTCAGCTGGGGTCATGGGATCCCAGCAAGATAAGCATCCAGTTTGCTCTTGAAGGTGTTCAATGTAGGTGCCTGAACAACCTCTGATGGCAGGCTGTTCCAGACCTTGGGGACTTGGACAGTAAAGAAATTCTTCCTTATATCCAGCCTGAAACGGTCTCGCAGTAGTTTATGACCATTCAACCTCGTCATCCCTTGGGGCGCTCTGGTGAACAAATGTTCCCCCAGATACTGGTGGTCACCCTGATGAACTTATGGGTGGCCATCAGATCACCCCTAAGCCTGCGCTTTTCCAGGCTAAAGAGCCCCATGGCTCTCAGCCTGTTGTCATAAGGTCTGTTTTCCAGACCTTTGATCATGTGCGTGGCTCTCCTCTGGACTCTCTCAAGCTTCTCCACATCCTTTTTGAATTGTGGAGCCCAAAGCTGGATACAGTACTCCAGCTGCGGCCTCACCAAGGCTGGGTACAAGGGGAGAATGACGTCCTGGGATTTGCTTGAGAAGTGTCTATGGATGCAAGCCAGTGTTTTGCTCGCTTTACTAGCTATAGCATCGCACTGCAGGCTCATGTTCATCTTGTGGTCAGTGATGACCCCCAAAGTCTCTTTCTTTTGTAGTGCTAGCCAGCATATCACTGCCGAGCCTATAAGGGTGCTGCAGGTTTTTCTTCCAAAGGTGGAGAACCTTGCATTTTTTGGTGTTAAACACCATCAAGTTCAACACCTAATCTTCAGTAAACTAAATTTGGGTATTTTGAATTTGCAATTGTACATTTCTTAAAGCGAGCAAGCGAATATTTGTTTTTACTAGAGATTTGCAACTGTTCTATGCACCTACCCTCAGTGTGCTTTGGTCACAGTTCTGGTTGTGATTCTAGGAAGCTCCATCTCTTGTTCTACAATTCTTTCATTTCTCAGAGTCTCAGAACAGCAGACTCCCCAGGCCTGAAGAAGTGTGACTGCACCTGAAAGCTTGCCATGAAATTTTTTTCCAACTACTCAGTTGGTCCAATAAAAGATATCCATCTACTCAAAGAACCTTGCCTGCTGGAATCACAAATACACTCAAACTTCTTGGTTCATCTAGCAATTTCACTATAGCCCTAAACTTACAATGAGCTGTCTGTGGTCAGATTATTTTGGCTATGAAGTTCATTGGGTACCACATGAATGCAATATTCTGACTACATGGAGTTTACTGTAACAACAAGTCATATAACAGTTTGCACAATATATATACCTTGATTATTATAGGGCATATCTTCTATGCTTCCTCTCTTTACTCACAAGCTGTAAGCTTGTATGTCTTATTCAAGAACAGTGGGTGGATACTAAAAAGATAAGAACTATATAACATGGATAGCCTCAATTGACTTCAGTGGTTTAAAATAGTATCCTCTTGTGTGACTTTGAAAAATGTAAAATGGGCAGAAACTGTAAAGTGTGAGCTGCCATCTTTCTCCAGAAGAGTTAGCAATGTGTATGTTAGCCATTTTAATACTGTGATAATTTGAATATTACTTTGTGTACCTAAATACTTCTAGCATGAGTGAACAAGCTGTATTTGGGCTGTGTAAAAGTCTTAGCTGACATAACTAGTATAAGTAATCTGCAGGGATTCTGGTTTTCTCCAGTTCTTAAAAAAAACCCCAATTTAACCCCAAATCTGCTTTCTTCCATGATCAAAATAAAACACCACTAATATATAGATATCTATATATTAGTGGAGTTTCATTTTAATCATGGAAAATGTGGATTTAGGGTTACTTTTTTAACTGAAAATTGGGGATTTTTTAAAATCAAAGAAGACCAGGATCCCTGGTAATCTGAGTATATTAGTTACCTATGTGGCTTTCTGATTTTAATGACTGGCACTTTCTCTACTTATACCCTTATTTTTCTCCCAGTAGTGCAATGCTGCCATTTATTGGCCAAACTAGTAAACTTTTAGGAAACGTTTCCTGCAGTTCTATTGCTGTTTTTGTTTGTTTGTTTGTTTGGTTGGTTTTTTTTCAGACAGTCAAAATTTCTCTTCAGGGTATGCATCTCAATATCACTCAGCACTTGTATATTGCTTTATGTTGGAAGAATGCTGCACGTGGATTAGTGGAAAGTCAGGTGAGGTTGGTGAATGTTCCTATTTCACAGCTAGAAAGACTGGAAAAGAGAAGAGAGAGAGCCAAAGCACACAGTGAATTAGTGATAATGAGACTCACTTTTAGAAATTCTAGGCTCTTGGCCCCAGTGTCATTCCTCTGGACTGAAATACATACACAAGTTTTGCGACAACCCCCATTCTTCAGCAGATGAACAATAATACCAGACACCGGTAGCAACACTTGAATTCTCATTTAGCTCCCTTGCTGCAACTAGTGCTCCCCCCACCCCACCCACACACACACACACATCTCTTGTCATTGTGAGACTATAAACTTGAGGCAAAAGATGAGCAATTCTTAATTAATTGAACTCTTCAGCATTCTGATCTACACCGTCTAAGAAACATAAAAGTGACCATTTTGCTTAGAAACCAAGGCCAGTTTCTTTGCATTATAAGGTCCTCAGTAAATCCTGTGTGAAGATATCATGTCTTTTCTTATATCCCAGTGCCCTTTCCCAGGGGAATAAATGTGGTGCTGAGGTTTTAAAATAGTGATCTATGTCTGCCTATGTTCAGAAAAATGAAAACCCCCAAAGGCAAGGGCATGGCCCAGTAATGATGATGGTGCAGGCTAGCTGTTAAAAAAAAAAAGAACAGATCAGAGTTGGAGAAGGTAAAAAGAGGAGAAAGTGGTGGGATTTCTAGTATTCCTGTGTTCAGCTCCTATGATAAAGTCTTCATTCTACCCACCCTACCTTTATGATTTAGAAAGCTACAGCTTTATCTTGGGGATTTTCCCTCTGGACACTTGTCAGAACAAAGGCTATATAGATTTTACATATAATTTATACTGCTGTATATAAGGAGCTTGTCACATCTTAATGTTGAACCTCACCAGAGAGCAGACCTCTCAAACGCTCTATATTCTGCAGAGTGCTCTGCATTTGGGTGGGGAAATTGCAAATGCTCTTTGCAGTGATCACTGTGTTCAATAAATACAGGCATACCTGAATGAGAAGAACCAAACAACAAGCAAGCTTTACCTGTGGAGCAGTCGGCGACCTTTGCAGACCCCTTTGTCTGCCTCTGACTCACTCACAACTGCAACCTAACTGAGGGATCATGTCCTAATTCCCAGCTCTTCTAAATTAGGGAGCATCTTTAAATGATAACTTCTGTTACTATCCCTTCCCCTGTGTTTGTATACATATTTGCCACCCTGGCAGTCCTGAGCTCCTGGTGGTATGTGATTCCACGATATAATAGTTTTCATGGGCTCCTTTTCCTCAGGGTACATATGTCTGAGCAAGGGCTGAAGAAAGAAGGTGGGGTGGAAGACTGGGGGATTCAGAGACTGAGAATATAAAAACTGGTGGAAGATACTGGGAGAACTCCCATTCAAAATGTTGCTGCTGAAACACCTGATTGAAGTGGGAGACAGAAAGAAAGAATTTTCTTAAGACATTTTTAACTTGACACTGAAATAAAGATTTTAGGTCTAAGAAACTGGTAGGGAGCTAATCTGAAAGGGCTGTATTATATATCTAGAAAAGTATTTATGTCTCTGTCAAAAGAGGCCAGTTCTACAGACTAGTGCTTTGGGCCGGGGCCAAGAAGGAAAAGAGGGACAGATGGGGACTTCGCTTATCTTCTTGCAGAACTGCTGCCTGTAAATATTCAAAAGTACAAGTCAGTCCCCAAAATTCATGTGATTTTTTTTTTTTTTTTGAACTTCATGTTATTTAAACGAAAAAGAACTTTGAGTAATCTTTTTTGCCTTCTGGACCTTTACAGTACATGTTTTTACAGCCTAGAAGGAGGGAATATTAATTCATCATCATTGGCAATCCTTTGCACCAATTGAGAACGATGGTCTTCCATGATTGCCGTATCTGTGGGTCTGAAGATAGCTGACGAGGACAATCCAAGATCAATAGGTTTTGTGGCAATTTGGGCATGTGTTTCCATACAGGGTGGGTGGCTCTGGATTCTGGAATGGTTAGTGACACACTGTTTCTGCCACTTCTTCTTTTCCATTTCCTGTTGTCATCATGGGGTTTAAAGTACTGAAATCCTTGCAATAGACCATTTGTCCATGTGACACATTCCTGGGTCATAACCTCCAATGAGGCTATCAATTGTTGCATTTTTTCCAAGTCAGCCTTGAGGATGTCCTTGAAGGATTTTCTCTGCCCTCTTCCTGAGCCTTGACTGAGCTGGAAGAATAAAACTTGCTTTAGGAGTCTAAAGTCAGATACTCAGATAATGTGGATGGCGCAGCAAAGTTGAGGTAAGATGATCATTGCCTTGATGCTCATGGTGTTTGCTTGCAAGAGGATGCTAATGTTGGTGCATCCATCTTCCCACTGGATTTGAAGGCTCTTCCACAGGCAACATTGAGCTACTTCTCCAGTGACTTGAGGCATTCATGTCTAAACTCCATACAGTAAGGTGAGGATCACAACTGCTTGATAAACCATGAGCTTGATTTCAAATCTGACGTCACGATCTTTGAACACCCATTTCTTCAGGTGTCTGAAGGCAGCACTTGCGCATTTGAGATGATGTTGAATTTCTTCATTCTCTTTCTATGAGAGATGGCTTCTGAGGTACAGGGAATAGTGTTCTCCAGAGTCTCACCATAATCTGAATTAGCAGAGTTGGGGATGGCTCATTAAGAGCTTATTGATGGAGGATATTTGTCTTGTCAATGTTAAGCATTAGTCCCACTTTTTGTATGCCTCAGTGAAGATGGTGATGATTACCTGAAGATCTGGTTCCAAGTAAGGGCACAAGACAGCATCATCAGTGTACTGGAGTTTGATTACTGAGGTTGGGATGGTCTTGGTTTTGACTCAGAGTTGGCTAAAATGAAACAACTTACCATCCATTCAGTAGTTTAGCTCCACTCTGATTGGTAGCGTGTTGGCGGTCAGATGTAGCATCATGGATAAGAAATATTGACTAGAGTGTTGGAGTGATGATGCAGCCTTGCTTAACTCGAGTCTTAACCTCAAAGGGATCTGTTACTCAGATGGATCCTCCACAGCACTTGGTTGATAGGTCAAAGGTTTTTGTGAGGTCAAAAAAGGCCATGTAGAGGGGTCAATGTTATTCCTTGGCATTTGTCCTGCTGCTGGCAAGCTGTGAAGTTCATGCCAGTTGTGTCACTGGGCCCTAGGCCCACACTGAGATTCTGGGAAGAGCTCTTCAGCAAGTAGAAGGAAATGGTTCAGGAGGGTTCTCACAGTGATCTTTCATGTGATGGACAGCAAGGCAATTCCTCTGCAATTTCCACAGTTGGACCTGTCTCTTTTCTTGAAGACTGCCACAATCATGACATCCCTTAGTTCATCTGGGATTTCCTCATCATTCCAGATTCTTCAGATAAGGGCAGGAAGCTGTGATGTGAGCTCCTCTCCCCTCTGCTTGAAGACCTCAGCAGGGATTCCATCTGCTTTTATTATTTTTCATCTGCTTGATTACTTTCCTCACCTCACCAAGGGTGGAAGGGATTCTGAAATTTGTGTCAGACTGGGTGTTGCAGGATGGAATTGAAAACATTCTTATCAACAACAGTTTTGACTTGAGATGGTCTTTGAAATGCTCCTTCCAATAGGTGTTGATGGCTCCCTTTTCCTTGATTGGGTCTCTTCTATCCTTAGGTCTCAAGGTGGTTGGTTCGTAAGTGCTTGGACTGTGGATGGCTTTGTGGCACTAAACAAACTATGCATATCATGGATGTCAATGAGATGTTGAATCTCCTTCCTACCATCTGTTTTTCATATCATAGGTCCTCTTTTGGATCTCTGCCTTGGCCTGGTGATTCAATTTCTTTTGCTTGGGATTGGTTTCATTCTGCCAAGCACAAGAGGCCCTGTGCTTGCAGTCTATCAGCTCTTGGATTTCCCAGTCACTCATCAAACCAGTTTTGATGTTTCCTGGAAGAGTATCTAAGTGTCTCTTTGCAAGCACCGATGATGGTGGACTTGAAGGCACTCCAAACACTGCCAACATTCTCCCATTCTTGTTGACTGGAATTCACAATTTTTTCTTTGAGGTGCTGGTGAAAGAGGTTTCTTGATTAGCCTTTAGTCCTTTGATGTTGAACTTCCATCAGCATTGCTTCTGCAGACATTTTTGTGATCCTGTGTATGAATCATGACATAGTCAGTCAAGTGCCAATGCTTATATCACAGGTGTTGCTATAATGTCTTGTACCTGCTTTTCTGGCAGAACAGGGTGTTGGTGATGGTGAGTCCATGTTCTGTGCATTTGGTCAAGAAAAGGATGCTATTTCAGTTGATCTTTCTCACTCCTTCCTTGCTGATGGTTCCAATCCAGAGATTCAAGTCTCTTCGAATTCTGGCATTGGAATCACTAAGCAGAATCAGCCTGTCTTCCTCTGGAACTCAGAAAGGATTTGGTCAAGGTTAGCATAGAATTCTTCCTTGGTTTTGTTGGTGATGTCAAAAGTTGGGCCATATAGGCTCATGACAGTGGCATATTGGCTCCCTGCCAATTTGAGACAGTCATGAGGCAGTCATTAATTCTGATAGGGAGCTCATTAATTTGAAATTATTAATGATTATAGGTACAAACAACTACATTAAAAGGAAAGTCATTCAGGTTGCAAATTCCAGCAATAGAAATTTCTAATATTCTAGTCATGTAGCTGCCATCTAATTCAACCCCCTTTCATGTTGAGTCTGTACAGTGGATGGGATGGATCCTGGGGAAAAAATGATCATGTAATAGAGCTTGTATTGTAATAAGGAGGCATAGCAATCTCTTCTAGCACGCAAACCTGGGGAAGGTGGAGGGGTATTACCTGATGGGACTCTTGTCAGTTGGGTGGCAGCTGCTACTCCTGAGGAACAGGCAGTGATGCAGGCTTCCCAGGGGCTGCTTCCAATGTCCCATTCACCTCCCCAACCCCTGGAAGCAGGGTTGCACCTTCTATGGTGAGCCTTTCAGGTGGATATCATTCCAGGTTCCCTAGATACATTTACGGGCATGGCGCTACATCTGCCCAGCTCCTATGGCTGGGCTATGCCTGCTGTGGAAAAAAATCCTGAGAGGAGGGAGGAGGCTATAGTGGTACACCCCTCTAATTCAGTAGCTGGGCTGGTGTCCCACTCAATCCCTGCCCCCCTATTATGTTACTGTTGTAATGCATGCACACAGGGAGGACAGATTCCCTTTCAAATACCTGACTTTGCAATATTAATAACACTATTTTAATTATTATATTTTGAATGTATATGCTAGTTTTTTGAGAATCAAATACTGTTATGCAAAAACTGCCACCCTACCCATCATCATCATCAGGAGCTGAATTCTGAAACTTTACCCACGCAGCACCCTACAATTTTTTGACTAATTACATTAGCTTATAAAAAGACAAAACTGTTACCCCTGGCATGGGTGGGCTAGTAGTCAAAAGCTGCATATTTGAATGTGTGTAACCTGGGAGGAATCCCCCAGCTTTTGTTCTCATGGTGGGAAAACTTACCAAGAGCCATGTGTATGGACATTTGATTGCTGAGACCCTAAAAAGTAGGGAGCTTGCAATGCTGACACTGTGCAGCCATGGGTGGGGACAGTGTACAAATCCCAGTATGCTTTGAAGGTTCCCTTAGTCTGCCTGGCAACAGATGACAGTAGTGCTTATTGCAGCCGTGATTGGCTAACCCAGGGTGACCCCTAGTCAGCCTGTATTGTCATCATATACAGACATTTGCTGTCCCAGGAGAAACTCTCTTAAAAGTGATTTAACACTGGTTGTGCCCAGATTTATTTTTCTTGTGGAGTAGTCATATTTACTCCTGGGAGTAAAAGCATGAACATCTGTACACTCATGGTTTCTCCTGGCAGAGTGGCAATGTTCTCAGGAGAAACTGAATGTATGTACAGGGCCACAGATCCTGGCTTGGACCTTTTATGCTGGCCCCAGAGGCTTCTGAGGCCATGTGCTAGGTCTGGGAAGGTCATGGAGCTAGCACACCTTAATGCTCACTCCCTCTCCTGCCCTACATGTCTCCAGGCCAGAGATTGAACACTGGCTACATGCCAGATCTGGAAAAGTTGGGATGGATTGGAGTTTAGCCCAGCTATTTCTCAATGTTTGCTCTGTCTTCTTTTAAGTCTTCCCAACTTAGGTAGCATCTGCTGTTGCTGCTTTAGTTATTGTGTGCACCCAGCCCCTTCATAATGCCCATGTTCAATTGTTTTTTCAACATTTTCCCTCAGATAGTCAAAGAGATATTCACAGCTATGCAAGAGGTCTTATTTATTGTAGATAAAATAGTGTGCTGATTGTATTGGCAGGAAATCTGTATTTGAATTCTCTTGGCATGTTAAGGAAAAGTAGAAAAGCTCTGTGTTATAAGACAGAAGTCCTGATTCTGTGTGCAGCTAGGATACAGGATGGCCTAGTAGCTATTGTGCTACTGGGGGACTTGGAAGATACCAATTCCATTTCCTACTGAGAACTTGAGCAAGTTCCACTAAGCCCACATATAAAAGAGGTTGATTCCAGTGGTAGTTAGGTGATTAAAACACTTCGAGGACCCGGGCCTAGGTTTCTTGCATGAATTCGTCATTTATAAGAAGTGCTCAAATTTATAAATAGTACTTGGTTGTTTCACAGATGTGTGGAGAGGAGGAAGTTTGCTTCAGCTTCTGAGAATGGGTTAATCCAAAAAAATGGTAAGCACCCAGTAGGCTTTAAGTTGAGAAGGGAAGGAGAATGCGAGACCTCAGGCTGCAGCAGATGTAGTAAAAGTAACATAGCACTTTCTCATATACCAGGCTCTGTACTAAGCTCAGCCCTCAGTCCATAACGTTTAAATGTATTTTCTGTAAGGATACTAATGCTGGGCTTGAGACCCTTGCATGCACTTGAGGTAAAAAATGAAAATGGTATTCTTTGCATACATTATCATTGATCTGTTGCATACAAAAGATGTGCCTTTTTATTTCAGTATAGTGGTGTCCAATGACATATGAGTAAGGGAATATTTGTGGGTAGATATATGTTATCCAGCTTGCTTCAAGGCCTGGCAGAACTACTTTTTAACTGTGGGATTTAGACTTATGCGCCCTCCTGATTAAATGTGTCTAAGGCATTGGAATGTCACAAACATCCCATTCATAGTAAGAAAACAAATTACCACAATTTCGGCAGCTGAGGCTTTAATTTTATAACATGTTCAATATGAGAAAAGTCGCTTTTCTGTGTCGCAATGCTGGTATTGACTACACAGAGTCAATAGAATTACTCTATCCACACAATCTTTTCAATCTTTTCATTGAGTTGAAGCTGTGCTCACTTAGACTAAGGCATATCTCTCTGTAACCCCCACACTTAGATAATGTCAGTACATCTAACCAATTATGTAGTTCTATTTATTTAAGAGGTTCATTTAGGTTCACTCTGAGTATGAATGGATTTGCAAAGACTAAGGCAGAGCATATTAAACAGAGAATTAATGCTGTATGTCCCTCTCTGGAAAATAATATACAATTATTATCTTTAGGACAATTAAACTGGCGTGAAGCCTCATTTCCTCTCCGTACAAAAACTGGAATCCACAGTTGTTTCCCCTCAACTATTTGCTTCAAAATATGCCAGAGAATACTCAGGTATGATGAAAACCTATGATGCCAGAACCAGGACAATAATAACTATGTTGGCTTTCAGTAACCCGCTCAAGGGTTTTTTTTCCCCCCTGTAATTTATAGCAAGGAAGGAAACATGCTACATCTCAGCACTTCTAAAGAAGAATTATGCACACATTGAAATGTTATGGTGGACCAAACTGCTTGTAAAAGGTACCTGTTCATATATATTCAAACTGGATTGATATTTTCCTTGGGCATATTATGCAACTTGCTTTAAGGCACAAGAGGGTTTGTTCTTAGGTACATCATTTAGGTTTATGCACCTTCCTAATAAAGGGTAACTAATACACTGAAAGATCAGAAACATCCAGGAAACACACACGTACACACACACACACACACACACACACACATCTATATGCATATATATATCCCTCACTCCTGGTAAGAAAGGATTTTATTTGGTAGCATGACCTAGTGGATACAGCACTGGACAGGAATCTTGGTTTTATTTGTAACCTGGCCATTGGTCTTTTTGGCAATACATCAAGAACCTTGATGGCAAGACATTCACCTCCTATCCCTTGGTTTCCCCACCTGCAAAATGAGTATGAGCCCCCTTTCCCTTTGTGGCCTGAGACATTGATGAAAGGGGATTATATGCAGTAGATATTGTGTGGTTTTTGGAGAGTAGCATTTTTTGTTGTTTGTTGAAAATGATGATCACTAAATATTTAATTCTGTGTAAAGAAATCCGTATTTTAACCAGTGATGGTCATGAACTAATATCAAGTCTGAACAGTCTCAAAGGGATCATAGTTCTGAACTCAGGTTTGGGCTGTAATTCAGATATAGCTGTAAATGTTAAACACCTAAGTTTTTTCAGGATTGAGACCTCACTCAGCTTCCAAGACCTGCAAAGTATGGACAGCAAGACATTCTTATTGTTATTTTTCAATTTTAGAAAGCTCAAGGCTACCAAGAGGAATGGTAGTATGCAGGGTGTCTACACATGCTGCTATGGCACCATTGTTACTGCACCGTAATTTAGTACTTCCTTTAGGAAGTACTAAAAGCCATTTCAGTAACTGTCAGTGCTGTGCCATGCATACCATGCATGGTTATTTTTAGGTACTGTGTCTCTGTAGCAACGTGTTATAACGGTGGGAGGACATCATGGGTTTTCCCTGCGGATGCTGCGTCATCATAGCACAGTGCTACAGTTATACAGTGTGATGAGTAGATGCGCCCTGCATGGCTAAATTTTCCAGTAGTCCTGGTCACCTCCTCATATTGGACTATAACCTGTGGAATCTTGACTTAACAGACCACATAAGTCCAGCATGATGTATTATTGCAAAAGTGTGGCAGGTATAGTTTTTTGAACCAGTGATTTCCATAGATTTTTACAGACAATCGAGAATACCGTAGTGGATCACTGGTGGCAAAACTGTTTTTTAAATATTGAATAGTTTGCTAAAAATCAGATTGTTATGAAAGTTTTATTTCACTAATGTACTCTGATATGTTAAGTTGAATTTTTGCTCTGCTATTAAAACATTCTTTTATTTTTTTTATGTTGAAAATCATTTTCATTGTTTTTTCTGTAGATCAACTTGAAAAACTGTTCAGAGAAAAATGTAACTCTTTAGATTATTTCTGATCTTATTTTATGGGAATAACTCCGTCTACCTCAATAAAGTTACCATAAGTTTATACTGCTGTGTTGAGACCACCCTGTTCATGGTTATGAAAAGAGAACTCTTTAGTAAATTAGAATCTTTGGTGATAAAAAAGGGTTTATTTAAGGTGACAAGAATAATATTGTAATATAGTTTCAGATGTGTAAAGGGTTACTAAAATGGGTGAGAAATCAGGATTTTAAAATTTAAATTAACCTCCCATTTTTAAGAATTCTAGAGTTACATCTAAAGGAGAATATTTAACATTTAAAATTCAACGCTGTTCCTCAGACCCGTTAATACAGCAAGCAAACACTTAAAAAGACCTCCTTCTTCTATTTAATTAAGAGAAACTATTATCAAAGCAGATTTTGCATTTAAAATTCGTGTTTAAACTTCTCATAGATTAAGTGAGCTTAAACAGTTGCTATTCCTGACTTTAACAGCATTATAAAATACATTAGAGATTGAGAGGATAAAATTCTGCCATGTTAGGTTATAACCTAACTGCTATTTGCAGTTGTAAGGACTACTAATGGCGCAGGGACAAGATTTATTATAGTAAAGACATCCTGCTTAACATTAGCCTTGTCATTCCATTAATAATGACTGCTTATGAGCCATCTCGTTGGCATCTTTGTTGTCCTGAAAACTTAAAACTCACAGCACAATTCTTTACGATGTGCTACATTGCCCCCTCTGGGTATTCCTGACCATTATCCCATTTGGTTATATTCAAAACTGCTGCCTCCTGAGAGAGCATTAGGGCTGACCTTTAACCTTGCAATATTCTTGGTTCAAATGGCGTAATAACATGTAGTGAATATTTACAAGCATACTTATACTATAATAGAGTACTGCTGTGAACATTAGCACATATTTTCTGCTCAATCAGGCTTTGATGTAGAGCTTGGCTTGTACCCTGGAGAAAATGCAGTCCCCAATAAGCTGTGCTAGTGAAACACCCTTGAACCTAAACAGCTTACATAACATAAACTGACTAGATGCAGATTAGCAGGCAAACATATACATTTGAAATGTTGCAAGTCCCAGTAGCATGTTACTGTGCTGCATAATGTCTTAAAGAGTCTTTCCACCAGAGAAATAAGTGGGAGGGAGGCACGATACATTACTAAGTACCTGGGATTGTAGCAGTATAGTTAAATGGATCAAGAAAAGGTTATCTTATCCATGAAAAGAAAATTAAAAGCAATAAGCCATAATGACAACAAGGAGACCATTTCCCTTTTTCTATCTTCTTTCTGAACAGTTGTGGGGGTAACTGTGCATCACACGGCTGACTTCTAGCACTTTCAGTTTTCTGCTTCTCTCTCCATCTCTGTCAGTGACATCCTTATACAGCTATTCCTTTCCTTACTATCATCTGAGGCTTCTGCCACACATTTTCTAAGATGACATCAAAGAGCATTGGCAGCAGTTGCACAAACTGTGCTTGCTTCCAAATCACTCTCTTAAATCACCCTCTCTCACAGTGCTATAGTTTCTGCATCATTGTATTCTGCACCATGTCAGTAGTGACAATACCACAGTCAGGAACTTTTATAGGAATTCTCATGGTTTTAGTGTAACCCATTGTTTTCTGAGCCACACTGCCTAAATATTCCAGTATGAAATGGGGATGGATACTATGCCACAAGTATCTTGGGAACAATATGCAGTTGAGTTTTATTGGTAATCTCAATTTTTCTCAATGGGGCACAATATTTTCACTGTCACATGATTACACATGAGGTGACTTGTTTCTCTGAAATTACTGCCTGTCACCACTACACATCACAATAATACCATATCAGGTTTTGTCTAATAGATTTTCCATTCCCATCAGATTTTCCATCCCTGTCATTTCATTAAATCCGTGACATTTCTTTCACCTTTGCATGTTGAAATCCCATATTTATCTAGATAATGAAAATATTTGTCCCTACTTCATTATCCCCGATGCCCAAGCCCTTCCATTCATCCAAAATGTGGTCACTAAAATGGTCTTCCCCTCCTTTCTGCCAACTTGATTGCTCCTTGTCCCACCTCCATGTTCACTTCCACTGACTGCACCAAGTCAACATCCTTCTTTTTTGTTTCATACACATGCATAGTTAGGGGATGGAAAAAGACAGATGGAGACAGGCTATTGACACTGGTTGTCCAAAACCCTTGGGCCTTTCTGGTGATTTCACACCCTTACCAACTTGCAAAAATGTTAACTGTTGGAAAAAATCCCTAAAACTGTTAGCCGACAGATTTAAGTATTTATTTGGGAATATGCATTTCTCCAAAGTTACAGCCTGGTGCTTCCATTTTTTAAGGAGGATCCTATTATTCCTTTATCATGTATTAATTTATTGTTTGATACCCTTATCTTATTTTTTTCATAACTTGACATTTGAAGCACTAGACCCATTTATCAATGTTTCATGGAAGTGTAGCATCACAAGAATTCAAACATTTTAGACTTCGGGGATAGTTTTGTGCCTACAAAGTTGAATTCTTGAATTACTATGTAGTTTGTCTGTTCATATATTATTCCAGCTGGAGATGTTATCTTGTTTAACACAATAAGAACTTGAGTTCAGATGAGATGTTTCCATCATTATCCAAATTTTTGGTTCACTTGCTTGCTCACTCACTCTCACTTGAACTTGTTCTCGCTCTCATAAACTTTATCACTACTATGTTCTTAGCTTGCCACATAAACCTATTTCAATTCTTGCATAAAAAATTCATATACAAAGGAGATGTCCATTTTTGATATTTTATTTAGAAGATCCCTCAAGGTGTCATTGAAATTCTTATAGTCTTTCAACAGTGTGATCTGCTGTTGGAGGGTACACTTGCACAATGTATGAAATGGTTGTCCTCTAAGAATAATGGTAGCCATAATGATATTAATTGGGTTCCAAGTAATTATCAAGTTCATGTCTTTTCCTTCTCTGGGAAACTTTTCTTCTCCTTTGATTCTCCTCTAAATACAGTTAAGTTGTCTTGTTTTCCCTGGTCCAGGAGTGCTTTATAAACTGGTTCTCTTTGCTACATGTTTAATTCAAGTTGCTAGATTTAAAAGTAATAGTGAAGTGCATTTAACTTTCTTGTCTTCAAACTATCTAAACTAAATATTAATAATAATTAATATTAATATTAATAATCTGCCATTATATAAATGTTTAACTAATAGATGTAGCTATAGATGTTTTAAGATGATCGGGCATGATTCTCTACTTTTTATATCAGTTTTTATACTGGTGTTCTTCTACCAAGTACATTCATGTGAAATGGAATAGAGAATCGGGCCTAGACTCTTCAGTATAATTTCCATGGATCGTTTGAGTCTTTTCCTGAAACAATATAAAAAATGTTGTTACTGTTGTGCATCAAATATAATTGACCGCATAAATGGCATCTGGTGGCACCTCTACATTTAGGAGTCGCACACTATTTCCTATTAGGCTTGTAAGCAGGTAATTTGTGTTCCAAAACAAGCTCATCTGCCTCCTCCCTATTTTCCTTACTGTAACCAACTGGATGAAAAATGTACCCAAAACCAAACCTAAATTTCTAATGTTCCCCACCCTCCCCCCACTTGCTCTCCTGTCAGTTTGTCCTCTTGTTATAAAGTCTAGACACACTTTTCTTTCAGTGTACCCATTTAGCAGAGTTCGGAGACAGGGGCTACTCCACCTGCCCTATATGTGCTCTATACTTCATACTCAGGAACCATCTCAACCCTGAACCTGCCTTCTCCATCTCTCTCTCCCCTCTTCCCCCCGCCCCCCCACACCTGCTGGGAGCATCCTTTCTCTAGGCTTCCCTGTTGATGCTTGGTTGGTTTCTGCTACTGTCTCCAACACAGCATATTAACCACTTCCTGCCTTAGTGAACCGTGGGGTTGCCAGTGCAATCACAGGATTGTATTAACCCAGTCATAAAATGTATGGTCATAGTTTAATTTTATCATGCAAGTTTTTTTTATTCAGTAGAAAAGTGTATTCAGAGTTTTCAAAACATATGTGACCTTTTTCATTGTTGACTTCTTAAAGAGAATATTATAAGGGTTTTTGGGTGCACCATTTGCATTCACATTACATAAATGTTTTAGATTTTAAAGGAATATTTTGTTCAATATGGATAATTTAGCTTTGTTAGCTGTATCCGTCATATGACAGGGTAGAGATGCTCATTACAGATGAACTGAATCAGAGATGCATAAGCTACCCTACCCTGCCACCTTTGTTAAAAAGCTGTTTGTTAGGTGTTGAGGTCTGCTCCCTCTATGACTGTTCGTTTGAGAGGGTGGCGGAAGGGGGATGACCAGCTTCTTGAATTATACCTAGACTAAATATATATTTTAACCCCTTCTCTCCTTTGCATCTGTAAACTTAATCCTTGTGAAGGGGCCTTTCTGACAGCAGTATCGTCCTCACCTGCAGTTCTCAGCTTATCACCGGACAAGTATAGTAAGGAGTCATGTACTCTACCTGTGTCACGACTATGACCTGTAATGGACCTCTAGGAGTGGGAGGTTAGTTCATTTTCCATTCTCATTCAGTCCTTAGCCTTTCTGCATAATTGTCAGCAAGATATTAATGGGTGTTGTGTTATGCATATATATTAGTTGATTGCTTAGACATGTGTGTGTGTCTGCACATATGTACTTTTATGTGTGTATTAGATTTCCTAAAACTAGTAATAAACCCATAGAAATGGTGAGAACAATCAAAGCAAGATCAGAATTATTTCTTAACATAAATCTTCAAAGATCTTTTGTACTGGAAAAACCTCAGTGCATCCCAAGTGAATCATTCACCTGCAACAAAAACTTGAGCTTCCCAAAGAACCAAAAAAAGCCATTAAATCTAAACAATTACAATAATGCACTGAATGGCCCAAAGGCCTTATCCTGTGAACGAAGAAAGCAGATATAAACAAAGTTGTAAAAGTTCACTGTTGTGAATTTAAGTAAATGACTGGAACTATATCCTTATTTGTAAGCTATTGCCTATTAGACCAAGGTTGCAAAAAGACATTGCTATTATCAGAATAATTTAAAAACTGAAATAACATCACAATACACACTGAGCTTGTATGCAGATTAATTAAGCTGATTTTTTTCATCTGTGTTGTGAGCCATATATTGGGGATTAATGAGAGGCCTTTACTATTCGTTCACAGCTGCACATGGCTAGAATCTGTCCTTTTCTTGAAGTTTTTAGATGATTTCAGTGACAGCAGAGAAGAATGAAACATAAGAGTTAGTACTGAGACATCAACGCTCTTATGAGGCAGTGCAAAAAGAGGAAGGCATAGCAACTTTCTTTCTGTACCCCTGTACAGCCAGCCATGGCTGCAGCCTGGTGCCCTCCTGGGAGAATGGATGGCTGCTTGCTTGTTTCTTCTGTGCTGCAAGAAGCTCCAGGAGGGCTGTGTTCTCCTCCCATGCTCATGCTGTGCTCTCCCAGTGGGTGTGGTAAATTGATGTGTAGGGATTATGTGAAGGGAAAAAAAATCAATTGCCAACATCAAGCCCTGAGTATTTTCCATTATTGGGAATCAGCAGTCCATTTACAGTGTGAGTTGAGGCCCCACATTCCTAGCATTCCTGTGTGTTCAAATACTGAGTCTTCAGTATTTGACCAGACCCAGAGTTGGTGCAAAGACCCTTCTACTTGTTGGGTCAGACAAAAGTTGGATGCCTTGTATTGTCTAAAGTACCTTTTCAAGGTCAGTTTGTAAATAGGAAATACAGATAGCAACTTTTAGGGGGACTCTTTGGGTGTAGGACTTGCCACATTCAGCTTCTGCAAAACCTACATGCATTAATTACAAACTACCAGCCAATTAAGGGGGAGGTGGGCAGGAGAGAGGAGTGCAGCAGGAAAGTTGGGGAGCAAAGCCTAACACAGGAGCTCCCATTCCTGTTACAGCCAATTCCTTTTCTGGCCCTGCATGTACCTCCTAGAAACGCAGGTGCGTGGGACATCCACCTGGTGGTGGTTGTGACAGCCTGGAGATAAAAGTAGATAAGCTGAGACTTTACAGTGATTTTTTTCAGCTGGGGTGTCACTAAATTCAGGGAAGTTTGAAAGGTTGAGAGCCAGTGCCCTACAGCACAGCAGCTGTGCTCTCCCAGTTTCCCTGAGGGTACCCTGAAGACAAGGGTCTGGGAGCAACCTTCAAAGTATTAAGAGCCACTCATTCTTTACCATATCATCTGCCAAAAAAACTGTTTGGAGGAAAACCTGCAACATAGTTCACATTTTCTTCAGTTTATTTCTGTGTTTGTATTGCACTCTTTTTTTTCTTCTCCCCATTGGCAGTAAATCCTTAATCTGAGCCATCCATTTATTACTAGTTGGCAGTTGTTCAGACTTCTGGACTATAGCGATCTGTTTTTAGCTGCCAATAGTGCAGCATTAACAAATCTGTTCTGATATTTATCTGTGACAATGTCTTTTGTTAAATGAAGAATACAAACTTTAAGAAATGCTGTATTGGTATATTTATAGTACTGTATATGTTATTTAGTGTTTTTTTCCAACAGTATTCCAGCAAAGTGAAACAACTCCAGAGCATGTTTATGAATGTTCCTGTATGCAATTTGGAGATGTTCCTTTGTAAAAAATAGGCAACTTTGTCTGGGAACTGCTCTTTGAATGTTTTACTAGAAGAACTTGCAAACGCTGGAGACTGACTAACTTGTGTATAGGTTTGAATCCTATTTTCCTCCTCTCTAAATACCTACACTTTTTTCACTCTTGTTCATCCTTACGCATTCCAGAAGAGAACAATTTACATATAATAATTTCAATGAGCTGGAGGCTTTAGAGCCCAATCCTGGGAGGTGCTGAGCAGCTTATCTAAGGTGCTGAATGTCCTTAACTACCATTGACTTCAATAGCAGTTTGAGCGCACTCAGCATTTGCAGAATTGAGCTGTCATCGGTCCCTTGCATAACTGATTCAAGGCTGTTTCAGATATGTAGGACAGGCTAGTTCTGAGGACAGTAGGTGTTACAAGATTGGAAAATATTCAGTTAATTATTCTAAAAACTCTGGAAATTAGATCTATACATGAAAGTCTTAATTGAATGAAAGAGGAACTTGTTTTTTCTACTTGTGTCGTAATGCACATTGTTAGTGCAGCCATTATACAACATGGTATATTAGGTAACTATCATTGAGGGCTCTGCATTTTTTACAGTCAGGGAACAGTGTGGGTTACAAACTGTGTAACCCTAGAGAAGAGTTCACTTGATAACTGTGTTTTACACTCTTCCCTGCAGAATGTTGGTGACTTAATTAACCTACTTGTAGATGTATCAGCTAAAAGATACATTTCACAATGCATCTACATCTCTTTTTCAGTCATCATATACTTAAATTGCAAATTCTCATGAACTGTAACCCAGTGTCTTATGGCTCTTGATTCTACATTTCCCTGTAGATCTTCTATCTTCAAATGTGTCAGAGCTAGAGTATGTGGCTGTTAGCAAAAGGTATAGCTATATTAAACCACAGGAAAAAGCCTACATTCAAATAATGTTACGGATCTGATTTAAGACCACAAAAGACAGAAAACTGAGAAATGAGAGTGAAACTGTATCATTAATACCCCTTATTGTGCCTAGGGATTGTACATAGTGGGTACAGTGTATAATATTAACATACACAATTTAAACCATTACAATAAAGGCTGTGTGTATTTAATACAGGATTTCAGAAAATAAGGCTGGAAAGGACCTCAGGAGGTTATCTAGTCCAACTCCTTGGTGTCTCTCTCCTTTCTAAACCATCCTAAATATTTTGTTATCTAACCTGCATTTTAAAATTTCTAGTGATAGACATTTTATAATCTCTCTGGATAATCTGTTCAGTGCTTAACCACCACCTTAAAATAGGTACTGACTTTTGGTGTAACAACATTAGGTTTATAGCAATATGCCATCTTTCCTTCATCCAAAGGTATCCAAGGTTGGAGATGCCCCAGAGAATATGGTCCTGATTTTCTGTTATTCCATTATTTTCACTGGATTCAGAAACAAGAGAGGTGTAACAAAGATGGCCTTATGGTCCATGTTTAGACTATACTTTTGGTGTATCCTTAGGATCCCCCAGCATGGAATCAGCACTGGCCCAGTCTAATCAGGAAGACTCCCTTCAGTTTTCTTGGGAATCATTTTTTCACCTTTCATGGGTCATTTAAACTACTGGCATAAAGGAGCTGGAGCAAAATAGATAATTGGACCCCATGTGTTTCTGTGACAGCAGTTAGGAGTTAAAACCATGGGAGAGCTCACATAATGGGCTTTTAAAATCATTGACATACCACAGAGCAGAGCAGAGAGTAGCTCTCTTTGTGGGATTGCAGGCTGGGAAAACAGACATAAAGGAGGATGGGCCAAATCTTCACAAGGTGCTGTGCAGAGGATTACAGGCATCAATCCAGCCTTTAGAACATAGCAACAACTGCAAACTATCCCATTGCACCTGTATGCTTTCTGCCTGCAAAGGACTTTTTTATTTGGGTTGTGTCCTGAAAAATCTAGGACTTGACCTTAGTAGATGGTGCAACTTCATTGCTAATGTAGAATTCCACTAATGATAGCAGAATTGGGTTCCTGGGTGCACACGTGCAAAGAAATCCCCAAACGACCCCCCCACCCCCCAAAAAACCTGCAACTATTAAATATGTCTGTTTAGTAATTTTGCAATTCCCATAAATGATGAATGTTTCGGTTTCATGTTTTTTATTATTAAGTCAAAGAGTCAACATTATTATATAAGACAGTGAGTCAATATTTCCTTTGTTGCTTCTAAGCATAGTGGGATAGGAGTAATTGTTATCTTTTTTCCACTTAGATTTCTTTTTCCTCAGCTATAAGAAAATGTTCTCCGATGGATTTGATTTCTATTTCCAGTTTCAGACAGGTGAGAATTTTTATGGCTGAAAGTCTGGTGTTACAAAGAAAGCTCTTCATATATCCTTTGTTGCAAAACCACTAGTGGATATTGCTATAATTATATTTGATAATGAAGGTCTCAGACCTGTAACTGTTACTCATGCCAGTAGATGCCTTCAGTGAAAATTCTATATTTTTCACAAGGCAATTGGTAGCTCATTCAGTCAGTTGTATAACCGGACCTTCGCAGATCTCAAAGTATGTGATAAATAAGATAAACTTGATTATACCCATTTTACATGTGAAAAAACAATTAACAGAGAGTGAGCTAGGTAGCATAAAGTGGCCAGCAGACCAGGCACAGAGCCCAGATATCCTGAGTCCCAGTCCAATGCTCTATTTGCTAGTGCCCAGTTCCTTAAAAGGATTGTTTCAGTGGCATTTGAGCCCAGATGCCCAATTTCTGAAATTTCAAACTTGGCTTTTCAAAGTACCTACCATTTTGCTGTCCCATTGAATTGAGCAGTATCTGTGTGTTCTCAGTGCTCCTGCAAACCAGATCTCAGCGTCTCCAGTCAGGCACCCAGAATGTGAGGTACGTACAATTAGTGAGCCCCTTTGAAAAGACTGGTTTTATTTCACATATGATCTTAGTGGCAAATACAGAACTAAAATCTTATTTACAGTATTTAACTGCATTAATTGAGAAACCAACCTTTCTCTTCCTCCTGCTCCTTGTCTTGTCTACTAGGCACCTTTCAAATTCTGCAACAAACAAGGAATTTTACAGACCAGTCCCCTTCACTGCAAAATCCTGATGGAGTCCCAAAGCAATTTTACACTGTGCTCTGAATCATACACAGATTCTATGGAAAAAAGTCAGAATACTATCTTGCATTTAAAGATACAATACACAGTGCCTAGACACAAGGATCAAATTAACTAATATATGAGTGATTCAGACCTTGCAACCTTTAGCACTGGTTTTGTGTCCACTTCCTCATTTTTATTTTTATTTTTATTTTTAAAAGCAAACTAGAAAAGATTGACATTCCATTATGTGGCGCCAGCGGGGTAGGAACCATTACATGGTTCCACACAGACCGCTGCCACTTAGGCTAATGGAATGCTGCTGGCAGGTTTTGGAGCTACTTGCTGACATCAAAGAATAGACTCAGGAAACTGGGGTACCACTGCAGGTTTTAGAGAGGACTGTGCTCTAATGTGCACAGACTTTTCTGCCCTTAAGCATACATGTAAGCATCACTCTTTTTGCCCTTTCTTCACCAACCTGTAGCTATCCTGTCTCTTCCCCAGCTCCTTGTGCAGTCCCATTCCTCTCACCTTCCTGGGGGCCTTAGCTGTTGCTGATTCAAGGCATGAGAGATCATGACGGGAAACCATACTTCAGCATGGTAACAGTGAGTCCATCAGCTCAGTATGTTATGCATAAGAAAACAACACTAGCAGCAACAAAAGAGATTTTTCCTAAAGCATGAGCTCCTTAACAGTATCCAGTTGGCACATTTCCTTATTGAGGTTCTGAGCTACTGTTTACACTGAAAGGCAAGTAGAGGAACTAAAAATGTTGAAAGAGAGCTTTGCTTTGGTATAGATGTTTGTGACTTTAGTAATGTATTTTGCATCCGTGGAAAAGGCTTTACTATTTTTTTTGACTAAAAGTGCATTAAAATAATAAGATAAATAATACAAAAGGATATATCTAAATGTATTTATTTAATTAGACTATTTTTATGTACCTAACATTTTTTTTGTTCGTTTTTTCTCTCAAAAGTTATATTTACTCAGAAAATATTTTGCATCTCAATGAGAGCGAATTTTTTTCAGGAGTATGAAGAGCTACACAGCAGAGATAATGTTATGCCAAATCTACTGTTTTTTAACCAAGCAAAAGCAAAATAGTGTTATGTATTAAATACATCACCACGCAGATTTTCAACAGATGAATTTTAGATAATGTGCATAGGCAGGATATTGTTGTACTTTTTATATAATTTATTTACATGAATTTCACTGTCTTTCCACTTTGGAAACTAAAGTCATATTTTCTAGTTTCTCTGATCTATCATCACCCACAAAATTATTATATTTATTTAGGGTTTGATATTGCAGGGTGCCTACTTAAACCTCAACTCGTATAACTACTATTATCAGGAGCCAGGAACCCATTGTTAGACTCTGTATATACCTATAACAGAGAGGTGGCACTTGAATGTAAGTTAAAGATGGTAGGAGGGCACCTTTGGGTGCCTGCCACCTTAAGGGCAGAGGCAGGCAGATACCATGTGTCTGATGAGGGCAGCCATTTTGGGAACACTAGGCATATAAAGACTGCAGTTTGCTGCTGCCAGCCCAGGCAGAAACTTTGCCTGGTTGAGTGGCATGGAACATCTAGAGGTAAGAGCAGGCCACTCTTGGTCCTGGGCATGATCTAAAAGTGCACCCTGCCAGGAAGGGTGGCCTGGTGGGGCTCCTAGTGGTGTGGGAGGAGCCCCCAGGAAATGCCAGGCCAGTTACCTCCCTGGTGAAAGGTTGGTAGGGATGCCTGAACCCCAGCCCCCACCATCTGGTGGGTAATTCTGAGAGCTGGGGGGGCAGGTGTATCCATGTGTAGGCACCAGAGCCCAGCAGGGATGCAGATCCCAGAGACTCCAGAGCAGGTATTGCATGGAGTGCTGGGAGGCCCTACACAAAATAGGGCTGAGGTGGGTGTAGGCCTGAAGGACAGTCCCGGGGTCATGCTGAGTAGGGTCGAATGGGAGTAGGCTTGAAGGCCAGTGCAAGGACCAGCCTGTGAGAAGTTTGTTGCAAGCATGAGACAGAGACCCCAGGGTGAGGCGTAGTGTCGAGTTGCCTGGTGAGGGGCTTGGGGCAGGATTAGCCCAGGGCTTGGCAGTTCCCACATAGAGTAGGGGAACTCACGGGAACTGAAGGACTATGTGGCGAGGCCAGTACATGAGTAGTAAAGCCTGATGGCCCAAGAGGGGCCATTCAAAAAGGATCAAGGGAAGTGGAGTGTGGCCTAGTAATGGGCCGTATGCCAGAGGCCCTGGTGATAAGGGGGGTGGAGTGGAAGAGGCCTTCTGTGAGAGGAGAGGTGGTATGAATGAGTGGGTGTGTGGAGCCCGACTTTGGACTAGATTTGTTCTAGTCTCAGACTGGATATTAACCTAGATGCCATCTGTGAGGCATGGGCTGTGGTGTGTAGGGGAGGTTCGGAGCCACAGATAGTGCTTCCTGGCATTGAGATAGTAATGGGTGGTCTCCCACATTATAGCAACCATTTATGGAACAGCAAAGTTGTGGCAGACAAGACTGGATGGATGGCCCAACAGAGACAGATGGGTGGGCCAGAATGAGACCTGCCCCTGAGACTTGTCCTCTGTCACAAAGACCCAAAGCTTTTTCAGCATCAGGTCCTTTTAAAGCTTAATATAATCAGGCTCAGTTTAGGTTTTCCTCTCAGCAAATCCTTTCTTCTTCAGACATGTATCTATTTGTAATCAGTTCAATGCAGATAAAACCATTACTACTTCACTCTTCAGAAACACTTTATGATTCTTAATTAAAGCTTTTGTCTGAACACAAAATAATTAATACATAAAATAAAGCACAGGGAAAGAATCAACTGTGAAACTAGTCACTCGGTTGTGTATTTAAACAATATTTAATCATTAGAGTAACACAGTGCTTGCACTTTTGGAAAGAAAACAAGCCTTATACTTCATGTTTATTTAACACTTTGACTAGTTCATTCTTGGAGGTATGAAATGAGGCTTATAGAGTGCCAGAGTAGTAAATCATACGTTCTGAAAATTACTGGGTCTTAAACAGTAGTGTCATTTTAAACTTAACAGTTCAGTGGCACACCAGCATATAAAACTGACCTCTTATAACAACATCTACTGTTTACACTGAAAGGCAAGTAAAGGAAATAAAAACAAGGCATAAAATACAGTCTAGTAGGGGTGTCATTTACTCAGGTTTCTGCGTAAATTCTGAAGACACTGATAGGCGTGTTGATTTTTACGCACCTAAGATACAAAATAAATGTAAGTGTACACCACGCATTACATACACACATAAATGTATATGGACCAACTATATAAAAGGAAAAGAACTAGAGTTCAATGAATACAGCAACAAACGATCCATGAACATTTGCTATAAGTTTGCCCATTTTATGTTCTCTTTCCACTTATTACAATGAATACATTTGCTCATGGAAAAAAAAAATTGTAAACACATATTGAAGAATATTTGTAAACAGTGAATTTTGAATTTGTAAGTACAAGTAATTGTACCAAGAAGAGATTATGGGAGTTGCACTCATTCATTTGGGGCTTTTTTACATATGCATGTTCGATGAGCTTTAGTTAAAGTGCCTCTGCCACCATTTTGAAGTGTGGGGACACTGATACACAAGATGTGGAAGCTGCTGCAGGTGTACTAATTAGCATGCTCCAGCAGAACCAATTAATTGAGTCTGCTCTGACATGCTGTAATTACAGCGCATAATTACAGCCTCCCTGCACATCTATAGGCACCCTTGGTGAGCATGATTTTACAAAGAAATGTATAAGGTTGTTGAAAATCAGTGGGCATAACTAGATATTTGAAAATATAGTATGGGCAAAGGACAGTTTGAGAGTGATCACTTTTATCAATTTTCAAGCTTTATCTGTCACTAGTTAGTCCAAGGTCAGCTTAGGGCTGTGACTAAAATAGGACTACCTGTGTGTTTGTGAGACCGAGGGATATATTTTCAAACAGTTATTTCTTCTGAAAGGAGAGAGTATGAAGGTAACTTGAATAAAGGAAAACCAATGAAATTTTAATATGAGATGCTGTGAATGAATTTAATGAAAACTCTCGTGTCTCTTTCAGAAACCTAGACAAAAGGCATTGTTCATCTCTGGGGATTGGTGATGAATACAGAATTTGGAAGTGATCAAAATTTGTTTTTGTTTAGCTGTTTATTGGTGATATCCAGCTTCTATCAGTTAAATTTCCACTTAACAATGAAATGAAAATTACCAGCCCCTCCAAAAAATATCCAATGTGATTTTACCACAGAGACCAGTGGCTTATTGGTCATGGAGAGTGAACTACCTTCTCTCTCATGGAGATAGCACTTCCAGTTTGGGGTTATTGGTGATACATTATTAGTATGGTATGGGAGAGATTGCGCTGCCTCTACTACATCTGTTGACAACAGATCTTATTATTTTAGGCTATTAATCCAGCACATTTCATGAATGATAAATATATTGTTTAAAGTGAACATGAATGCCTCTGAGCTTTCAAGGCATACTTTAGAGTATTTTCATGCTAAATTAATGTGTGATAATCAGGGATCCAGGTTTTCCATTTACCGCATTTTTCTGTGGTGAAACTCAAATTTTCTCTTTTTAGGGAGGAAAATGCAGGAAACAGAGGAGGTCCCTTTGTAGGCTGGCAAAGTTCCAGCCTGCAAAGGGGCTTAGGGGAGCAGGAGAAAGATGGCCAGCAGGGGTACCATGTGCATGTGTGCACATACATGTAAATGCACATGGCTGTCAGGCAGCCTGCAGAGCAGCTCCCCACAGGTAATCTTGTGGGGGAAGAATTGAGGCCCCCATAGAAAGGGAGGGAGGGAGTTGGGCAGGGCTGGGGGGGACCAGCTGCCCAGCTGGGGTGGTGGTGGGGCTTGGAGCCTGAGGCTGGACTACATGGCCACTGGGCCTGGGCAGGGAGTGGAATGGAGCCATGGGCTTGTCTAGAGGGTGGGGCGGGATTGGGGCTTGGGTCCCCACCACTGCACATTCTTGGCGGGTGTATGAAGGGAATATGACTTCTAGATTTGTGCAGGGGTTAGGGGTGGGCTGCCCACTGTGGACTTGGGCTCTTCACCCTGCTGCTCTCCCCCGGGGGCCTTGGTGGCCCAGCTGGCAGGACCCCAGTGCATCAGGGCAGTCTGGGGTGGAGAGGCTTGTGATGCTGCTGTGAGCTCTACAGTGCTATGGTGAGGCACCCTGTGCTTGCTTGGCAGAAGGAGGGTGGTGGCATGGAGTTGTGCTCCTTGCTGCTGCCAGGTGGGCAGGAGTGCCTTGCCATGATGGCACGGGGCTTGTGGTGGCAGCATGGAGCTTCCCCACCTGACCCCACTCTATACTGCCATGCTGGGTCCCACCTGCTGAGCTGTGAAGGCCCCTAGGGAGGGCAGCAGGGTGGGGAGCCCAAGCCTGCAGCAGACAGCCTGCACCCATCTGCCCCCTCCCCGCTCTGGCTATGCCACCCATGTTGAAAGGGAATCCAGGCTTCATGGTGTGATCCTTGCTTGGGTTGTAATAGCTGCTGCCTCCCACAGGTGGCAACCAGTGCTTGGGTGATTCTGTGGGGGGAACAGTGGGCTGTGGCCCCAGGTCCCTGGCCTTGTAGCCCTGGCAGCTTGGGACCATCTCCAGCATGGCTGGGTGCATGTGGGTGGAGAGTGAAGGGCACTGGCAAGGCCATGTGAGCTTTGGGTGTGGAAGGAGGGACACTGGTGGGGCCGGGGGGTGGGGAGGAAGGAACACCAGAAGGAATGAGTGTTTGGGTGGGGAGGGAGGGGCACTTGCAGGGTTGGGGGAGCCCCCCTGGCTTGGCAAATGGCTGCAGGGGGACCTCAGGTGCCTTCCTCAGACCTAGGAGGCACCAGCCACCAAGCATCAGGGACAGACCCCAATTCAGTGTGGCCAAATCTGAATATTTGATGCTTATTTACAGAATCAGTGATTCGGACATAGACACAACTTTAAGTGTTTTTTTCTACATGCCTTGAGGTACCAGCATGACTCATGAATGCTGTGATGGTGGGGAGTGTCCCACAGGAGCATGGAGGAGGGGGACATATTCTCAGTGGTGAACCTGGAAGTGGACTGGAAGTACTTCTGGTCCACTAGGGAGCACGTAGAGGCCTCCCCACCCCGCACCTCCCTGGCTTGGCGATTTGCCCACAGGGGAGACCCCAGGTGCCCCCAGACTCAGGAGGCACCAGTCCCCGAGCTGGGAGGGTGTGGGGGAGTGGGTAGCACATTCCCTGGCAGACCAGGAACTGGCCTGGAAGTGCTTCTGGTCCTCTTCCATGTCTGCTGCTGAGCACGCTGGGGAGCCCCCCATGCTTCTGTGGGACTCTCCATGCACCCCAGCATCACAGCAATCACAAGCCCCTGGTTCCTAGAGGTATGTAGAAAAAATATTTAAACTGTCTCTACGGCCAAATATCTAAATTTTTCCAAATCTCTGAATTGATTCAGAGGGTTCTGATTCAATTCGGAGAGAATAAAGGGTCTCCTGATTAAATTCGGATTCAGAGATTCAGCCACTGAATCGGATTGAATCTCTGCCAAATTGAATCAGGGACCAAAGCTTTGCACAGCCCTAATGACTTGCTCAAAGCCATGTACTAAACTGGTGATAGGTAGGTGGCAAGGTCATGCTTTGTAGGTTCATGCTTTGTTCACTAAACAATATTGTTAATTTCCATATGTGATAGATTATGGCATTCATGCTAATATTTCTGTTAATTTCTCATGTTGTTATAATGTTACATGAATCATTTTACCTATAGAAGGCAGGGTAAATATGCACCTTTGTAGACTAACTGAATAAGACATACCACATTTACTTGGATATAAGATGAGGTTTTCCACCCCAGTCAACATGGGGAAAAGAGCCCATTGTCTTACATTTGCATACAAGGGAACCTCATTAAATATACTGTATATATTAAATACATACAAGTGGACTGGCTAAGCTTGCAGATGACACCAAATTATGGTGAAATACTCTCTTGCTAGAGGATAGGCTGGCAATTCAGGCAGTTCTGAAAAACCTGATGATATTCAATGCAGAGAAATGCAAGGTGCTTCACCTCGGGAGAAAAAAACCCACATCATACTTACAGGCTTGCAAGTGCTACACTCACTAGCACCACGACTGAAAGATACTTAGGGCTCACGGTTGACCACAAGATGCACATGAACCCCCAATGTGATGCTGCAGCCAGTAAAGCAGATAAAACTCTCGCTTGCATCTACTGATGCATTTCAAGGAAGACCCAAGAAGACATCTTTCCATTTTACTTGGCCTTGGTGAGGCTGCAGGTGGAATACTGCATTTAATTCTGGGCTCCACACTTTAGAAAGGATGTGGAGAAGCATGAGAGAGTCCAGAGGAGAGCCATGCACATAACTAGAGATCAAGAGAACAGGCCTTATGAGGAGAGGCTGAGAGGCATGGGACTCTTCAGCTTGGAGAAGAGAAGGCTCAGGGGGAACTTGATGGCAGCCTATAGGGGGTGTGCATCAGGAACTGGGAGAACTTCTGTTCACCAGGGCACCCCAATGGAAGACAAGGTCTAACCGTCACAAGCTGGTGGAAGACAGTTTTAGACCAGACATAAGGAAAAACTTCTTTACTGTCTGAATCCCAAGAGCCTGGAATAGACTCACCCCAGAAGTGGTGCAAGCATCTACTCTGGATACCTTTAAGAAATGCTTGGATGGTTTTCTTGCTGGGGTGATCTGGCCCCAGTTGACTTCCTGCCCTTTGGGAAGGGAGCTGGATCTAATGTTCTCATGAGGTCCCTTCCAGCCCTAATGTCTATGAAGTCTATCATTAACTGCTACCACAAGCAGCATGTACTTAGTAATGGAAACCAATTATAAAGGTGATTAAATGTAGCCAACACTGAGCATGATTAATAGAACACATCGCCTATATTGGGCAAATATACTGATGGGAACCATTTTTTGTGCATGTATGTGGCCCTTAGAAAAAATGGGCTGTTGCTCCCCTAGGAGGGAACAAGCATTGGGCTTGGAGGTACTTCAATACCAGGCCAGAACTCAGAGAAGCTGGAGCAAGCTCCAAATGTACTGCAATACTAGGCCAGCACTGAGACAGCTAGAGCAGGCCTTGACACCCTCCCCTTGGTGCCAAAATGCTACATTTCGTCATAGCCAAAAAGGATGAAATTCTAACGGGAACCTACCACATTGCACTCAGTCTCCTTCAGCACACTTTTTCAAGTCAGGGCGAGCCACTACATTGAATACATGTTAACTTCCTCTTTACTCCCACACCTTTCTTTCCTATTTCCAGTGAGTCCTGTTTTTTAACTGGTCTTACATGCCTGGCAGATGTTACCAAATGGGGCCCAAGCAACTTACCTTAGAATTCCTCTATTTCCCCTTCTCTAAGCCATGAGATGGAGCTGGACCAGGTTGCCCTGTGCCTCATCTGAATATATTTTTGCAGCATTCAAGGACTCATGACAAGAGCATCCTGTTCCAGTCATGTGAGGGGGAGGAGAGAGGGTGCTAATTAGCACATGGCTCCTTTGTGGGGGGGTATCTGGAGTACATACATATACTGAATAGTGATGAGCTTTCAGATCACCATGGCTTGAAACTGTTGCCTCTGCTGGGGCCTAACCCAGTCATTACACTTTTGTCTGTGGACTAAGGTAATGCATAATTTATACCATATTGGGCAGAAGAGATACTACCACAAGGTGGTTTTTGGCCCAGGTACTTTTACTTACCTGGCAAGGGAGATGTCCTTCTTCTTTACCTTTGAATGACTTGGTGTGATTAGAGGGTGGAGACCTGTCCATTGCACCGCAGGCAGGCATACCTGCAAGAATCTACAAATGCTCCCAAATGCGAGGATCCTGGCTACAAAATTTATGGTTATGGGAATTGGTCTCAGGCCTTCCCTCTAGCTTGCTCCTTTGGCCTTTTGGCTAGGGGTAAGTGAGACTAAGAGGCATCTGAACTCCAGGGCCTCTGGGCTTGTGGCTTGGATGCCTGCCATGGATTTGGAAGTACCTGAAGAGTCCAGGAGGTAGCTTACTTGCTGGTGTAGCACCATGCAGACTCTGCTCAGTTTATAGAATTTGGAACTGATCTAGCTGATTTGGCCCAAGACATTAAATTAAAAGAAAATTGTACTATGTCTAAGCAAGTCTAGAAGTGCTGCTTAAAAGTGTGTTCATGGAGTAGCTGTGCTAAAACTTGTAGCAGTTTTAAAACAGGTAAACTATATCAATTCTGGATGAACTAAGTCTATGGGTTCCTGCAGTAATTTCCCTATATGCAAATTTATTACAGGTATTTTTATTTCTAGGTCATTTTTTTTAATTTGCTTCTTGCTTCCATATGCTCAGGGACAACAGGGTCTGACAGTAAAGAAAGGGCTGCAGAGGAAAGAAGTTGGGGGAGCAGAAGGCAAGGGGATTTACCTGACGCCCCAGTTTTATTTTCCATTCTGAGGGGGACACATTCAAGGCACGCTTCCAATAATTAGATTCTATACCAGGAGAATTATAACTTTTCCATTAATAGAATCTAATTATTGGGGAGTCGTCTTCTAATAAGAGGTATCTTATATTGAAATACATGTGGGGTGTGCGTGTGTGTGCAGCACAAGAATTCATGAATCCAAGTTTACTTCATCAGGTCCTCTAACACTAGCATGCAGGGTAAGAACAATTAATAGCATCCCTACTAGATGGGACGGCTGCATGCAGAACAAGATAAGATGGAGCTCCAGCATCAAGTTAGAAGCTTGAAAGCTTTGTTAACCTGTCAAAAAAGGCAGGGATTGCAGATAGCATGGAAAAATTGGAGAGTGCATGCCTGGCCAAGGAAAAATTGGAATTTGTGTCTTCAGTGAGACAGTTGGCAAATCAGTGGTTTTTCTCTGAGCTCAGCTGTTTTCTGCCTCTATCAGAAATATGCAAAAAAGGTGCTCCAGGAAAGACTCCTGGGATGTCATAGTAAACCTTACTATGCAACTGCTCAGAATGCATTCTAACATTCCAGATTTAACACATACTAAGTGTCCCAGGCGACAATGCTCTAAGAGCATCTGCAGAAAGAGAGTGCAGAGTAGCATTCATCCTTACTTCACACTATCCTTTGTATACAAGGCATGAGAGAGCTGTTTAGCACTGGTGCAAAAAATGAATAGGCTATTCTTTCTTTATGTAGTTCTGGTGATGCACTTTCCCACTTTTCTAGTCCAGCTGCAGGAGGGGAAGATTGGCTCTGCCTGTGATTTGTTAAATTATTGTAGGACTTTAGGGCATCCAAATTCATGTTGCTCAAGTGACTGGTAGTAGCTAACAATGGTGATTAGCATGCACTTTTTTCAGTCTTCATAGAAACAATGGAATCCAAGTAGAAGGTCTTTGAAGAAGAAACGTGGTCACGGAAATCAAGGACAACAAAGGAGTCCTTCTTTAGGTACATAGGGAACAGGGGGAAAACAAATGGGAGTGTGGCGCCATTGCTCAACAATGTAGGAGAGCTGGTTACCAGTACCCAGGAGAAAGCTGAACTCCTGAATGACTACTTCACCTTGGTTATTCACCAGACCAAAAGGAAAACTATACAAGGTAAAGCAGAGGATGAGCAAGGTAGGAACAATTGCCTTCATACTATTGCCATAGAATTGGTGCATGACCAATTAAAAATTAGACATATACAAATCAGTAGGACCAGATGATCTTCATCCGAGAGTGCTGAAGGAGCTGGCTAAAGTCATTGCAGAACCCTTGGTGAAACTCTTTCATAACTCATGGCACTCTGAAGAAGTCCCTGAGGACTGGAAGAGGGCCAGTATTGTGCCCATCCACAAGAAGGACATGAGGGAGGACCCAGGTAACTATAGGCCAGTCAACCTAACATGCATCCTAGGGAACATCCTAGAAAAGTTCATCAAGGAGTCTATTTGTGATAAGCTTGCAGATGTTAAGATTCTGAATGACAGCTAGCATGGCTTCATCACAGGCAGGTCTTGTCTTACCAACCTCATCTCCTTCTATGACCAGGTAATTTGCCATCTGCAGACAAGAGAGCAGGTTGACATTGTATCGCTTGACTTCCAAAAGGCCTTTGATCTAGTATTTTGTAATGTCCAGATTGTGGGATTAACTGTGAGACAGTCAGGCGGGTGAGAAATTGGCTGCAGGAAAAAGCCCAGAGAGTCATATTTAGTGAACGGATCTGTGTCATCCTGGTGAGAACTGGGTAGTGGTAGTGGTGTCCTATAGGGGTTGGTGCTTGGTCCAGTACTTTTCAACATCTTTATTAACAATTTGGATATGGGGGTGAAAAGTTAACTGGCCAAGTTCATGGATGGCACCAAGTTATGGGGGACCATGGTCACGCTTGAAGATAGGCTACAGATACAGGAGGACCTGGACAGGCTGGCAAGTTGGGCGGATTGGAATCTGATGAAGCTCAATGTCGAGAAATGTAAAGTGCTCCACCTGGGGATGAGCAGCCTCCAACACACCTACAGGCTTGGCAGCACCAAACTGACCAGCACCACGAATGAAAGGGACCTGAGGGTAATAATAGACCACAGTATGAATATGAGCCGGCACTACGATGCTATAGCCAGTAGGGCAAATAATAGTCTGGCATGCATCAATCAATGCATTTCCAGCAAAACCAAGGAGGTGATTCTTCTGCTCTACTCAGCACTGGTGAGACTGTAGTTGTAGTTGGAGTACTGCATCCAGTTCTGGGCACCACACTTTAACAAGGGTATGGACAAGCTTGAGAGAGCCCAAAAAAGAGCCACCCATATGATCAGAGTCTTAAAAGGCAAGCCATACGAGGAAAGGCTCAGGGGTCTGGGACACTTCAGCCTGAGGAAAAGAAGTCCGAGAGGGGACCTGGTAGCAGCTTATTGCTACACTAGGGGAGTGCATCAAGGGCTTGGTGAGCAACTGTTCACCAGGGCACCTGAGGGGATAACCAGGAGTAATGGCCACAAACTCCTGGAAGATCGGTTCAGACTCAACATTAGGAAAAACTTCTTTACAGTCAGGATGTCCAGACTGTAGAATAAGCTTCCTCCAGAGGTGGTGCAACCACCTACCCTGGAGATCTTCAAGAGGAGACTAGACAGTCACCTTGATTTGGTCACTAGACCCCCAGTTATCTTTCCTGCTTGCTGCAGGGGGCTGGACCCGGCGATCTTCTGAGATCCCTTCTGGCCTTACAATTTATGAATCTGTTTTAAACTTCTTTCTTCACTATGTTTCTGGTGCTACTTTTATTTAAATTTCCTGCTTATCCAGGGTTCTACATAGCCTGGACCTTTGCTCCCTTCTTTTATTTTTGTCAATATTTACATGCTTAATTCTCGCAGTGGCTTATGTATCCCAGATAAAATCCTAGAGGCTCAAGACCAATGGCCATTTTGTGAGATTCTCACATGAAAAAGACTTCCTTCCTGAGAGAGAATGATATTGAGGATATTTTTTCTTCTCCTTTCTCTTCAGTCTGTGCTTATACAAGTACAGCATCAGCTCAATGGGCAGAGGTCATGGTTATAATTTTGAGGAGAGCTGAGAAAGGCTTGTTTATTAGTCTGAATATCTACTGAAAAGAACACTACAATCTTAATAATGAAACTTTGGGAAATGTGACCCTTCAATTAACTGCATTATTAATGTTATGACCATCAAGAAACTGCATGCAGGGGTTAATAATAGTTCATTTCCTTTGAATGCTCATGATATTTATTACTCAAAACTTTCTGGTTAATTACACAAATCATGCCGCGTTCACTTCTGAAGCTCATACAGACTCTTAAACAAATGTTTATTGCATGTGGTAAAGCAGGGGTGTCAAATGTAAGGCGCATGGGTTGGATCTGGCCCACTCTATCAGGCCCACCAGGCTACTGGTCAGCCACTGGAAGTTGGGGAGAGTGGCCAGTGGGGAATGGCTTTCTGCAGAATCTGGGACCCTTGAGCCCTAGCGTGCATGACAATCGGCAGCAGGACGGTGACTGAGGGCAGTCTAGGTCACCCTTCAGCCTCTTCTCTCATCACCAATGAAGCAGCCTTACTTTCTTGGCCAATGGCCCTGCTGCTTCCCTTTGCCCCCATGCCAGAGCTGGAGCCAGAACTCCCATAGTTGCTGTGTAACCCATATGCTGCCACCATTGCACAAGGCCTGTGGTGGCAGCATCTGCTTCAATTCTGGTATGGGGTATGTAGCACACGGCAAGAGCTGGTGCTGCTACCACTGCTGCTGTGCACACCAAGCTGGAGCTGGGGCTGCCACCACTTCTACCAGAGCCACCTCATACCCTGGGCTGGATCTGGCCTGCAAGGAGCCCTGTGGTCCAGATCCAGCCCTATGTATGAAGTGAGTTTGACACCCCTACAGGAAAACATTATACTCACCTTTATTCAAACACTTTCAATATCTCCTTTGGCAGGAAACTTTCTATTACTTGTGAAAAAAATGAAAAAATGTTGGCCATCCTGTATGTAGGATTATTTTTGGTGATGTTGTCTCTGTTATGGAGAGGAGCTTGATGTTTGCAATAACTCTTGTAAAGGTGTCAGCAAACACATAGTTAAATTCTGAAGTTAACATTTCTGTTTTAACTTCTGATGCAAAAAGCTGCGCTTTATCATCAGTGATTAATATTGTAAATCTAAACGTTGTACATTATGGCTAATTATCAAATACTGTAATACTATTTTTATTTACTTTGTTTATTGGAAACAATGAAGTATTTCTATAGTTTCTGAATTTTGAAATGTTCTAAATAAAATTTTCCAAATAACTAACTATATATATTTGCATTTAAGACAAATGTGCAGTGTGTATATGCTTGGAAGTGGGGAACAAACTTGTGTGGTCTCCCAACTTTCCAAGCAATTATGTGATTCCAGCATTTGTAGGACTTCAGCAAAGCATCAAAAGTTATGGGCTTGTGATAAAAAGTTGGTAACGTTTTAATAGGTTCATTGGAGAAGCAGATTGGAGATTGATCTAAACAGTGCCAGTTATGAATTGGTTTGAATATGTAGACTATAGTTTATCAAGAACCTAGAAAAACCTGTCAAAATTATTTCAGTAATCTGATTAGAATGATGTTTAACCATTCTCCTTTGGGTGAATTCAAAGTTGGGTTTTGTAGCTGAAAGGCCAGTGACTAATTTTGTGAACAATCTTGCCTATGAAATATTCCATTATTTAAAAAATATTTATTTGATAAATGATCTGTCAACAATTTATGAAGTTAACATTTCTTTTCATTGGTAAAGTAACTATTGAGGTTACAAGCTAAACAGTGCCAAAATAGTGAAGACTACAGCATACTTCGCTGTTCATTCAATGCAAACATGTCTGCTTTAACTAGTTTCAGTGTAGCTGTTACAATTTTCTTCCATAATATATGATCAGTTTATAAGGATTTCCTTTGCATGTGTGAAACACATTTAATGTTAACATTCACAAATTGGAGTTAGTTAGAAATAATGCACTGATAGATGTAAAAGAGTGTAAGTAACTCCTTTGTGTTGAACGTGCAAAACTGATGTTACTCATTTAAAAAAGCCCACATTTGCACCATTGTTACTCACGTTACTTGTATCCAAGGGATAACATTCTTTGTTCCTCTTTATGTAAATTAACAATCTTTAGCCAGTTCTGTGTCAGAAATAAATAGTTGAAGGAGCTCTCGGACAACATTTATTTTGTATGTACATTAATGGGCACTTCCATTTTTCCTGGAGGCTAGAATCCACTTTGAAATTCATGTTTGATAAATTCCCTGGCTTTCCAAGTAATTTAGCTGTCTATAGGGCTGTTGATCCTTTGAGTGTATTGCTGAACCATTGGGACTTGCACACCACATCTGCATATCCAAGTTCAAATATATACTCAAGATGATTGGTTTAAACTTTAAGTTGTTGATCTTATTCCTGATAGATTTGTTAGACTGTCTCCCATTTCATTTCTAAAATCTGTGCCTAATCCGTAAATACCCTTCTTAAATATATCTCCACTAAATTCACTGATTGAGTTAGTAAAAGAATCGTTTTGTAAGCATAGTGTGAAATTAATATTCAGCATAGCACAATAATCTTAAGACAAAAATCAGCTTGATAGTGTGTATATGACTTAGAATTTGAACCGGGCACTTAAGGATCAAATGTTTTATTACATCAGTGTGCTACTTTCTAAACTAAAAAGAGTCTCCTTGAAAAATCATGCCCCACCTTCTGAGCGTTCAACAAAGGCTTACATTTCTTGAGGTGATCATTAGGTCATAAATTATTGGACAATGATTCAATTAGTATTGCCTAGTCAGCCTTTCTTAGACAGGCCAGACTTTTCTTTTTGCAGTTTTTGGCCAGAAGCTAGAGTGGGCCTAAAGTTGCTATTAATACATTGAGCAAGAATGGACAAAACAACAGATGCAATATAAAAAATTCACTGCACTTTGAGAGCTCCTGCAAGAAACAGCCATCTGCAAGTTTGAGCCAGACCTGTCTCAAATACAAACTGTCCTGAACTGCTGTGCAAACCTCTGTAGGCCTGAGACACTCCTCTCCTGCCATATGTCCTCCTTCTGTTCTAAATGTTGTACATATTTTGGTCAGGTATGCCATATTTCAGGGCTATTTTATTTTGTTCAGCTGCTGTGCAACACAAAAGGATATTCATGTGAGTTCTGTAAATACAAGGGCTTGAGTATCTGTTCCCGTTAACAATTTTCACTTATTCTTGCTTAAGTTCCTTTCAGAACTAAAGGGATGCACTTTTCACATAAAGAAATTAGGGCATTTGAAATGTAACTTAAGGATATAAATAAATTGAAATCTCTTTGTGGTCACAGTATCATCAGTTTTAACAAAGCATTACTTATTTTGTCTTTTGCTCTGAACAGCTTCAGATATAATTTGATCTGAAATGACTTCTTTCCGACTTTGAAATCACTACAAATGATTTAAACAGTGCTTAAGAGGAGCACAAATTCCAAGTTGCCTAGCTTTATTATTTTATTTTTGCAATTAGGTGTTTCACATTCCATGAAACATGGAACTTTTTAAAAGTTCCATGAAAGAAGTCTTGTCTTGGGGGTAACTATACCTTTATAGAGAATGGTTTTGCTAGATGCATAGGAAAGATGCAGAGGATTTTTTTCTTTATTTACATTTCTATTTTTAATTACCTCGTTTCACTTAGCTAAATTTCTAAGAAAATCCAAGTAAGTACACAGTACAATATTTTTTTAATGACTTGTTCTGGCATTTGATACATTTTGACCAAACTTAAGCTTCTCTTCCTTTTTTCTTTTTGCTATGTCTTGTGAGGAAATTATTCTTCTGTGTGGCCTGTCAAGCCAAGACCCTGTAATTTCCTTGCTTTAGCTTATATGACCAATCTGGCCAATAGTACCATGATTCAAATTTACAGTCTCTGGGGCCATATTTTAATAGAAATTTTTGCACATGTTAAAGCTTAACTCTGGGTTGTAACATTCTTATTGTATCACCAAGGCTTAACCAACTGATTTTATTAGCCGCAAAATAAAAATGTTAGGAAATTTCTATTTTTATGACAGGTATATAGACTGTCCTTGCCCTGCTTTACTGATAGTAATTTATATTCCCTTGAAGTTTCCCTTTCTTTTTATGAATCATGATGCATGTAAATTTTAGGAGAGGAAAAAAATAAAAGTAATTTATGTAGAGTAAAATGAGGACTCAACGCTTATTGTATGTTTCTTCATATGAATACAAGCTTGCTTAGAGACAGCATCAAAATGCATAATGCCTACATTGCCTTTCCTTGTACTATTTTACTACCATAAATTAGAAAATTTGAACCTCAGTTTACCAATGTACTTGAAACGTGTGTGCCTTTCACAGTGGGAATATTTCTTATGCACATTCCTATTCAATTCCCTGGAACTACCCACATGTTTAAAGTAAAGCATATCTGAAGGACCTGGCTGAATCTGATGTGGTGTTTGCACTGTGGTATTTAGGTTGCATGCAAACCTTCTGTTTAGTTGTTCTTTCAGCACTCACCATTGTGATTTGTGCTGAAATCCCACAGGTCCTGAGATCCAAAAAGCCATGCAATTCCTTAGAAGGACCAGTTCGAAAATTTCTATCAAAACTATGTTTCTGATGGAAAAAAAATTTTATTAGATTTTTTTTAAAGCCTCTGCTTCCAAAATACTTTTTTTACGCTTCTTTTGGATAAACGGAATTCCACAGAACCCAAAGCAATATACTTCTGTTATGAAATGCAGCTCCCTTTTTGTCTGTCTACTAAGTTACCCATGCAGTTCTCCCTTGTGATTGCCATGACCAAGTAACGAAACAAGATGCACATGAGTGGGGCACTAGCCCTAGGCACTGTTGTAAATGGGGCAGTAGAATGGTGACCCTTGGGAAGCCCTGCTCCTCCTCCTGCTCCCACTCTCTGGAATCTCTGCCATAGTTCCTAGTTACACGTTTGCCATTATATACTACTCTATCTGGCCAGAAGAGGAGATCTTCTGGTATGCTGGAACACACAATCTGTCCTGAGTCTAGTTTGTAGGAGGGAACAAGGCTCCGAAACACCCAAGCTACAAGTCCTCTGAGTCAATGGCACGGTGACAACAGTTATGAACCTTAATAGCATTTGTATGGAACATTTTGCATTGTGAAGAAAGAAAAAGCTGCCACAAATGAAACTTTTAGGTGGTGCTTATCTTTTCACTCAACTCCTACATCTCCAAAATCAAAGCAATCTGCAAACAGAGGAGAGTGTAGGAAAGGTTGGCACTCCTGTTCCAAACCAATCCTTTCCTGGCTTCTTAAAAAATAGCAGATGGAGAAAATGTTGTACAGTGAAATCGCAGCACTACAATTCTTGATGGACTCTTTAGCCAATAGGTTCCCTGGTTCAAAGAACCTAGGCAATGGGAAGCTATTTCCTGGTTATCCTAGGGCCTATTGGGTGCATCTACACATAAAATTAGCCTGGTTGAATAAACTCCAGTACAGGTTGCACCAGAGTTTATTGCTTCCAGACACAGTGTTCATATGTGCTTTGGAGACCACAACACATTGAGCCAAAGTGGAGCAGCCCTGGCTAGCAAGGAGTCCTGGGGGTCAGTCCAGGGCTGCTCTGACCCAGCTCAATGTGCTGTGGAGGGGCTGGCTGGGGCACAAGGGTGCTACAGTATAGGGCTAGCTGGCAGGCAGCCTTGTACTGTAGCACCCTCATACCCCAGCCAGCCTTGGTCAATGTCTATATGTACGTTGTGGCAGAGTAAATAACTCCATCATAGTATAGTACTTGTACTGAGCAGTACTAACCTATGGCAGAGTTAATTAGTTTACTCTGGCCTAATAGCTCTACATGTGTAAACATCAGTGTAGATTAGGCAACTCCGCAGTGTCTCATGTAGATGCCCCCAGCTTTCTCTTTTCTTCTCCTTAAGTGGAAAGATGGCTAAATGGCCTCTTGTAGAAATCTGGCACCTTCCAAAGCCACATCCACTTCCTGAAGTGCAATTCCATGCAAGTTTGAAGATGGGTGGTCTTAGTGGACCTACTATTACTTCCTGAATTTGGTTTTTCACCCCATGCATCCTTTGCAACTGCTAAGTTATCTTAACTGAAATTGTATGTGTACTCACAGAAGCTTTTGGCAATTTCCTTGTGTTGCCTAATGCATTTTATTTAGGTTTTTGTATGGATACCAACCTTGTTTCTGAGATGGCTATTATATCTAGTAGCATGCAGATTTTTGATCAAACACTAGGCAACCTCAAGAAACCTACCTGATCATTGACATGTACAACCTGTAAAACCCAAGAACAGAGGCAGATTCTTCTTTTTACCAGAGTCCTCTTGGGTTTTTCCTGGACTCTTTCTAATGTGAGCAGTACTTGCATTTCTACAGATCTTTCTCTCCCAATTCCCCAGAGCAATTCTGGACATCTTTCTTGCATCCTAGGCATTTTTTGTCAGTTACCTTCTCCAGAACACTCTTCTTTGTCAGAGATTCAAACTATTCTTGGTCATTTCTATGAAATCCTTCTAACCTCTTTCTTTCTTCCCCCCTCTCTCTATCTCCCTCCCTCTCTTTCTCTCTCACTTTTTATTATTCTCTTGCTGTCCTCCATATTGGACTTTTCGTTAAAGTCTGTTTTCATCTTAGATGCTTTTCAGCTTCAATCAGCACCTCCAGTACTTTCTCTAAGCTTTCCCATGGGCCATCTGAAACTCGCTCACTCCCCTCCCTCCCTTCAGCCTCTCTCCCTGTTCCAGTCTCTCCCTTTCCTTCCATTGTTAAAGCCATCCCCAAGTTAGCTGTAGTCAATTTTTGTTTCATCTTGTATTCAGTATTACATAAATAGTGGAAGTTTGTCCTTGCCCCTGGTGATTGATGGTGAGGTATATTTGTACATATCGATTGAGATAAAAAATTAGTAGTTTGCAATAGGCAAGGCAAATTAGTCATCAGAAGGTAGGTGCTTGGAGTATTTTAAGAGTTCCTTGATTAATTCTCATGATGCGAGTTCTTTTGACAGTAAGTTTTATGTGCTGAGATGTGGGAGGATGAAGCAGTAGTATTGGGTTATTGCAAATTTTACTTTTACTCTTCACTGATTTATTTTTCCTACTTTCTTTGCAATGAGATACAGAGGGCTAAAAATGACCTCGTTTTGGGTAACAACTACTGAATCTATATCAGGAATTAGGGCCTAGGTTTTGGGCCCTAATCTATCTATCTATTGTAACCATGAAATTAATATTTAAATGCCAATTTCTGTTCATTCATAAAAGTTTTTGCTGTCTTTATACATTCATTGTCTTACCTTATAAAAGTTATCTCAAATTAAAAAAAAAATCATACGAGGCTGAGTCTTCTCTCTTTATTTTTAAAGACTTATTTTTGTTAAGGATTTTATGTAATTGTTTATTTTTTCTTTATTGTTTTATATTTGTCACTTTTAATTTTACAAAGAATAATTTAGATAGGAATGCCAGTTACTTTGTACTGAACATGTTTGCTACACTACTCTTATAGCAAAAAAAAGACTTTGATAATTTGTTGATAATTTGCAAGCATTCCTCATGAAAGGCAATTTTACTTATTAATTGAGTGCAGAAGGAAAAAAAAAGATGCATAAGTCTTCAATTCTGAAATTGATAACAAAGCATTATATCTATGCTCTTGAATCTTTGCATAAAAAGTCTACAAAGCAGCCTTTTACAGTTAATGGGGAAAAAGATGATTTAATTACTTTTAAAAGTTTATTTTATATGTAATGTTATTTATTAGGGGATATTTACAAGTATGTTATACGAAATGTAATTGCAAATTCTAGAACAGAGGCCAAAGTAAATTAATATGTCTTAGTAAACAAAACAGCAGTAAGTTCTAACAGTTTTGTAGCTATTTTCTAAGGCTAACTAAATATGCTTTTTATTATTGTTTAGGATTTAATTTGTTCTTATGTATTTTGTAATAGGTAATTTTTCTTCTCTACAGCTATCAAACAAAGGACAACATAAAAGGACAACATAATTATATTAAATAGTATCATGCCCTATTTTATATGTGTTTTATCAAAAGTTGACAATGAAATCTCTGCAATTTTAATATTTTGAGATTTTTTAATTTAATGGTGCTGAAAATTGCTAACAGGCCTAAGGTTATGCTACCAGCTCTTCCCACAAAGAACTTTTAGCCACAGTTGTCTTTACCACAAGATGGAGCTCTGAAAATAATGGTTCGCTTCATATTATAGCAAAAAAGGTAAATGGTATGTGAAATTATTTTGTACTCAAATTTGCTGTATTTTGTGAAATAATGATTTGCAAAAAGGAATAAAAGGTAAATGATACAGTAGAAATAAGATGTACAGATTCTGTATAGACAGGCAAATGATAAGTGGTTGGGAACTGGGGAATTGGAAAAAAATGTAGTTGTTAAAATACCTCTAAATGGAAATCTTCACCTGCTAACCTTGCTATCAGGTGGTATTTTTTCCAAAGAACTACCACTTGTTTAACCAACTTTTGTCCACAGATAATAGTCATCAGAACAGGTATCCCAAGAAATAACATGGCAGAGTTTGAGAGAAATGCATTTTTACTATTAGACTTGATGTTAACCATTCATGCTCAGGGAGCCCATCTACATGCACAATTAATGCACCTGAATAAACTCTGGAGCAGTTGTGCCACAGTTTATTGCTTCTGGGCCCTGGCTCAATGTGGTACAGTTCAGGGTTAGCCAGTGGGCAGCCCCTGCACTGTGGCACCTTTGTGCCCTAGTCAGCCCTGGTCACCATCTACATGTACATCGTGGCAGAGTAAATAACCCTGCCATAAGATAGTACTTGTGTCAGGCACTACTAACCTATGGTGGAGTGAGTTAGTTTACTCCGGCCTAATAGCTCTACACATGTAGCTGGAGATGCTTCCCGTGGATCTAATTGGGCAACTCCATAGGAAGCACCTTGTGTAGATGCCCCCCGTATTCCATACAGATGTCTTCAGTGCAGTAGCATCAGAAGTATACTGAACATTTCACTACACTTCTGAGATTACAGGAAAAGGATAAGTATTGAGCAAAAGTAGCAGATTGGAGTATAAATGTTGCTTAGCAACATGTAAGAAGACATGGTAATGTTGACATCAACTTTAGAGTGTAATAGACTCACACCCAGCAACGAGTGAAATAAATTAGGTGATAAAAGGCAATGTTTTTTATAGTGCTGACTGTAGCTTAAAGCATATAGAAGAGAGCCCTTGTCCATTGGCCCCCATTAGGGGAAATGAACATGGGAAGATTGTAGCAGGTCCGTGGCCACGGAGCAGCCATGACACCTACTAGTGGCTGTGTGCCTCCTTCCAAGCTAAGGCTTGGATATACAGCCCTTCCCTTGAATCTCACTCAGCACATCTTGCTCTTAAGGCAAGTTATAAAAGGGAGGCTGCCTACAGGCTCTATGTAAGCCTGAGCCTGTTTTGATTCCCACTGGGCCTCTCCTCAGTCACAGTCACAGTGTAATGCTCCCAGGCTAGCAGGCCGTCTCATCCTGTCCGTACCCCTTCTGGGCACTGGTCACCTTAAAGACTCCTTGCGTGGCTCCTTATCTTCCTGACACAATTCTCCAAGCCTCATGGGCGTTACTGAAATGATGTATGGCTCTTTTGAACACCAAGCACCCAGCCCCTGTCTGCTGGCCCCCCTGGCCCCTGTTTGGCCGTGCCCCTCTTGGGCGCCTGGCTCCTGGCCCCTGTCTGGCTCTGTGGCCTTACACTCTGCCCACTTTGGGCTCTACAGCTGCTCATGCATTGAGCCTGCCCTGGCAGGGCTCAAGGCAATCATCTGCCCCTTGGGCACTAATGGGACCTCTGTATACTGCCCCTCCAATCCCAACCCAAGCTGCCAGTATAAAGCTATAACTCAGACCATAAGCCCCTGGGCTATAACATAAACACTACAAGAGGGAGAAGCCATCTTCCCCCATTAAGAGGGAAAATCTTCCCTAACCCCTTGGAGCTGGCATACCTCCCAGCCTGGACTCCGTGTGAGCTCCCTGGTCAGGTGAGCCTCTCATTAGCACCCTGCACCACCTGCAAGAAGCCTTGCAGGCTGCTACCTCCCTTAAAGGACCAAGCACACCCCAGTACCCTGCTGCAAAGATATGCATATAACTATCATAAGACCATAGTTAATATCTTACATCCTATGTGTTAGAATCATAGCTTTAGTTACTCTCAGATTGGGGAGAACAGGGCTAAACATGTCTCTGCTACTACAAGTTTGAGGAAGAGGTTATTTTTAGAACGATCGGTAGAGATAATCTATCACACAAACGGTCATTCTCCATAGTCCTCTTAATTGATCGTCCAATGTCAGAAGCTCTTAAAAAGATAATAGTTGAAAGTCATTTCCTTCTGACTACCCAGATTTGTAGCAATGAACCTTCCACTGCAGCAGGCATTTGCTTTATGAGGCCTGAGACTGCAGAAGTCCTTCTCTGATTCTGTTCTATTCATAGCATCTGAGCACCTCACAATTGCTAATTCCAGACAGGGTTGTGAAGATGAGACGAACAATTGTCAAAGAAGGCCTGAATTCACTGGCCTCTGACACTGAGCAATATGAAGGGAGACCTGAAGGTAAACAAAACTACAAACAGCATCTACCTAACTATATTAAATAGGAATACATTTCACATACAATGGCATATGCCAAATACATCTGGATTTGTCACAGTTGCATGTACAAGTTAGTTAAATGTCCAGGGGAGAGACTTGAATTGGGTATTTGCATGTGTAGTTACCAGATTAGTGTATGCTGCTGTGGAAGTAATAGCTACAAATTAGATGCACAAATCTACATCTAAAGATTTTGAGAACACGACTCTTAATTTTCCACAGCAGCTGAGTAGTAACAGGGAGTGTGTATTATATCCATTTTTAATGCATTTAGATTTCCATTTCTCTTTACCCTCCCCCCATTGTTTTAGACTTTACGTTTGGCACAGTCAGTTCTTGTTAGTTACAAGATTAAAAGCCTATAGTATATTTAGACATCATATACATTTGTCAGTGAAGAGTGGCTTAAGTGATCTACTTTGTTCACTGCTTAATTATGTTATTTTACTGTTCCTGAAAACTTGACACAAGGCAAATTTACATTACTGTGCTCCTAATTAGCCAATAATCCTTAAGGATTTGAATGATACATACCCAAAGTAATTTCCTTCTTCACTAAATATGAATTTCCTTACGTTGGGTTAAGAAGATGGCACAATGACAGAAGGCATCTTGATGATGACAGCTCTCAACATGTTTGTCTCTGGAGTCAAAATCCATTAAAAGACACATAACGATTTCAGCAGTTTCTTAAAGCATAGAATTCAAAATCAATAAATAAAGTAATTTATAAAGATAAGCTCTGTTTTAGTGTTTCTAGAGTGTCCGTGCCATAGTGCTTTTGCCATCACAATGATATCTACATGTCTCAATGCTTTCTTCTATGATGCCCTTTGTACTTGGCACTTCCTTATTGAATAAGCATATTCTGTTCTGCTTTGTCAAGACTCTTCTAACAGAATGTCTGCATGAATAAGACAACAAATGGTAACTAGCTTGTTCGAAAAGGAGAGTCAGTAAACTATTAATATACATATTTAAGCATAAGACAAAGCAGGGTAGCACTTTAGGCCAGGTATAGATATTAAGCTTTTACTGGCATAAATTATCAGAAACCAGTTTATGTCCATAACAAAACAGAAGTTCACACATGAAGCTGGTCTATTCTTGTAACAGAATGGAAGTTTGGCAGACACAGACAGGTTTAAAAATGGCAGAACCTGGTCTAAGATTTTCCCTTCTCCCCACCAAAGAATGAATGTGTGTTCTGTTCACTACTGATCTAAACTCGCTGTTTAAAAAAACCCCATGCAGCTTAGATCAATTCTACCTTGGGCTTTTTGAATGTCTACACATAGCCTTGGGGACTAACTGGTTCAGAAAGGTCATTCACCTATGAAAACTCATGCCACTGTGAACCAGGCAGTTTCTAATATGACTATCTCTCTTTCTATCTCTATTTATTTTAAAAAACACATCAGGAATTAGAAGCATCAGAAAATACCAGTGTTGCTCCAGAGATGGCCTATGTAACATTGTGGTCTTATTTTCTGTTGTTCTTGTTCTTTTGCATGTTTCTTCCCATTTTACATCTCTTACTTGTGATACTACCTTGTTGCATCTTGTTTCAGATCTAGCTGAGAACTTATTTCAATGAGGGGCACTGCCACTATGTAAATTAATAACAATAAAGTGCAAGGCTATTACTGACCGACAGAAATTAATTAATTTACTTTGGCTTCTGTTCTAGAATTTGTTAATAATTCTTCAGTCATAAAAAATGTATGCATTTCTTCAGGCCTTTAAAATAGTTTTTACTATTGGAACTATTGGAAGGCCTCTCACAGAATTCTAGGGGCGCTTTTACATGTACTTCAGGGTTGGGGATGAGGGCCAGAGCTTTAATTAGAGTGGCTCCAATGGCCACTCTAATTAAATCAGTGCTGCATCTCATGTATCAAATGAGCTTTAGTTCATTTTTTAAGTGCGGGTATACTGATCCACGAGATTCATGAGGCTGCTGGAGCATGGTAATTGTGACACTTCAGCAGACTTGAGCCTCTGTGCTTGTGTACAGGTGCCCTAGATCTGTTTGATGGGTTTTTAACAAGAGCTGCTGGATGCAGAATTAGAAATATATTCCAAAAGGAAGGATGCAAAATGTGATACTTGCTTTTTCTCATTGGGTGCAAGACTCCAAATGTATTGATCATCATGTATGTGGTGAACGGCATGATTTTGACCCAGCATTTGCTTGGCTGCTGGACCATTGCTGAGTTATTTGGATTGGCTGAGTTACTACAAGGCTGGTAACTGTATTTTCCATTGTAGACAGTTTAATTTAATGCATTGTTACATTTAATTTTTGTAATGAGTCCAGATGCTACAGTGATGGGTGCATAAAAATAATTAAATAAAGATAAATAGACCGTAACAACTCACTATTACCAGTTGCAACATGAAGTTACATATCAAAATGTATCACCAGAAAATTGTTTACATTTCTAACTAATGCAGAGAAAAAAACTTGTAAACAAAAAAACAGCCCTCCCCCTCCCAACTTCCAACTTCTATGATCCTGAGTTGTGCCATGTATATATAGAGTTCTTTTTGCATGTTCAGGCTAAGCTAATATCTTAGTTTGCTAAACTCTACCCCACTAAGAATTTGAAATTTTCAGGTTTTGTAAATAGTTATATGCCATCTACAAAGAGTTTTTTCATGAATATGTTTGTAAAACAAAAAATCCATGGATATATTTGTAAAACAGAAAACAGAATGCATTAAGAATAAATGGAAGCAGTTTCCTCTCATATGCAAACAGCGTGCCTTGTAATGCTTACCAAGGGTGCATAAAACAAAGCAGTAGCAGAATAGGCATGCTGTAGTTGATCACAGAGGATATTCAAATGATTCCTACAATAAAAAAAAAAAAATCTCTCACTGCTGTATTTTGCTACTATATTTTATTGAATGAATAGCCAGTATGCTGCTTTTCTATTATGTCTGGTGCCTTAAACACATGCTTCTGTTCTACCAAATACTGATATAATTGATATCATTACATTCCAATACTGAGGCTCTTCCCTTTTCTGGTTTTATATCTAATTTTATAGTTATCGATGTCTTCAGGGGGTCTGATCCAGGGGGGTCTGATTCATGGGAGACTTTCCCTTGACTTCAATAGGCTTTAGATTAGGCCCTGAGAGAATTGCTCTGGCACTGCCATCTTGAGATGACATTTTAGGAGAAAAGGTTTGCTGATCAGATACCTAATGATAACAAGAAAGTCTATTGTTATAAGAAAAATAAATATGAGAGGCAAAATGGCTCTCATAAATACAACAATCTCCAAAACACTGAAGTATCCTCAGGGCTAAGCCCTAATTAATGAAAAAATGTTTTGCATAGAAAGAAGGTAAAGGTGTAGAGAGATTTTCAGACCTACATATTCAAGAAAAATTGCTTTAAAAATTACAGGAAGTCTTTAAATGGACACCTACATTAAAAAGATATCAGGAAAATATCTGGTGTGTTGAAGGTTGTGATGGACTAACAGTAAAATGCTCAGCTCTACAGGCTTACTTGCTTTGGTTCTCCCTCATGAAACGCATATTTCTGTATAAGCAACTGCAGCCAAAATTTCTTCTCTGTACCTGGTGAAAATGTCTTTAGAACATTATTTTTGGAGACACTGGGGAAATCCACTACCACGATCCTACAGAAGGGAAACAATTCTGACAGCAAGCAAAGGGATGGGACAAAGCTGGAGGAAAATTTTGAATCTATTCAAGCACCTTTTACTTGAAGATTCTAGACAGAAACACAGCTAAAGTCCTGATTCAAGGTTCATAGTCTGATAAGAGTGAGAAGTGTTAAAAGAGGAATGTTTACTGGGGAAATATGTTCAGCTAAGATGATTCTACATCTTAGACTTACTTTCTTGAATATATTTATCTTTAAATTTAAATTTCACATTAAAAAAATAATGTACATTTCAGCTCTATGTAGAGTTGTACTTACTGCAGCTGAGGATATAGGGTGAAAAGATGTCCTGTAATCCCTATAGGAACATCCCAGGAATAACCCTATTTGTGGGCTACCTTAATACTAGTCTGCTCCTTTTGTTTAAATTAGGCACGTATGCATTATCTCAGGGAGTTATTCTGACAGTTGCAGACTATAAGTGTAGGGGTAATTTGGCCATACCTCTTTTAACATCAATGATGATGTAAGGAATGTGGTGTAGAACTGCTTGCTTTGTAATGGGAAGGTGAGAAAAAAATGTATCTAAACAACAGTCGGCTGGAACAAAAGTGGAAGCCAAAGCACTGGAGAGGAACGTGCATTTATGCTCCTTACCTGGGAGTCCACAAAGGAGCAGTGCAGAAGCTAGGTATTACAAGGTAGTATGCAGTTGGACCGATTTCTTTCAGCTGAGGCATGAAAATGAGGCCCTACCCATTTGTGGTTATTAAATGTCCCATGGCACTTATCACAACTGTGGGTGTGTTACCCTGTGTCCTGGCCTTATTCCAATTTGGGTAATTGTATTGCGCTTACCTAAATTACTCCTGCAACTTTAATTGGATATAGTATTCATTTCTTCCTATCCAAAACTGTTGTGCAATATAACTCTGGCCTATTTAAAGGGTCCCAAAGGTGGCTTCATTTCCTGGTGAGTGAAATGATTCCAGTATGAACAGAAGCAGGGGCTGCTGGATAATATGACATCCACATTTGCACATTTATAGAGGATAAATTGTTTGGGGCAGGTTGTTATTAATTATATGATGTTTCTTCCACTTTCTTTTGAAGCAGCTAGCATTGTCCTCTTTAAAAGACAGGATAATGAATTGGAAGCCTGCTGGCCTGAACATGGCAATTGCTATCTTCTGCTATGTTAAAAGGTACAAAACAATGGCAATAATGTTCTGAAGACATAATGTAGCACTCAGGCCACCATATTACTTCTGCACCACAGATGCAAAGTTCACCCTTTTCACCAAAAATATGAAAACAGCAGGTGTTTGGGTAGGGAAGAAGCTGGAAGCAATATGTTCAATGTTAGAACTAAGAGCAGGGACAAAAATTTAACCTAAGCCTAGGCTCACAAATGCATGTACAAGTATATCGCCTCTATATATAACCAAGTGTCGCCCACAAGAACAGCCCAGCCAAGACTGATGACGAGCACAAGAAATACCCAGGTAAGAGATTGGGGCCCAGATAGTCCTGGGATTAGGGGTGTGGTGCATACACCTTCAGGAGGTCTTAAATGCAGGAGGAACTTGCCCTCCTGCTAACTAACACAAACCCAGGCATAGTGGGGCTCACTGAAACATGGTGGTATCCAATGCATTACTGGGCGGTGACCATCAAGGGCTACAGGCTGTACAGGAGGGATACAACAGGGAGGAAAGGTGGGGGTGTGGCGCTCTACATCAGAGCAATTCACATCCTCAACGAGCAGCACTGGGTTAGAGGAGGGGGAGACTGAAGTGCTCTGGGTCAGAATACAAGGAGTCAGGGGGAAAGGGACTTAACAGTGGGGGTCTACTACAAACCACCCAACCAGGGAGAAGAGCTAGACTGGGGATTCTCAGCAGAGCTCATGAAGGCAGTTAAGTCAAAGGATGTAGTCATCATTGGTGACCTAAAGTATTTGGACATTTGCTGGGAAGAGCAGTCAGCCAGGACTTGACCGCTCATGCAGGTTCCTAGCCGTGTTACAGGACCTCCATCTAACCCAGGAGGTGCACAGTCCTACCGGGGAAATGCCTTGTTAGACCTGGTTCTGGCCACAAACGATGACCTGGTGAGGGGACTGCCCCCATGGCTAACCAAAAGCATCCAGGAACGTCTCAAAGCTAAAAAGGTGGTGTACACCCAATGGAAGGGAGGGGCCATCACCAGGGAGGACTATACCTCCATTGCTCAGGATTGTAGTGGGGGGCAGTCAGGAAGGCCAAGGCAGAGATGGAACTGGGACTAGCTTCCTGGATCAAGGACAGCAAGAAGTCCTTTTTTAAATATGTAGGGGGTAAAAAGAAGGTTCCGGATAATGTGGGGCCTCTGCAGAACACACTAGGAAATCTGGTGGTCTCACCAGATGACAAAGCTAACCTATTTAACAATTTCTTTGCCTCTGTTTTTCTGGGCAGGGACCAGGTCATCCCCCCCCACTGGGATCCCTGATAGTCTCACGGGAGGCACAGCCAGGCCCAGGGTCAGAGAGGACCTAGTCAGGAACTTCTGGTAGGACAGACATGTTCAAATCAGCAGGTCCAGATGATCTCCACCCCAGAGTGCTGAGGGAATTAACAGAGGTCATTGTGCAACACCTGGCACAGCTCTATGAACGCTTGTGGTACTCTGGTGAGGTGCCAGAGGACTGGAAAAGGGCTAATGTGGTCCCCATTTTCAAAAAAGGGAGGAAGAAGAACCCAGGAAATTATAGGCTTGTTAGTCTTAGCTCGGTCCTGGGGAAGCTCTTTGAGAAAATTATCCAGGTGCACATCTGTGAGGGGCAAGCAGGGGAGTGTATGCTTAGGGGCAATCACCATGGGTTTATTAGAGGCAGGTCCTGTCAGACCAATTTGGTGGCCTTCTATGACTAGGTCACAAAATCCGTGGACGCAGGTGTTGCGGTGGATGTAGTCTTTCTGGACTTTTGGAAGGCCTTCGACACTGTCTCTCACCCCATTCTCATTAAAAAATTAGGAGATTGTGGTGTTGATGCCTACACAGTTGGATGGGTCACCAATTGGCTGGTGACCCATTCACCCAGAAAGTGGTGGTGGATGGGTCATTTTCAGCCTGGAGGGATGTGGGCAGTGGGGTTCTGCAGGGCTCGAGCCTGCACTGTTCAATATATCTTCATCAGAGACTTGGACGAGGGGGTAAAAAGCACCTTGTTCAAATTCACAGATGACACTAAGATGTGGGGAGAAGTGGGTTCACTGGAAGTGAGGGACAGGCTACAATTAGATCTGGACAGGTTATAGGGGTGGGCAGATGACAATAAGATGGCATTCAATACTGACAATTTCAGGGTACTGCACCTAGGGAGAAAGAACCAGCAGCATACCTACAGGCTGGGGAACTCCCTTCTTGTCAGCACAGAGGCAGAAAAGGATCTTGGAGTCATTGGTGGCCTATGTTGATCTTGGAATCGATAACGTGGGATGCAGTCAAGAAGGCACAGATGCATCATGAGCAGGTCCAAGGAGGTGATCCTCCCCCTCTATATGACGGTCAGGCCTCAGATGCAGTACTGCATCCAGTTCTGGTCACCACACTTCAGGAGGGATGTGGACAACATTTAGAGGGTCCGGAGGAGGGCCACTTGCATGATCAGGGGGCAGCAGGGTAGGCCCTATGAGGAGAGGCTATGAGAGCTGGACCTGTTCAGCCTCCACAAGAGAGGGCTGAGAGGGGATCGGGTGCCCATCTATAAACTGGCCAAGGGAGACCAGCAGGCAATGGGAGAGTCCCTGTTCCCCCAAGCACTACTGGGAGTAACAAGGAATAATGGCCATAAGTTGACTGACAGTAGATTCAGGCTAGATATCAGGAGGCACTACTTCACAGTCAGGGTGGCTAGGACCTGGAACCAACTTCCTACCCTGGGGGTCTTTAAAAGGAGGCTAGATAATCACCTAGCCAGGGTCATTTGACCACAGCATTCTTTCCTGCCTATGGCAGGGGGTCAAACTTGATGATCTTCTCAGGTCCCTTCCAACCTTATCCACTATGAAACTCAACTATATTATTTTTTTCTTTTTGAATATGAAGAATGTCAATTTTTTTAGTATATTGTATATTTAGGATACTGTGAGATGTTCTATGACATGGGGCCATGGTCCATCCTGGTATAACTCCACCAAAATACAAGATTAACACCATTGTTGAATTTAGATGCCCTTGCTTTTTTAAAGGTACTTATGGTATATTTTGGGTCAGATTCATAATTGTAAGCTTTGAGAACTCAGGGCATTGCTACACTATCAAGGAAGTGCTTTGTGAGGCATATGAACTCTTGCTGTGCACATGCTACATCCTAACATGGATAATGTGTAGCTGTTTTAGTGTAGCACACGCTCAGTAATGTTTATTAGTTAATGCCCTCTGCCACACTAAGGCCACTCCTTTACATCTTTCAGGACGTGGCATGTTTTACTGCTGTGTTCCCCAGTATGGCTTTTTGATTATAGAAACAGCAGTTCTTAGGCTCCTGCTTAGGCTGGTTCTTTAGGTGCCTAAAATTCATAAATGAGATCTTTAAAACTCTACCTTTAGAAGAACAAATGAGATCTTTAAAACTCTACATTTTGGAATTTAGAAGTACCTAAATTCAGTTTTTAGGCACATGTAGAACAACATAGGTCACAACCATGCTAATCGCCTTCTAGGTCCCCTCAAGATTCAAATACTGACATTTTTTCACTTCTCTTATCTGTGGGTCTTATAGGTTCAGAACACACCTGACCTTACACAAAAAGAGTTGGAGGTGGTGCTTCTCCCCCACCTTTTACTAAAGAATCTAGTTTTACAGCAGTGACCTAGGTGTTAGGAGTCCTGAATTTGAGTCCCTGTTCTGCCTTTTTAGATTTAAACCTAGGTCTCCCGTCTGCCAGGGGAATGCTTTAACTATGGATCTACAGATAACCTGAGGTGGGTTGATCTCAGATGAAACTCTTTTACTTTGCATAAATAATTCACTATTCATTGGGCGTGTCTACATGTGACACTACATTGCCATAGCAACCTGCTATAGCGATGTAGCATTGGCAGGCAAAAACCAGATGCCGCAGCTGTATCACCATAATGATGCGCTCTCTCAATATAGTGTGTTGCTATGGCAATGTAGCGGCTAAAAATAACTATGTGCTGCACGGACTGTGTAGTATGAGATGCTACTGCACCATCACTTAGTACCTCCAAAAGGAAGTCCTAAATAATGGTGTAGTAACAATGGCACCATAGTGGCATGTGTAGATTCACTACACATTGGGCCATAAAGAAAAAGACAAGATCAACAGTTCAGTGGTAAAGGCACTCACTTGGAATGTGGTAGGGTCAAGCTCAAGTCCCTCTATTAGTGATTTTTTTTATATAAAGTGGAACAGCTTTAATGGGAAGTATTGAAACTAACCTCTTCCTCAGAATACCTTTCACTCCAGGGGCTAGTTTATTCCTCTTCTAGTAGGAGAACTGGTTTGAAATCCCTGTTCTGTAGTGGGCAGAGCAAGGACTTTTTAGCCCAGCTCTTGTAGCCCATGGGGGTGGTCTGGACACTGAGCTCTTGGTAAGTTGTGCCCATCCCCTTTTGATTCATGAGCAAGACAGACTCATCCCATGAGAGAGTTCATGATCATTTGTTAGTCATCTAAATTCCATTAACAAGCAAGGGTTGTGCATGCATATTCAAATAATCTGGGGGGAAATCTCTCAGATTGTTTTCTTGGTAGACACATTTACCTGGAGACCCCTGAACAGATATTCAAATGTTGAGTTCAGTGCTGATGCTGCATAGCCAGGGAGGTCCTGTGCCCACATCCTAGCATGTTCTGCAGCCTCCTTCACTTTGTTCAGAATGACAATAGTGCACAAGGCAGCCCTGACTTATCCACACTGCCTGTGTCTCCCTGCAGCACAACGTGGACTGTGAAGGCGGTGTGTTCTGTTTCCTGCTCAGCTGGAAGAGCAGAATCTAGCAAGCAACAAACTTTCTTCTGGGGCAGGGTGGGGGAGAGGGGAAAGGCAGGAGCAAAACACCTTGGGATGATGGAAAACTATGTGGTGGATTCTCTCAAAACAGAACGTGTACAGACATTCCCTCTCCCAGAAGAAACTCTTATGAGAGTGATTTAAGCCTGGTTGTTCCTAAATTATTTTTTCTCCTGGAACAGCCATTTTTGCTCTGGGAGAAAAATGCTGAACATCTGTACACTCATGGTTTCTCCTAAGACAGCCATGACTCTTCCAGTAGAAACGTAATGTCTGTGAATGGGAAAAGTTTAAGCTGTGTCACTCTCCTTGGCATTTCCTATTGGTTAACTAAGACAGCCCTGTGTGCTGACTTCTATGAATTTTAATGTTATATTTTTAACTCTTCCTATGCATTGTATAGGGAGCCTAACTGCCCCCTTTGGCTGTGAATTTAGGTGTATAATTTAAGAACCTATGTTCTAGTTATGAAATCTAGTCATCTTTGCCTTGGTGAGAGGAAATAAAAAGCCATTTATGTTTGATAGATTTTTTTTCAGTTCATATCAGTGAAGAATTTAATTCCAGTTTTGTTGCAGCACTTCATACTGACAGTATGTTGTTAGCACTGCACATCTATTATACAGGAAGGAGCATAAAATTTAATGAATAAACTAAAATTAAAATCTACTTTAAGAATTTATATTGATTATAAATGGAAACAAAGTTCTAATTTGAAAGAACTAAATCATTTAAAAAATAACCAGAAAACTAGATTCAAAATAGGCTTAAGTGGGCACTGCTTAAGAGTCATTTTGTCAAACTGTAGTAGAGCTGTAGTGATTGTTGTGTGCAGATATCCTTTATACTGGGTTCAGCCCTGCAAATCTATAAGCTCTTTTATGAGCTGCTGAGTTCTGGATGATTTCAAGGGGTGCTCATAGTATCTCGCAGGAGTGCTAAGTACCTTCTAGGGTTGAGAACATAATTTATAATATATGCTCAAATGCCTGCATGATGCATGTTCTTTGTACTTGTGTACACTCTTTAAGTTAAAAACATGTTTTTATGGTCAGTAAAGCAGGTGAATAGAACTGAAAAAGAAATGTATACACAATCAAATGGCTTCCTTATGCAGAAATATTTTTTTTCCTTTAAAAACAAAGATGACAGAAACAAAAATGCAATTGTTACAGACTTATCCTTCCACATAAGCACATTAGTAAAGCACTATGATACCAGTCATATTGTGAACTCAAAACCACCCCTAATTAAACTGTTTGCATCCCCCAGCATTTTCCTGTAATGATGTCAAGCCGTGCAGCAATTAGTTGCCCCTCTATGAATGTAAACACTGTTTGTAAATCATATAAATTTAACCTGGTTGCTTATTGAAAAGCTTCTAAAATTGAATTAATTAGTATTGTAGATTTTGGAGTTGCAATTTATTGGACCATTTTTTTAAATATGTTTTGTCCTTAAAAATTTTTTTTTGTGGTTCATGGAAATTGATTTTGAGAGTGAAAGTGGTACTTAAAAAGTAGGGAAAAAACCAAACCTCAAACATAATTTAGTACGGAGCTAATGATGTGTAGAATACATGGAAAATGTTTTCTTGAGAGAACCTGGTTTTGTGGGCTTATTTTACATAAAAGATTTAGCCCATTCAAAGATTGCAAGTGTCCTGTACTTTCAGTTTTCTCTGTCGAAGGCATACTGTACTTCTTCAATCTAATTTGAATGTTAGGTGTGAATACTGAAGAAGTATGCCCTTATGCAGTAGTTCATCTTCTCTTTAGAGATCAAACCAAATGCCTGTGGCAATATGCTAGGAAACATAGCACATTACCATAAAATAGCTCCGTTAGAGACAAAGAAATGTAAACAAAACAAACAAATTTGCCACTCTTTTTAGCTCAATTATATTTTCCTATTGACGACATTGCATAAAATGAAAAAGTATTCAAGACTGAAATTTAGTAAACCTTTGTTGCAATTTACTCCAGAAAAACCTCTGTTGCTGGAGGTGGATGGTTTACCTGAGCCATCAGCTACATAGCACATTTATGGTTATTGTATTTTACAGGTTGATAGATTTTTATATTCTGTCCAAGTCAGGATCTTACACCACCTGGTTTATTATTCAGTAATTTACAGTGCAGTCAGGCATGTTTGGTTTAATGTAGGATAAACTTATAAATCTATTGTTCCTCCAGTTGCCGGGGTTGGTGTGCAATGAACTACAGAGCTTGATGCGTACATACATTTCAGCTCTGCTTATTTTCTTTGATAGGGAAGCAGGCAATAGATAACACAGTGACAGTAGCATCCCAGGGGATAGCAAAATGTGAGAGCAACACACCGTCAGGTTAGTAGGTCATTATTGTATGAGCACTGAGCCATTAATTGACTACTGTACCAGACTCAATCTGTGTCAGATTATGGCTTTTGGCAGTAAGGACTGTTATCTAATAGCTAACTTTGCTTCCTTAGTATCTTCTTATTAGGTTTTCTGATAAAATTACACATACTACGTAAATATATTTGTTACAACTCCTTTTTCACTATAAAGAGTGCTGATATGTCAATAAGTAAAATTCATCATAAGTTACCATGTAACAAAATGGTTTGGCTAACTATCATAAATAGATTATTTCCACTTACGAAGAAACTGAGAAGGCTATTGCATTATATTGATGTAGACATTTCAAAAAGTGATGTAAGAGTATTTAAGTTATTTGACTTGAATTCAGCCTCAGTTGAGAATTTAAAGAATAACAACAATAATCATACAACAGCCTGAAGCAGGCATGTTAGTTTCTAAATAATAGTATCTATCTTTCTTGGAATAGTAAAAAAAGAGCATCTGTCAGTCATTTACTATACCTGTAAACAAGCATGGTAGACTGTAAACTGTATAGTACAGCACCTAGCACATTGTGGTTGCCATAGGCACTAATGATGGTAATAATCATAGAAGAAGAAATTAGCTGTGAAGTGTAGTTTTGGCTGTAAAATAATATAATATATTTTCTGAAAATTGACAAGCAATTCCTCTATAGTTAATTTTGAACACACAGAAAAAATATTTCTGCTATCTTTTGGAAAACTAAAAATCACAGTATTCTCTCTCACTAGTTGGTATTCCTTTGTAAGCTTCTCAACTTTCCTTGAGTCAGGCTTGTGCAGTTCCAAGCACACAATCTATGCCACTGAAGTGAATGAAAAGATAACTTCTCTACTTTAACAAACATGTTGAGCTAGGTCAAAGTACTGTTGCTCAGATTTACATTCAATTTAGGGTAGGATTCAGATTTTGGAGTTAAGGTCAAGTCAGGATTGTAGTTCAAGTTCAGATCTGATGGTAAAAACTGCCTTGTGAGATTTCAGCCATCTTTCAGTAATACCTCTCTTGGTGAGATTACAGACTTGTCTGAACTGGATTTGGAATTAAGGGCTTGTATGGCCCATCATGAAACTTCAGATGACCCAGTACATGCTTTAGCTGCTCCTTTGATAGTGGTCTAAAGGTCTTATTTGCTAAGGAGTGAACCTAATGGGACTTGCAGTCTTTGTGAAATGTATATCACATATATCTTTAACATATATCTATTTTTCTTCAAGGAAAAATGTAGTCCCAATGTCTTGAGTGTTTCCAAGTTGCATTTGTCAGCCATTCATATCAGACATATGCATTTGTTTTGCACTGCACTTGTAGTTTTTGCAGTGAGCAACAAGTGCAGAAATGAGGATGTAGAGATCTAATGCCTATTCCCAGCTGTAAAAGCAGATGTGCTCTAGGATTCTCTGCCTCAGTTTCCCCATCTTTAAAATGGGAAAGATACTGACTTTTGAAAGTACCTTGCAGTCCAACAATGTAAGTGTTGTATGGGAAGTAGATGTGATTATTATTAGATATTATTTACTAGAAAAGTGTTTCTGAGGATTATGAGGAAAGGCAGAAAACTTTATTTCTGTTAAAATTGCATTTAGGAGGAATGCTATTAAATATAATGTGCTGCATCCCGTGTTTTCACCAAGTGTCTAGATTTCAAGTATTTCCACTGGCTTTCTTTTTGCATTTAAAAGCACAGTAATACAAATGTGTTTATAATTGAGCATTTTATCCTCTTTTGCCACTCCATCTTCTTTCCCCTTTACCAGAAGAGTTGCTAGGAAGCTGATTTTAAGTTATAAAATGTATTCTCCATTCAACGACGTGACTATTTTGAATCGACATTAAGTGATGCTGGTACTGTGGATTTCTGCTTACTATTTGCTGTTTCACATGATTAGGCTGTTGCTATGTTCTTGGCCCTGTCTTGTCCCCTATGACATTTTTAAAGATAATTTTGAAGAATTAACTACCTTTTATGTATTTAAAATTTGACCCCATGCAGATCAATACCTTTTATAGTTAAAATAAATATCTTCTGTAACACAATACAAATATCTGTATGTAAATCTTGCCTCAGAGATAGCTATCTACTGTACATCCTAGTACTTATCCCACTTTCACACCTAATTTTCTTTGTGAATCACACATAAAACTCTCATATTCTCTGCTGTGCAATGAAATCATGAATTCTTAGCATGCCCACATGTAAGATATTTCTCTGAGAATAATATCCATAACTGTTTTTTAAGAAAGAAAGAACCAAGGAAGGTTTTGGTGCACCATTTATTTTTATGATAATTTAAATATGTTAATACTATACATAAGCATTTTATATACATACACATTTTGCATAAAGAAGAAATTTTACTCCTGAGCTTCAGTTTTCAGGAGGGGGTGGGAAAAACTCTCTTCAAAGCACTGAAGGTATGTTTGGATATGATATTAAATAATGCCATAAAACTACATTCTCTCCAGACTTTTAACAACTGTCTTGTACTGCACGGCAGCTCAAAAACATATATTTCCTTTTGCAAACAGGTGTTTTAAAATTAATACTCACAAATTTGTGAGAACATTTAATAAAAGTATATGTGCAGTCAGTATGCCTCTGGAACATGCGCTGTGACAAATGGGTTTGTGCTGGATGGTAGTGCATTTAAATTCTTTTATTTTTGTTCCTTCCCCCCACACTATTCTGAATGCAAAGGCTGCTGCTGGCAGACATTGCTATTATAACCAAAACCCCCAAAAGTGGCATGGAGGGGCATGATAGAGGTAAGAAATCAAATAGAAAAGATAGAAGATATATTCTCTATGTAATGACATCTGACTCCTTCTCTGATTCTGCACTCAGTGGTACAGGGATTGCAGATTTTGAGTTGCTATGTCATGGACAACCTTCACACCAGCCATAGATACTCTGGCTGAATATCTGTGTGGGTTGCAACAACAAAACTGCTTTTTCTAAGCCCTGTCTTAAAACCAAAATAGAGTCTTTTGCTTACTATCTACTGGGGCAAAATGGTCAGATGTTAATCTGTTTTACACCAGCATATGTCCAGAGTAACTCCATTAACTTCAGTAGAAATATTTTGAACTTGCACTATCTGAGATGAGATTCTGTCCTCTGCTGA